>NC_050173.1:25230291-25555291 GCF_008315115.2 Sander lucioperca | reverse complement strand
ATCCTACGTACTGCCGTTCCATGTATTCCATTACTCTCCAAGCCTGTTTATATTTACAAGTCATTTCTGGATACTCTCTCTTTCTCTCATTTCCTCACATCATTGTTGGCATGAATAATTATTTAAACAAAATGCTGCCCGAGGACTGAAATAAAAGCTATTTCTTGTTCTTTTGGCAGTTTTGTTAATGTTTTGACAGTTGCATCCATAGAATATATTTAAATGTAGTTTCAGTGAGTGGTTAAGAGTCTGAGGGATAGAAAAGAGAGACACACAGACAAAGAAAAAAGTTGATCTGATACCCAAGTAAAATAAGGCAGCCACACTGACAGTGGCTGCCTCAATCACTACACAAACCTGCTAAACACACACACACACACACACACACACACACACACACACACACACACACACACACACACACACACACTCACACACACACACACACACACACACACACACACACACACACACACACACACAGCCACAGACACACACGGTTCCTGATAACTGCTTTGACAATCCTTTCTCTGACAGGAAAAAGTCAGAGCTGAGTAAACGAAACAGTGTGTGGCCAAAACGATGAGGAAGACGGAGAATGTGCCGAAGTTCCACTCTATTTAAAACAATAGCGTGTGCATGTGTGTGTCACCTTGCCCTGACAGTGTACTCTTCCTTTAAAGTCTTCATTTAATATGCTCAAATTAATCCCAAAGATGTATTGCTAGTTATATAAGACGTATGATGTGGTAAGTAGAATAAAACATACCAGCAATGTCTTAAAGTAATCTTTTGTTGTAGCCAATGATCTATTTATGTATGTAATATATATATATATATATATATATATATATATATATATATATATATATATATGTATTTAATATCATTGTCCACTGCCCTCAATTAACCCAACATAGTTCAATTAGAAGAGAGTCGATTTGTATATTTCTGTGTCATCTTCTGTTAATTTGAAGTGAAAGCTAATTATCTGGATGTAGATTTGTAGACCTACACTCCACAGGGAACCGTGGTAAAGGCTGTAGGATGCTGAAATGGCATGTGTGTGTGTGTGTGTGTGTGTGTGTGTGTGTGTGTGTGTGTGTGTGTGTGTGTGTGAGTGAGTGAGTGAGTGAGTGAGTGAGTGAGTGAGTGAGTGTGTGTATTCAGTGCAGAGGTTAACCTCTTCCTTTTCCTCCCTAACAAGGAAAGGTCAAAGGTCCTGATACAAATGGACAGAGAGGAGGAAAGAGGGATGAAAGGATAAATTGTAAAAGGAGGCAGGAAAGGAGACTTGAGACTGATTGGAAGCCAGATGTCTAATAAGGTCTATAAATAACCAGGTGACGGCTGACGGAGAACCACTGAGCTGCCTGGTTCCAAGACAAAGTCATAACACGGGTTTTGCAACTTTTTGTCACCTGTTTTTTGAATTTAATTTAAATGATTGTTTGATTAGACTGATCTCACACATGGAGCTTCAAGTACGAGTCTATGTGTAAAATCGATGTTTCAGCAAAGATGATTTGGTACATTAATTCCCCCCTCATGAGTTTGACATTTCCAAGTATATTCTTTTGCGACTAAAAGTCCCCAAATTCCAGATTTATACAAAAGGAATCTGATTCAAAAGGCAGTTTTCCCTTATTTTCACTGTAGGAAATCATTGTATGATGGGTTGCAGACTAAACATTTTTGACTTTCGACACTAAACATGTCACAGCAAATATGACATACCTTATTTGAAAAATATCTGAATTCACCAATGTTTTTAAAATGGTGCAGTCTCTTTTTGTATGGGATAGAATTATAAAAATGAATGCTTTTGCCATAAAAACAGAAAATAAGACTCTGTGTTTATCAGTTTAAGTTACTGTTTAAGTCTGCATTTCACCCTGCACCTTATTGCCTCTGACAGCAGTTATTCAGAGTGGAAAAGCGTAGACTTTGAAAATATCTGGGAAAAAAAACTAAATCTATTTGTTTTTAAAAATGTCTGGAAGTTGGACAAATTACTGACTTTCCTGTAAAAGTTAACACGGTCCATGAGTTCAAAGTGTGAAATCTGAATAAACGTATCTGCCTTTTCATTCCTCTGTCCTGACCTGTCTTTTAACTTCCTGTCTCTCTCTCCCTGTCTGTCCTCCCTCCATCCATCTATGCACTTTCTTTTCTGTCCATCTGTCTACATTCTTCTCTATCAGATAGCTGAAGTCTTATCGGTGAGGAGGTGCTGAGTACTGAGCAGCTCCACAGCTCCACCGTAACAACAACACATTCCTGCCTGCTATGTGTCCGTGTGTGTCAGCGTATGTGTGTTTTAGTTTAAGATATGACAGTAAAGTCTGCGTGAGTGTGTCACAGGGAAAAAGAAAGCAGGGTCTGTTTTTGTGAGGTGCGGGTGTGTGTGTTTTTGGAGATATGAAAGTGATGTGAAAATAACATTGTGTGTGTTTGTCTGTGTGTGTGTGTGTGTGTGTGTGTGTGTGTGTGTGTGTGTGTGTGTGTGTGTGTGTGTTGGGTGTGGACACATTCCTCTTCGCCACCTCCAAACCCGGCTGGCTCTGCTTTGAAGGCCAATCAAAACAGACGTAAATTGTGGCCAGATATAAAAGCCATGCCAAAGCAAAGGACTGTGTATTTGTGCGTACATGTTTTGTGTGTGTGTGTGTGTGTGTGTGTGTGTGAGTGTGTGGTTAATTTGGTATTAATATCAATCTCACAGTTTAAAAAATATCAGATTCTTAATTTAAAATAACAAAAATAATTGTGTAAGGTTTAAATTCCATCATTGAAAAAGATGCTTACGGGCAAAACATTGCACAATGTACAGTTTATTTTTTAAGTTTTAGATCAGTGTCAGAATTGTATTACAACAGAGAAAAAATGTTTTGCTGAAGAGAAACCTTTAATGAAACTGGGCACTTGTAAAATGCTTTGATACAAATTTGAGCTGACTTTGCCCTGTTTAACTGCTAGCATGGATCACTGGCTAATTTACAGCATGTTACCTGATCCACCAAGGGAATACCATCACAGGTGTGTGTGTGTGTGTGTGTGTGTGTGTGTGTGTGTGTGTGTGTGTTACAGGATCTGTGGTAATGCTATTACCCGATCAGCATCTCATTTCCACCCCCAGTTCTTTGCCTGTGATGCTATCTGCTCCATTTATGAAGATATGATTACAAACATGCAGCTTTTCAACCTGGTGAGACGTGCATACCTGAACGCATGTGTGTCTGTGTTTTTTTCTGTTTTTTTTCTCCATGTTAATACTTAAGAACCAGTGGTGGAAAGTTACTAAGTACCTTTAGTCAAGTACTGTACTTGCAATTTTGAGGTGCAATTGTACTGTATCAAGTATTTCCATTTTCTATTTTTATTTTACCAGCTTCAACATTAAAGTGATGTACACATTAATGCATCAATGATTATAATAATAATAATAATATACAATGTTCTGAAATGGGCCTTTCTGCATAATGCATAGTTTTACTTTTGGTATTTTAAGTATAGTTTGGTGCTAATACTTTTATGTGAGATTTTAAATGCAGGACTTTAACTTGTAACAGAGTATTTCTACACTGTGGTATTGCTACTTTTACTTCCACCACTGTTAAAAACAACGTTATTACCATGACAACACTGAATGTAGGGGAGATGCCACTTTATTGAAACATGTACAGCTTGTTGATTTTAATCAAAGAACTGACAATAGCAAAAGCATATTACTAAGTGCACATTAAACAAAACTAGGACAAGTATGTATGACAAGTATGAAAAATACAAAGGACTGGATGGACAAACATACTGGTAATAAGAAAAAAATACCACAGATTTACAAAGGAAACATGGGTGAAGTATGACTGACAGGGTTGCCCTCTGGACAGAGAATAAAGAGTGTAAAAGCAGAGCTGCCATTCTGAATTCTATAACTGGCTGCCAAACTCCAAGCAGAAGCAGTCAGGTGAGGGACAGAGATCCAAGAAAAGGAAATGAAGAAGCCTTCTTCATAATACCAAGCAGTCCCCTTCTGTTCTCCCTCAACAAAACTCATTGCCCTGAAGCAAAACACTGAACCCCCAGCTGCTCCAGAGGAGCTGCTCCATGGTCAACACTACAAGATTACACTTGAACTGGGCAGCTCCCAGGCGTGTGTGCTTGTGTGGATGTGTTTGATGTGTGACCCTTGTTCCTCTGTGACTATCCCCCCAGCAACTCCTGTAGAAGAGAACAGGGGCAGTGCCAGGGTCAGTTTCTGCTACACCAGACATTTATCAGGCAGATTTAATAATAATTAGGGCTGTCAAAATAACGCGCTAATTTCGATTAATTAATCTGAGAAAAAATAACGCGTTAAAAGAAATTACGCAGATTAATCCATTCCATATTGATGTTTGACACGGAGCCGTTCTAGCCACCATTGGACTGTAAAATGAAGGAGGGAGACGAGAATGTGCTGCCTGGATCATTGATTGGAACATTTACTTGTAAAAATCTTCTTCCTGCCAACCCTGGCTACCGAAATCTGGTGCCACTGATATGTCTGCACTTCTCTCTGATGGTCTGAAACAGGCAACACAAACACCGCTGCACGGGACGCTAGTTAACACTATACTCGACAGCAGCTAACGTTAGCCTACCGCTAGCTAGTTAACACTATAGTCGACAGCAGCTAACGTTAGCCTACCGCTAGCTAGTTAACACTATACTAGACAGCAGCTAACATTAGCCTACCGCTAGCTAGTAGCTGGATTAAACATGGTTACAATGCTGACAGCTAACGCTAAACGGTGTAAAGTTTGACTGTGTTTTACTGGAGAGGATTCAACACCGGTATGTAACAATCTGCAGCTGCCATCGGAGAAACAACACAGACGGTGCGTTCAATGAAACTGGTAAACTACAGCCTCGTGGTGCATTTTAAGTTATTGTAAATGTCCTTTTCCCATCTGGTGGTTGTTTTTGTCGTTCAACAGCAATTTACTAGTGAAATAAGTTATTGTTATTGTTATACATTATTATTAAATAATTTAATTTTGACCATATGGCCTAGCAATAAACAAGCCGTTCTTTAATGTCACCGACTGTTGTTTAGTACCCTTCTTTTTTCTTTTCTTTTTTTACTTTCTTAAAAAGTATCGGTTCAGGCACCGTTAATTATGTATGCGATTAATTTCGATTAATTAATCACAGAGTATGTAATTAATTAGATTACATTTTTTAATCGATTGACAGCCCTAATAATAATTAATAATAATTTATACTGTTTATTGATCCCCAGTGGGGAAATTACAATTACAATTACACCACATTTGTGTAAATCCAACAGGACAATCAGAGTGCCAGTGGCATGTGTTGATCCTAGGTTTATTTTAAAATCAGCACTTACCAATAGCAGCACTTATATTGGCAATAATGTCCACATATTTTCTGTTCTTGACTAAAAGACTATTGGAACCTAAGTTATGTAACTGTAACTGTTTCCTGATACAACATTATATATTATAACATTGATCACCTCCAATTATGTTGCAAATTGTAAAGCACAGACATTGGTACATGGCTCTCCAACAGAGATGTAGACTTGAGACTTGGTAAATGGAACATGAACATTTATTTTATGCTTTTATACTGTGCCAAAGGGCTTCACAATTTGCCTCTCATTCACTCATGCACACGCAAACACACCTGGTCATCAGGAGCAACTGAGTGTATTGCTCAATATTAATTTGACACGTGGACAGGGGAAGCTAAAAACCGCTATTAATGCTAAAATGCAATGCCATTTCAATGGTAAGCACTCAGCTACCTGAGAGACTTGACTTGTTACTTAAAGCTATAGTTCATAGTTTCTGTCTCCCCCATGAGGAATTCTAAGTAATGACAACAATTCTGTCGGTGCATTCACATGACACAAGCCTTCCGTGATCATGCTTCACCCCCACCCCTCCTCCACACAGTTGCTAGTAGCCAAGGAGGACACGGAGGATTCAAAAAACATGATGAACTCTTCAGAAGAGGTAATTATCTTTACTCGAGTTTCTGCGCGCGAAAGTCGGCGGACGACACCAATTTCTAAACCCAGCCATACTGAGAAATACAGAGAGAGTTTTGTCATTTTTGCAGCCTACTCCAAAACTACCAGAACACCTTTTACCACACTCCACAATGGTGTCTTCGGACAAGAATTCACCTCGTGAGATCGATGTTGTTGTCAGACACTTTCAATTACAATCTGAGCCTGTCAGTGGTAAAAACAATCACTTTTAGTGGACAAAAATCGAGAGGGCACAATTGCCCCATTAGGTTACATTGCAGCTCGGTTCGCGCTGGTCCGTCACTGCGTTCTCGCGCAATACTGGACCAATTTCAAAGATTTTGGTCACATCAGTCTATTAGACACAAATGCATGGGGAAATGGGTTGAAAAAAAACTGAAAAACCCTTTAAAAACAGCTCCGCTTCAAAGTACATGTTCTTCTAAGATTTGAGGTCATGACATGGTTAAATATGAAACCCCATTTTGGTGTAATCATACAGTCTATGAATGGTCTGTGAGGGCAAAAAATCTTCCATCACTACAGAAACTAATATCTGCAGGATTTATGGTTTGATTGGAGCCACAATTGATGCAGCCTTCACTGAAAGCATGGATCAAATCGCATAGGGTATACATTTAATCTGAGTTGTCAGACCTCCTAAAATTCAGTTTAATTTAATTTTCTGTTAGAAGATATGAGACTAACTGTGCTCTAATGAAATGAATCTAGCTATACAGCAATTTCCACCATTTTTTACTCCAAGACACTGAAGTCATAACATCAAAGCTACCAGCGTGCTGGTAACAGGCAACACCAACTCACCAGGAGACAAGCTCCCATGGTAGGACACACACACACACACACACACACACACACACACACACACACACACACACACACACACACACACACACACACACACACACACACACACACACACACACACACACACACACACACACACACACACACACACACACACACACACACACACACACACACGGCTCCACGCTGCTAGCTTATCTCTGATCCGCCATCTCCCTTCCTGCGGTTTGGATCTGATGAAGCGCTTTACTTCAAAGTGTGTGTGTCTGTGTGTACAATGTACTGTATGTGTATATGTGTGTGTGAATGTAATGGAAAGCACCTGCACATGTTGATGCGGGGAAATATTTTTTGTGAAACAATAGGGTAATGTGGATGGATAAAAGGACCGATGGCGAGATTGAAGGAATAAATATGTAATTAGTTTCATCTGTAAAACAATTTTCACAAAAAGGTTTTGTCGGTGGAGCTTTAGAAATAAATGACTATAGACTTGACTTGATAGAGAAGATGGATGGATGAATAAAAAAGAGACAGAACATCCAGATGGGGGTGGTGGGATGGGGGGGGGGCCTTCCTGAGGATGAAACAAGGACCTGAATTGGATTGAATGACGGAGGTAGAAAGGCTAAGGCAGGATTGGAAATGTGGATGAAGGGCTGGAAAGAGTGAGGAGGAGGGAATAATGGAGATTGAAAGAGGGATAGCAGTGATCACATAAAGCAAAAATAAAGATAAAAAATAGAACACAGCAGGAAAGAATAAGGAGAAAAGGATTTCAAGCAATCTGAGGGGATTGTACAAGCCTGAGAGATGGGTGAAGGGATGGAAGGGAGGATGAGGAGGATAGACCACAGTTGAGAAAGTAAATGAGAGACAATTGAGGCAGCGGGCGAGGCACATTTCAGCTGGAGTATGTTCTCATGACTGGAGACTTAAGGGGTTTTGGAGCTATTTAAGGAATACCAATACAGCAGCACTCCTTCATACTCAGTTTGTATTCTTTTTTGAGAGATTTAGCTTTATTTTACAGTGGATATAGACAGGAAATATGGGAGACAGAGCAAGTTAGTATTTTGCCAAAGGTCAAGCGCACAGTCTTGCAAATAAAACATAGTTAGCCTCAATAGACACTTAACTCTGCATGGTTATTACTATGCTCACCATAAACAGAAGTCATCGCTGGATGATTGACAGCATCTACAGGCATCTACAGGCTTTGTCTATATATACATATATATATACATATATCATCTTTTTCCCCACATTCATGAAACTATCAGTCTTTGGTCTTTAAAGTTCTTTCTTTTGACTAACTTTTGCTCAACTCACCACTCATTGTTTCGGGAGATTCCACCTACGGTTTTTCCTCTACCACCAAATCAGTCTCTCCTTATTGATTGAAGTAGAAGATGATTGGATCAGAATATTTCAAGGTCCCTTCAACAATCTATTAAATTAACACCAGAGTAGGAGGACACACAGTAACACACTGGGATTTTACCCTTTTTAACGAGAGGTCACAGGAAGGATATGCTTGTTTTTATTGTGTGGTGTTGATGGTCTGATCTTTGAATCTTACTTCCCAGAAGATTACCAATTCAATCCCAAAATCATTCACACACTACTGGAAAACTCTACATTATAACATTTATGTAAATCTTTACGGGCAACAAAGTCAAAATCTATTGAGTATGATTTGAGTTTATACCTACATTACTAATGAATATCTCAAGACAAACAGTTTAGAATATTTCAAATTGTGAACACACTTTTTCGTGTTCCCAGAATAAAAATGTTGTTTCTCAATGTGCAAGTTATTAAAAAACTAAAGCTGCGTAATAACAGAGTCTCTTCTTCTCGGGCCAAAACTAGATGATTGATACCATTAAACGTCAATAGAAGTCTGTGAGTCACAGTCACATTAATGGAAGTGATGAAATGCTTGCACATCCAAACAGTTTTCCTGAGAGTTGTTGGGATGTTTGTTTTAGAGAAAGAGAGGGAAAGACAGACAAGGGGAATGAAAGGGGCAGAAAGTAGAAATGTTATCCAAAAGTGAGTAGGAAAAGCTAAATAACAAGCATTCATTTGACAGAGCAGTAGAAAAACCCTTTTGAAAGTGGCTTATTAGATTTCAGATGTACTTTGCTTTTAAAAAGCCAGGAGTTTGGGACAAAATTATATGCTTCAGAGCACTGTTAGGAGAAAATTCTGCCTCGAGTAGCAAAAGCAAAGACATTTGTCTCAACTGTGGAGAGGCCAGCTATTCATTTTGAGCAGAGAGCCATGTAATTCACTGCTTTCCCAAGCACAATGTAAACTAAATTACGGGTTGTAATACAATGCATGGCTTACATTGATAACAAGGCCATTCGGCAACAAGGAAAAGAGTCAGACGGTTGGCCAATGCCCATGTGCGAGTCATTATCACATGTATACACACCCTCACACACACACAAATCATTGTCAAGTTCAAGATGACACTTAAACTTAAACTTTGCTACGAAAGTCCATTGAGGCCAGATCTAGTGATAATCTTTGGATTAGTTCACTGAAGCGAGCAGAGATAACTCAGGTCTTTACAGTTTCAACTAAACATTGGTTAGAATTATTTACTATAAGCTCAGACCAGAGAAAGGGAGAGAAACGTTTACATCGCCTTGCCGGGCCTGCGATTTCCTTTCCCAGGATATTAATGAGGAAATGACACACACTTGTAAAGAAAGAAAGAAAGAAAGAAAGAAAGAAAGAACGAAATAGAGGGAAGAAGGAGAAAAAGAGGGAGTGAGGGATGCAGGTTTCAGGGGGATGAAGACTGGTGATTAATCCCGCTTTGAGTCCACTCCGCCGGGAATTCCATCAAAAGGACGGAGAAAAGGGGATTTTAATTGCTGTTCCCTCCACGTTTCCCAAAACGCTTACCTACCCCTTCCCTCCCCACCACCACCACCATTCCATTCCTTCCCCTTTCCTCCGCCATCCTGGTGAGGGGGGTCACCCTGGAATCCGGCAGGCCTCCCACTACACACACACACACACACACACACACACACACACATACAGAATTACTTTCAGATGTGGGGCAAAAGCAAAGGTAGGTGTGTGCTTAAAATGCCACCTCACCCTCTACGGCCTGTGTAGCTCCTCATTTTAGTATTTAAATGTGTGTTTATCTTGCTGTCACACGTCTGTGTGCTGAAACCCCACCTGTATTCAGTTACAATCTAATCTACCATGAGTCCTGGTAGAACTAAGCCATCAGTCCTACTCAATGTGTTGATAACCTTACACAAAGGACTGACCCTTTTGTGGCTATTAGATTCATCGGCATGGATAAATTGCCAGTGGAGTGTGTTCCTGCCACATCTGGATGTGTTTCATCCTTCTGCTGTGGTGACCGTCAGAGTAGAGACGGGGGACCCATCAGAGGTCCTTGAAGGAAACACTGCGGTTCCCCAATAAAAATAAAGAATAGTTTCATTTCTGTATTATTTCACCTACCAGTTCGCCAAATCAGAGAGTACTTACTGTGCCATGCAACTGTGTACTGTAGACATATCCTGTCCAATGTGCCACTTCATTTAAAATTTACAGACCTCCCTGGGTACTTTTTTAACTGTTAGATATCCTCACATTCCAAGCATTTCCAGGAGTTATTTTAAAAGGGCAGTCCACCGATTTTACTCATTGAAGTTCAATTTGCTCATTAAAGGGAGTGGTACTCTGAAATCAGTTGCTATGATGTCTTTCTGTGGCTTGGGAGGAGGTTTTTGATGTCTGAACAATAACCCTGATGATGTCAGCAGGATCATGTCACCTTGGGCTTTGAGACACCAAAAAAAAATTAAAAATACAAGGTAGGCATAAGACTTCTTTTATGGTTGGTCTATTGAGACTACTGTCTGCTGAAATCTTCTATGGTGGATTTCTCCCTGATTGATTTTTAAATTAAGCTGTAAAATTGCCATTTGATAATGAAGGACTGACACACAAGCTAACTGTTGATGTAACATAGAATATAGTCATTTTTGTTTCTATGGTTGAATGTAAGTTGAATGATATATCATTTTAATAAAACACCTGTCAACCAAAGGAAAAAAAACAATTTCAGTGGCTTTGGTATAACTTAATGTGATGCCATATCTAATAATATTTAGGCAATTATGTACAGAAATGAAGGCAAATGCTCAACAATAAAAACAACAAAACAAAATTAACCGAGAATGATAAAATGTGTCCCCCCCTGGCTGCTTTAACTATGTTGAAGAAAATACGATAGGCTGTTAAAATCATGTATTATATGAGTCCCTGGACTGAAGTAGCACCAATATTCTGTTTTAATAATTTGTGATGAGTAACTGGAAGAAAAATCCCAAAATGCCATGCTGTACCATTGGTGTACATACTGATCCTCAGACATTAACCTTTACACTCCAGGAATGTCACTGTTTTCTAATCCCAAGTCCCAAGTGTCTTCGTATCTATGGCAACATGGGAATGAAAGTTGTTAATATCCAGCAGGGGGACTGTCTAACTAGCACACAGGTGTGACAGACGTACACTAAGTATAGATTGACGGGGCGGCCTCTAGCTCACCCAGTAAGTGCGTTCACCCCTTGGCTGAGTCCTGCAGCGGTGCGGGTTCGAATCCGACCTGCTGCCCTTTGCTGCGTGTCATCCCCCATCTCTCTCCCCCTTTCTTTCTATTCACTGTCACTGTACAATAAAGGGAAAAGCCCCAAAAAAATAATAAAAAAAATTTAAAAAAAGTATTGATTGACAATAAAGAACAATGCACCATTTTAGTATGCTTTATTTGAGTGGACCAAACAGTTCTACAGTCCTATTCAACTTAAAGTCCCCTCATCCTCTTATTCACCTCAACTTCCCCCTTTACTTTCCCTTTACATCAAACAGGATCAAAGTAACAAGGTCAGGGGAGGGCGTCTTTAAGTGGAGATAAGATGGTGGTGTTTGATTTCGACCACAGCTAGAGGTCTGACTGTCATGTCATGGATAGATGACTTTAACAAACTTCCCTCAGATGAAACCACCAAGCAGTAGAAATGTACCTCCGCTTATGGCATCATATGGCCTTGGTTAGAGATAAGGGCAATTTTAATTGCATTGTGGAGTTGTCTATAGATGGATTGTAAAAGGGCTGCTGTTGAGGGAAAATAACTTACTCAGTAAATAACTTTACTTACATCTAGAAAAGGCAATTCATGCCTTTATTAGTTCTAGGTTGGATTATTGTAATGCTCTTTACGTTGGTCTGAATCAGACCTCCATCGCACGTCTTCAACTTGTGCAAAATGCAGCTGCTCGCTTTTTAACAAACACATCTAGACGTGCACATATCACTCCTGTTCTCTACACCCTTCATTGGCTCCCTGTGCATTTTAGAATCAATTTTAAGATTTTATTGTTTGCTTTCAAGGCCTTAAATGGTCTGGCCCCGGAGTATTTGTCCGAAATTTTAACTTTGCGGGAGCACAACCAGTCATTGCGGTCTTCAAACCAGCGACTTTTAGAAGTGCCAAGGTCTAGATATAAACGGTGGGGTGACCAGGCTTTTGCAGTTGCTGCTCCGAGACTCTGGAACAAGTTACCCCCTGATATCCGCACTATTACAGATGTAGCTCTTTTTAGGTCCAAACTTAAAACGCATCTATTTAGTCAGGCTTTTAATACGTAGCAGTGGTGTGACGATTTCATTCTTCTGTTTCTCTGTAACTATTTCTGATTTTACATGTTCTTTCTTTATATTGTATGATATGTGTTTTTATTCTTGGTTTCGATGTTAAGCACTTTGGATACCTGTTGGTTGCTGTAAAGTGCTATATAAATAAAGTTTGATTGATTGATTGATTGATCTTTATAAATACTATTTAAAGGACAAATCTGGCGCAAAATGAATCTAGGGGTTAATAACACATGATTACCGAGTCGACAGTCACGACGAATGACGAACGCCGTGTAACAAGTAACCAGTAACCAGTAACATAGCTCAAGCACGACGATCGTCGTTCGACTGGTCGTGACTGTTTTCCCAAGATAGCGCCTGCCTGTATACATGAACGGTACTGTCTTTATAAACTATCTTTTTAATAAACTGTCTGTACACATACAAAGTTCTCAATACTTCGGTTTACATGTAGGGACCCTCACTATGCTACCGTGGAAGTGTGGTGCTATTTTGAGCCTTGTTAGTGGTATAGAAATAGTGATTTCTTTTTACTTTACCTGTGCCCCAACGACTAGCATTATAAGCTAATGTAACCGAGCGTTTCTTATATTGTATAGACTCACTGTTTAACTCTAAAATCAAGACACGGGCTTCCAATGCCGGAACCAAGACGGCACTGCACGTCTCACTTTATTCTTTTTTTTTTGTTCATCACAATCAAACGTCAGAAAGTACAACCCCTTTCTCCACTTCCCTTTTTCCCTTCAAAATAAAAGCCCTATATTTACTACAACTTCCTCCTAAGCCTCAAGAGGTTACACAATAAAATACCTTACACTAATTAGCGGTTTGGGCTAAAACTGGTCACTTTCGATTAGCATGAAAACATATCCCAGAGAATGGTCGACTCGGTAATCATGTGTTATTAACCCCTAGGTTAATTTTGCGCCGGATTTGTCCTTTAAGTAGTTGTACATTTTTATTCCCAATTTGTATATACGTTAGTACATTCTTTTCTTTGTTTTTTAATCTTTATTTTTTTAATATTTGTTTGTATTCTATCCTATTTATTATTTATTATTTCATGTATATTCTGTACGTGTGCTGTGTGTCTGATATTTTGCTGCTGTAGCACTGACCCCCCCCCCTTCATTGAAACAGTACAAAGTCGCCAAATATTCTAGTGATAATTTTGATTTGCACGTGATTCAGAATAACCTAGAGAGATTTTAGATGTTATGTTTAAGATCAAAGAAAAGTTTCCAAAATCTTTGTCTTGTCAACTTGCAGGTGTAGCGGAGGCAATAATGAGATGACTGTGATCACCTGGCTGGTCCTCCCAGACTATTTAACCCCGCCTGCCCCGAGACCAGACCGCGCACCAGCATGATTTCTCATGTTTTAGTTTTTCCCTTTGTTAAATACTGACAACATGCACCTCACATTCTCCACTACATCCATACACCTTCATTCATCACTGATACTGACCTCATCACACCTCACACCTCATCTTTCTCTTGTTTGCAGTATTATTTAATAAATGTCACTTTATCATTGTTACATTACTGTGCATCTCCCTCTTTTGTTGTAGCCTGTGAGCCATTCTAACAGTCAATAAAACACTATCAACACATGCTCACATACCCTTGGCATCATATGGTTCTTGTTAAATACTTTTTAAAAGGTCTTTTACCATTCTAAACTACTAAAAATACGTTTTACAATGCAGCAGGGTATTGTTTTGGTATCTGTGCCTCGGGAGGGCAGCCACAGGATATCATCTTTACTGTTGATGTTTGAAGGAACAGAGTGTAAGTGATGGTAGTTTCATGTCCAAACATATATCAGAGAAGCACAGGGAAAGTAATAGTGTTTATGTGTGTAAAATACTGCTTATATATAAATCAGTTAGATAGAAATTTCTGATAATGTGTGGATTGGTAAGTATAGAAGACAACCATGTTTTCCTGACTCACTATGTAGACAAATTGTTATCATGCTAAACAGCAGAAGCAAAAAAACATTTTTATGGCATGGTGTTTCTTCCAGTTACCTGACCAATTCTGATAAATTCAGACAGCTAACACAGACAGTAAACAAGTCTGGTTGAAAATAGACATAAGACTGCAACTGTTTAGTAAGCACACAGTCAATATATTCCTATTTACATTTAGTGTTTTAATGAATATCATGCTTGGATGAAACTTTGATTAACATGCCAAGACGTGAACTGTACTTATCAGCATGAAAAGAACTGTAATACTATGAATATCCAGTTACCTTTACTTCTGAAAAACGGTGTATTCTATCTTTTTTTTTTTTAAGATACTTTTTTGGGCATTTTAGCCTTTAATAGACAGGACAGTAGAGAGGAAAGAGGGGAGAGAGGGGGAAGACATGCAGCAAATGGCCGCAGTTCGGACTCAAACCCTGAGCCGCTGCATCAAGGACTGAGCCTCTGCATATGGGCACCTGCTCTACCAGGTGAGCTACCCAGGCGCCACGGTGTATTCTATCTTTAATGGTTACCTCTACATGCTCCAATGAAAACTATCATAATGTACGTTTCCATCCACCTGTTGTAATGCACATATCACATTTTCTGGAAATTTGGTTAAAATATGCACTACATTTCAATGGAAACTCAATTATAGAGAAAAACACATTTCTCCCCAGATGCAGTTAAAAAGTTAAAAAACAGTTAAAAAGAATAAAAAGAATTTGTTAAAAGAATAGTTTGACATTTTATTTATTTGCTTTCTTGCTAAAATGTATTTATTTATTTATTCATGTATGTATTTATACAGAAGATTGTTACCACTCTTGTGTCTGTCCTGTAAATATGAAGCTGTAGTGCAGCAGCTAGTTAGTTTAGCTTAGCACAAAGACTTAGTGGATGTATTACTGTAAATGAAGGCTGGGACATGGTCTGTGTGCTCTTTGGGTGCACTTTGCCTGACAAAACGTCTTGGGTACACTCAAATGGATGGCAGCCGATATATCTTTATTTTTCATATAAAATATATTCCGAGATAAGCTAACGGGCTGTAGTTTATATATATCATACAGACATAAGAGTGGTATTAGTCTTTGCATCTAACACTTTGCAAGAAAGCTAATTATCATGTTTCCCAAAATGTTGAGCTACTCCTTTGAGGCCATGCTGGTATATATCTGTCTATATTTAAAAACTCATTATGTTCTTGTCCTCATGTGTGTTACAAACCACCGGGTAGGAACATATTATTTTGCTTTGTGTATAATGGAAAGCGCATGTAGAAACCCATGTCGAAAAAAAACCACATTTCATATTCTTGCAAATAAATTGCTGCATTGAAGTGATAGCAGACATTTGTTTTGTCATCCATGAAAAACAGAGAGAGCAATGTTTACAGACACCATGTGGGACACAAAATGTAAACAGGCAGACGGTGCAGGAAGAAGCAATGTGACGGCACATTTAATTAAATACAGCCTACGGGAGATGAACATAAGACATCATGAGACCAAGTTTGATGTTGTAACATGTCTTCATGATCAGATCTCCAAAGTCACATTGACAGTAGGATAGTAGAACAGAGAAAGATGCTTTAAGCCTTAGTTAACCAAACACGGTTGCTAAAAACACATGCTTCATTGTAAAGGGCTAAGATACATAAAGCCTTTTAGTATTTCTTGATCCTGCTTTATTTTTAGGCTTTAATCACCTTATGATGTGTAAGAACAACAAATGTTAAAATCTAGATGCACAACACTTGGACTTTGTTTACTAAGCTGCTGTTTAGAAGCCTTGTGTGGTCCCAAAATCTAGATAGATAGATAGATAGATAGATAGATAGATAGATAGATAAATCAAAAGATAGATACTTTATTCATCCCCAGGGAAATTTTAGGCATCCAGTAGCTTAGACAACCATAACACAACAAACACATACACACATATATCTCACATACATAAAAATCACACACAGAAATGTAAAGAGTTAAAGGTGCTAAGGTAGACTGTGTGCAATGGTGGTAGTGCAAAAGAGAACAGTGTAGGGATTGGTCAGTGCAATAGCTTATTATTAAATATTAACTATGACTATGAAAAGACAAGAATGTAAACCTAATAGAATTAGAATTGCTTGACAGAAAAGAAATAATATACGTTAAGAACAATATATAACAGGGAATAAGTTATAAGATGTATATGTTATGACCAGAGTCCAGATTGTGTAGGAGGGCTAATATAGCCTATAAGACAGTCAGGTGTACAGCAGACAGAGATATAATGGTGGTAGGGGCTGAGAGAGAAAGGATCATGCTGAAAAGTCCATTTCTCCCCTCCCCCTTTGTGTGGTATTAAAGAGTTACATTGTCCTGGGGACAAAGGACCTCCTTAACCTGTCTGTTGAGCATGACAGTGACAGAAGTCTGCCACTGAACATGCTCCTCTGTTTAAAGAACGTGCTGTGTAGTGGGTGGCGGTCATTGTCCATGATTGCCAGCATCCTACTCATGGTCCGTTTCTCTGCAGTTGTTGCCAACAACAGAGCCAGCTTTTTTTACCAGCCTGTTCAGTTGCCCAGCATCTCTCTTCTTAATGCTGCCTCCCCAGCACACCACAGCATAAAACAGGACACTGGCAATGACTGACTGGTAAAACATCCAGAGGAGCTTACTGCAGACACTGAATGACCTCAGCCTCCTCAGGAAGTAAAGCCGACTCTGCCCTTTCCGATACAGCGCATCTGTGTTGGCTGACCAGTCCAGTTTGTTGTCCATGTGTACCCCCAGGTACTTATATGTGCTGACCACCTCCACATTGACCCCTTCAATGGAGACTGGTGGCATATGTGGCTTAGATCTCCTGAAATCCACCACCAACTCCTTAATAATTGTCACTAATAAGACTAGTGTAACTCAAAATGCATCACATCAAGAGTTTGTTGTTGAACTCACTCCTCTGTGTCAGGTATGCTTCTAGTTAGCAGCCAACAAGAGTGTCAGATCATAATCAACACGACACCTGCTGGGACTACCCAGAAGCCCCTGCTCATATGGGCCACATTACCGGTCTCTCTAATTGGCTGGCTCCCCTGTGAGAGCTAAAACCTCTGTGCTGTGATTGGTGGAGCTACAGTATTTGAGCTGGCTGGGTTCGTGAGTGTGACCCTGCAAATCTGTGAAAAGTGCAGGATGATTTCTTTAATGAATACAGCTCATGACAGACTGTGTTATGTGTATGTGCTGTGGTATAATCACAACATACCACGGCCTGAAGTGAGCTATTGTTTTTGTAAAACGGTCAAGTATGGCAATATAAAAGTTATAGACACATTCCAATTTAAACTCATTTTTATTAATAAATAATAATGTTTACAATAAAATAGTCCCTCCTGGGCTGGCTGCCTGCACATACCGTGATGGTTGCTATGAAATGTAGCCTACACTATCAGCTAGCATGGGCTATTTCTTTTGCTTAAAGGGTTAGTTCGGATTCACCAAAGTCACACAATAACACAAACAAACTAACCGATCCAGGCCGATCAGCATCTCATTAGGAGTCTGGGGGCTTTGAGGAGAGAATAGATAACGGCTTCAGTTCCCCGTCGGAAAGTGGAAAGAGATGGCATCATGCAGGAAAAACATTCTTCGTATTTAATGAATAACTCCAGGTCACTTGCCTAAGGCTGTAGCCATAAGCTTGTGGTTTCATTAAATGCAAAATGTTGCTACATCATTTGTTTTCAGAATGATTTTACACCCAGGGAGGAGGTCTGTGTTGTGTTCCCTGTAATTTAGCCACTCTGCCAGCCTCCTCAGTCAATCCCATGATCCTCAGGGAAACATTCTCTTTAGCCCTCAAACAATACCAAGCCCTTCTGGTACATATTTTACAACCAAATGGTGTCATAGGCACGCAACAATGCCAGAACACATTGTGCAGGAACAAATAAAAAAATATATGTGCATGTTTTCATGTACACACACACACACACACACACACACACACACACACACACACACACACACACACACACACACACACACACACACACACACACACACACACACACACACACGTGCACTCAAAAACAAACACACAATAAAAGTCAATAAAAGTGTTTTAGGATGCTCAGGAGATCAGAGTTTTAAGACTTTCTTCCTGCTTTCACTCCTGGATACCCAACACTTAGGATTTCAATTACTATCATTCTGCTGTGTGTGTGTGTGTGTGTGTGTGTGTGTGTGTGTATCATCATCAGTCCATGTGAGTCTGGAGCACAATTAACAACCTCTGTTCTGTGGTAGCTGGCAGCCAAGGTGGAATGGTTCGTGTTTGGAGGAGAAATGGCGTGAAAAGAAAACTAAAAAAGAGAAGAAAAAAAACCACTAAATGCACTCAGGCTCCATAGTCATCTCCTGTGACAGCGGAGGCTGAAGCTCTTGTAAGCCTCATTTCCACCCGGCTTACTCACTTGTTAATAAAATGACTTTTTTGCCTCACCTACTTGAACTTTGCTTTACTTACAGTATTTCGACATCAGAGGAAGCACGTAAGCCCAAATCGCTCTTGTTATTGATGCAGCATTCTTGTATAGCGTAAAACGTAGCCCTTAAATAGGCTACTCTAGTACTGTGTATCCATAATCGTGACAACATGGGGTTCAGTGTAGTTAGGTCCAAACAGCAATGTCTGACTTAATAAAGAAAGGTTTTTAGTCAGTAAAGGGAAGAAAGATTAGGGATTGTGTGATTATAGTGTCAGCCAAGGACCAAGACAATGATCCAGAAAAAAAGTAATTTGTTTGATTAATTGACTATCAATCAAGTTCTTAAAGAAAGAGATCAGCTATTTCAAATATATCTTATTTTCACTTTCTGCTCAGGCTCTCAACCCACATCCAGATGGTCCAAACGCTGCCTGCAAACTGTGACCTTGAATGGAGTTTACTGCAGTGGAAGCAGACTCCAACCACAGTCAGTGTACTACTGCACACTGAGGTAATCACACTTTCTATTAACTGTTATTGGTTACACACATGTAATGACATGTAATTGAGTAGAATGCACAAAGTGTAAGGCTATTTGTCTTAGCTTTGGAAGGATCCACTGTGGGCTGGTACCAAAAAATGTGGTGAAAAAATATGAATGGAGCCACACACACACACACACACACACACACACACACACACACACACACGCACACACACGCACACACACACACACACACACACACACACACACACACACACACACACACACACACACACAGTTTAACTCAGTAGTGACTAGTGTAAGAATCATTATTTGAGACAGGGGTTCCACTTATTTTTTATTACTTTAATTTTTTTATATTTATTTTGATTGTAAATTGTATATATTACCACTAAGATTGAAATTAAACACATCCTACAAGGAAAATTAATATTACTTTGTAAAAGCATATCCATCATTGTATTTCAAATACTACAGTGCTAACATAGTCAAATATATGGACAAAAGGTAGGTAGCCTTCCGATAAATTCAGTAAAAGCAAAAGATTAACCAGTAAGCTCAAAAACTCAATACTTTATCTTGGATAGTTAAACTCCTTCCCATTGGTCAGAGAGGTCTAGAATTGAGCTAATCTGGGATCAAAGACATGATTCCGGAGGTTGTTTTTTATACTCCGGGACATGAAGAGGAAGTCAAAAAACTACAGTAAGAGAAAAATTACAGAAAAAGAAACAGAAGGCGAGAACAAAGGAAAGATTAATGAGGTGACGAGAACAAAACAGAAACAGGGAGAGGAAGTATAATATGAGTATATCTGTAATTGTGAAATTAGTATAAATCATAACAGTCATACATTCACATTCCCAGGAAACGGACATGTTTAGTCTCTGCAGTGAGAAGGAATCTGTAACAGTCGATTACCAGCTGGACACATTTAATCTTAAACCCACATTTTAATATATTGTAAAGCACAGTTCAGATATTTTGTGAAATAAAAAATACTGTTATATGTTGTCCTTAAAGACTTAAACTTTGTGATTTCCAAGATATGAACAGAAAGGTCACATCACTGTGTATCTACTTGTGGCCTGAGAACACCTGTTCACTGTTTCCTTTGGCTGTATTTATTTAATTATGTAACCACATCACTTTTTCCGGCTCTAGCTTTATTTAGAATGGGTCAATGCACATTGTTGCTGGATTATGTCAGTGCAAGAAAGTTCCAAATTGGGTGTGGAGTGAACCATGTTTGGGGAAAAGTCATCTATCGGTGTCTCTCTGGACCCTCATCAGTGGATGTTTCCTACATTTTTTTTTGCCTTTGTTTAAACACAGAAGGAGTAACTGGACGTTGCTATTCAGCCTCGAGGACGCAATTGGGAACCATATTTATCGTTTTTATTGTTTTATTGTTAAGCGTTGCCCTCTAGTGGCCGTAGTACAGTAACTATGATAGGTGCAAAGCAGAAAGACTCAGAAATCAGGTGCGTAATTATGTCATGTATGTATGCATGGAAATATCGTAACAAATGTACTGATTTTAACCCAAACCACGATCTCTTACTACACTTAAATACATAGTTCTGTTGCCTAAACGTAACCAAACTGCAACTGTTTCACAATGTTATCAACATGTTTAAAACCGCGACCATTACGTTTATGTATGAGGACTAAAAATGCCCATGTGGGTTGTATTTCCTGCCACCGCTAGGGTGCAAAGTTGTTAAACTCTCTTATCTTACAGGTCAAATTAGAGGGTAGGAACATACAGTATGTGGTCATATGATTTGGAAGACTTGCTGTAATTCATCTACTGCTTGTAAACAAGTTGAATGAATTAAGTCTAAAACCTATCACTTTTTTCTATGAAAAATGTAATTTTTATGTTTTTTGTAGATAAAGGGATAAAAAAAAAACTGTATGTCTTTTAACCATTTGGGAACTGGAGTAGCTCAAGACCGTATGCTTTCCAACTTTCCCTTAAAAATGTCCTTTCCTGGATAAAAAATAAAGTACATACACAAATATTTGTTTTACTTCAAGGTATTGCTCAACATGTCAGATGATGCCACATCTACATACACAAGCCTGTGTCCTAAAAATAACATTAATATACAACTAATTTGCATTATGAAATATGTTTTGTAAGACATTAAATGAAATCAGCACTCGGTTTATAATCATCATGACAAGGAAACATTAATGTTGAAAACTGTTCACTGCCAAACTGAAAATGTTAATTCCGGAAAATATCAGCAAAACGTTCACTGTCAACATATCTTTTTTGCCTATAATATTCCTTCATGATTTTATTGTTATGTTTAGGCAGCTCAAAGCACTTTTTCAAGATTTGACCAAAACCAAACTTTAACGCAGTCATTTAGTAACCTAAACCTAACAACACATTCCAGTCTCTGGTGTCCTGAGCTTTGTAAACCCTCCATCTGCTGTAACTACTTCCTGCGACTGTGTTGCAGTATAATCATGTTACGCTTCCTGAATGTAAAAAAAGGGTTGCAATTATACTTCCCCCAAAATGTATTTGGCAGAGCAAATTAGTAGTATGTAAATGTCCTTTACAGAAGACAAAGCTGGCGTACTGTATATACACTGTAACGTGTGTAGTGCAAATACAGTTGTGCTATTTGCTATAGATCAGATTTTCTGAAACATTGAGGATTTGTGCAAGTCAACACGTTGACAACAACTGCTGAGGAGAGGGAGAGCATTTCTGAATTCTGTATCAAGCCTTTGATGGCAGATGTGCAGAGGGAACAGATTCATTCATGCTGAAACTGATTGGAAAAGAGAGGAGTAATTTGCTCCAATCAGACCCAGTGTTGTTACAACAGCCTCCTGGGTTCTGCTATGTCACAATTCTTTACTTGTTCTCTCCTTCTGTCTCTCTTCACTTCTCTTTTTCTTTTTCGCTATTCATTTTGCCTTTGTCCCTTGCTGTCTGAAGGACAAAAAGAAATCTCAGCTGAGTCAGCATCTCTTTCCTATCCTTTATCTTCTGTTTTTCTCTCTCTTGGCATTACTCGGTTTCTCTGTCTGTAAGTTTGTCTCTCTTTCCCTAGATCACATTCAGTTGACGATTTCTTGAAAATCAGCTGTTGTTTAAACACAGTGGAAGATTGACTGTCTTACTGGTGCTACACAGCATTGGGGTATGAATGAAATTGCTGACCACATAATGACACTCAGGAACGCAATATTCAACTAAAGTCTTTACTATAATTCACTTAAAGAGTACCTGACATGTATTTAGCTTTTGTTGAACCTATCTGTTTCTGCCTGTCTGTGTCCATGCCTTTCTCTGCCCTTCTCTCTTTCACTCTGTCTCTTGCCAAAAAAACCATTGCTGGAAACACTGTTTTGTAAAAAGCTATTTGTTTGTCTTTCTCTGCGCCATCTCTCTCTTTAGATGATTTATTTGACTGCATTGCGGCGCTCAGCTCCAGTTTCAGGCGGTTCGGCCAACGTAAACCTTGTCACAACTCTGAATTCCTGACTAGGCTACAGCTTCCAGGCAGAGCTACAGTGGATCAGAGCTGGATAAATACACAGGATAAGCCGCGCCAGAGCTGTGCATAGCAAACAAGTTAGGCAAAGACCTTCTAACCACGGATAATAATGCACAGCGGGATGCTTCATCTGACAGGCTAGGAAGTGAATGTCAGAGTTTCATGTCATTCTGTATTTTGCCAATGCCATTAACACAGCATCATCTATCTGATGTTTGCTAACATTAGCTACAATTAAGCTACTGGTCATAGCAGACCAAGTAAGGCTGTTGCCGAATATACCGAATTGAGCCAGGCTGTGTTTTATTGTCTATAAATTCAACTTTAAAGCAAAACAACAGGACAGAAAACACATTTTTTTAGTTTAGCAGTGTCTAACTAGCCAGTCCTCCAGGGAAATCTGATCATTTTCAAAAGCTGAAATCATTGTGGCTTCCCAGAAAAACACCAAGTCTAATATGATTGATAGCAACATTTCAAAAAAATATTTTTATGCTTTAGCCAATCTCTTGTATTAACCACAGCGGTGGGTATTTTACAGAGGAGCAAAATCCCTTGTACATTATTGCATGAGCATTATCACAGAGTGTGAGAGTTTATATAACAAAGAATTAGACAGTCACAGTTTGCTGCTCAGATTGTTGGCAGGCACTGATGAACAGGAATCACTGTGTTACTCAGTATAAAAGTTTCAAAGCTCACTTTCTGCTGAACAACCAACGAGGTGAAGTGGTGAGACAGAGAGAAGCCAGCTGGACTGAGAAGGCAGCTGACTAACAAGTAAATCCCTTCAATTTGCTAAACTATGCTAACCTGACATGTTACATAAAATACAAATACTGTGTCATGTTGGCCTATTATTTATCCTACGGACCACACGTGTTAGTATTTACCTTGCAATGTTTTGTGTAAGACAATATTTTTTGGTAAGTTCCTTTCAGTTAGCTTGTAGGTTTCTTTGTATTAACCACTTCAACAGTAGACTCAGTTGTGCCAACAAATTTAATTTCCAGACCTGCTTTGGTTAGCCATTACCCTTTATTAAATTAATCAGATGCTGTCGTAAGTTCACGCTACTATTATTATTTGGGGTGTATCTACTGCGCAGAATGCAATGCAGCTTGGGTAACTGAAAACCAAAGCAAATTTAGGATTCTGGTCTCTCAGGAAACAACATGTCTTTCATATTGAATGCACAGAGCTCAGGTGTTGGTGTCTATCACTCATTCAGGCGGATTCAAGAAAAGATTGTGTTGCAATGGAAGTTGTTTAAAGTTGTTATATGTCACATTAGGTTGTCAATTGTCATTTTTCTAATGTTGAATTTAATGACATTAAATACTTCTCATAAATGTGACCAGTACGATCTCTATTAAGAATGTTAAAAATAAAATGAATTTCACGTGGTGAAACATCTTGACTAAATCACAGTAGGATGAATAGATTAACATTCTTCTATCAATGTTAATCATATTAATCAATAATATTCAATAGATAAAACAAGAGAACTGAATGCAGGCCTGACCCACATCCATAATAATGGATAAGAAACACAACAAGTGTAAAAAATGTCAGACCGTCTTCACCCAGAAAACAACCATATAGGTTGATTGTGCAAGCAGCTTATAACCACCCATATTTACGCTTTTTGTTACCTCCTTTGGCCGCGAGAGTAAATGAGGAAGTGAGGTGACAGGTTGGGGCGGTGGATAGGTCATAGGTCAAACACAGGCATTTCACTCAGGAGACTGGGATTTGTGAAACCAAAAGTCAACTGGTTTTTTTTTATTAACCGCCTTTTACAGGACGACCTCCTTCATGTAGTTCTGCCCGTTATCTAGTTCCTTCTTCATTTTAGTAGTTTTACATGACTCATTTTAAGTCAATTCCTGATGTTTTCATAACCTTAAGTAAGTATTTTGTTGCCTAAACTTAACTAGTTCAATTTCACAACATTAACTATGTGTTTAAAACTGTGACTGTTACGTTAAATAGAGCGGTAATGTGATCAGAAACTGCCAACACATTCATGTGTAACGGTCACGTGTTTAAAACAGCAACCGTAAATGGAGTGCTCATATATGTCATTTTAGTCATTGGCAAACAACCTTTTCTGTTGTTCAGGTATGAGGACGTGCTGAAAAATATGCGTGTGGTGGATCCATACCATTCAGGCCTGATAGAATTTATAGCTTTTGTTTGACCAGATTTTCCTAACCCTAATGTGAACTATGTCTCTGCGCTGGTCTAAACCTCCCCAAACAACCCAGAGTGCCTCGATCAGCAGTCAGGCAAGTCTGTGAAGTCATTTCTACACCAGTGAAACAGATTAGAGGGGAAACAGCGACCGGAGGCCACTGGAGTGTGTGTGCATCCATGCATGTGAGTGTGCATGCCTGCTGTGTTTTGAATTAAAAGCATGCATGCATTTGTGATGCATACCTGATATGGGGATGTGAATGCATTTGTGATTGTGAGGCTTTGTAGTCACATATTTGTGTGTGTGTGTGTGTGTGTGTGTGTGTGTGTGTGTGTGTGTGTGTGTGTGTGCCCACTAACTGGTCTGAGCCTGGCTGTAAGGCCTGAAAGAACCCACTCTGTGTTTTCGTACCCGTGTTTGATCAAGCAGACAGGAGACCATTGTTTAGAGCTGGCTGGTTAAAGTTTTGTGACCGAGTGCTGCTTGGCAGAAAAATTGCATTTCTGAGAGCTAGATACACAAATGATGGCTTAGATCAGGTCTTTCAACATTTTTCATTCCACGACCTGAGCAAGACAAGTCACTGACCCCGTTAGCCAGGATAATAATACAACACTACTGTTATTATTCAGGGACCTACACCAAAGCAGTTCCAGTGACGCCTAGGACATATTTTAAGTCTTAAGGAATAATGTAAGACACCAGGAAATACTTGCCTATTTAAATGTTGTAACTTTTTTTAGTTAACATACTCCTAATGATTGGGGGAAATAAGTCAAACAATTACTAAACCAGGGGTCTTCAATGTTTTTTAGGCTAAGGACCCCTTAGTTGAAAGAGAGACGGAGCAGGGACCCCCTACTAATGTTATATAAAATTGAGTTGCATATTAAACTGGGCCTACAATAATGTGTAGGGAGGCTTAAGGCCTTTACACATAGCTTTTTATGGTGCGTACAATACTAAGCTAATAAAATAATTGTTGACAACATCATGTTTTAATTTAAAACTGTGTGTGACACAGTGAAACCTTAAGCTTAACTGTATCTGTGGATGGCTACCTTATAGTGACTAGCTTACCTATAGGCCAGTAAACCTATCATCAATGTTGATTAATTTGTTTCCTCTACAAATAGATACTGATTTATCTTTACTAATAATATATTGGATTCATGTTAATGTATATTTTCAGACATTTCAATTTAAAAAAAAAGACTTACCCAACCCCCTGTTGAAGATCTTTGCTCCACATCTTCAATATCAAAGAGTAGGACATCTATTTAATCTAATCTTATTTAAGCTGCATTTTCAATCTTGCTACAATCCCTAAAAAAAACTAACACTGACATTTTCAACTAGAACAATGAACACTGTAGTGTAGTCTCTACAGTATCTAATCACATAATTAATTCATGTAGGGTTGCTACACAGGTTTGAAACCAACGAAAATGTGTAACCACTAGTTCTGCGTGAGCAAAGTGTTCCCCAAAGGGTTGCAATCAGGGGCAGACTGGGACAATAATTCAGCCCAGGCAATTCCATCCTGTACGGGCCCAATTTCAGATGGGGACATTATGGCACCAGCAGCATGAGGCACACTTAAGGCTGATTTATGCTTCTGCGTCGAATCGACGGCGTACCCCCGCAGACCTTTCTGCGTCGCCGCAAACCTCCCTCCAAGCCCTCCGCCGTAGCTTGACGTGCACCTCCAAAAATTTGTAACGTCGAGGCGACGCAGACCGCAAGGACTGTGATTGGTCAACTCGTCCTGTGTGTTGATAGTCGGTGTTTCAAGCAGCTTACTGTGGGGAGTAGCAACATGCTAGTTCACTGACATAAGCTTTGCACATAAACTCAGACATATTTTGGTTACAATGATGGGGTTATCCGTTTGTAAAGTGTCTATATGTCAGTAACGTTTTGAAATTAGCACTTCGCACTTAGCTACGGCGTAGCTACGGCATGGAGTTGACACAGAAGCATAAAACAGCCTTTACAGGCTTTCATAATTACATAATACACACACTGGAGCAATTCATAAAACCTTCAAATAAACTACCATGGCACCATCTTAGAAAAGAATGGAAATGCTTGCATATTTATAACATATTATTACATACTTACCAAAACACCAAAGTAAGAAGACATAGTTGACCAGACACAAGCTTTTATTTTGAAAAGTAGAACCCCGACGGCAACAGTCTTGCATATTTTTTTGTCAAACTAGTGTTTGCTGTCACATTTTTTTCTGTTTTTCCAGAGGCCCAAATCGGCCCAAGAGTGCATCGGCCCTTCTTGCATTCGCCATTCTGCCTATGGTTGCAATGAAACATCCATGATGTTCCTCCCAACTGTCTTCTAAAAGTTAAAGTGCCACCCAGTGTGCTCGAACGCTGACAGTCACGTGTTGAAAAGCCACACAATTTATGTAGCACTCCAGAAGTTCTCATGGGAGCCGTCTTGGAGTCGCTCATTTCTTCTAAGGGACATCTCCCAGCTTGCCTTGGTTTAGCAAGAGTGCGGTTCAGAGTCAGAGCTCTTTCAGGGAAGTCCAGACTTTTGGGATTTGGCCAAAGAATATGTCTCTGTGAAGAACTACCAAGGCCAGAGTCAAGAGTTAAAGGGGTTTCAAAATGTGTTGGGCTTGACAAATTTTCTGTGTGAAAAGGGTTGTTTCTGATAAAATATAACAGAGACAAATAGCATCACTTAAAAACAAATAACAGATTAGGGTGGAAGTGTCTGCATGCACACACACACACACACACACACACACACACACATACACACACACAATAGTAGGATCTGCCCAGTCTGACAGTGTAATTATCTGTCTGTCGCTGGTGTTTGTAGCCAACATGGTCCACACTGCAGAAACCACTTCCCCTCTGCCACAATGGACAGAAGCACGGTGGAGATAGAGACAGGCTGGAAATACCTGTTTCTTTCCCCTTTTTCTATCTGTTAAATACTATCTGTCAGTAGTGAATTGAAATCCTAAAAGCAGCCTAAAAACAGATGAAAAAACATTTTGGTAATTGTCGGCTTCCAAAGATGTAGTGATTTTTGACATTGTGGCCTGCACAGAAAATGAAAACCATGTGGAGAGCTCAGGAGCAGAGGATGAGCAGCAAGAGAGATGTGATGCAGCAGCCAAAAATGCTGAATTGTCATCCCTCTGCCCTCTCTTCATGCTACCAGGCACCAGACGAGCTGACAAAGGACGACCAACCCCAGCGGAGATGAGTCAGTGCTCGGGTGGAAACATTGGGATGTTGACTTTATTTTTAACCATTATTTATTCTTGGAAAGCTGAACATGCAACCCTCATTCCAAGCTCCATATCACACAACCACAATCATCTTCTTCTAGCGACTATTCAGCTGCACTGCAGCTGCTGGGGGTTACCTGTCTCGCTCATCTCAATATCATGGTGTTGAAAAAAGTGACTCATTTGTTCCCGAACCATATTTCCACAGCAAGTATGGGGATTCAAGCTGGTGTTTGTCCAGCCACAAACCACATGGGTAGGCTTTCCTGTGTAAGAACAATGATGTTAAGTTCATTCTCATAAAGTATATTAAAAGGTGCTACTTGTAACATTTTTTCCCCCTCAAAATTAAGACCACATTTCTCATAAACCCTGTTGCTTCCTCTTGCATGTGAATGTGTTTTGAAAAGTAAGAAGAAGGACAAGAGCTTTGATAACAGCAGAAACCTGCTCCAGTAGGTTTTAACTGTCATTTTGAATAATGGTAGTGGTGGGATCCATGCACAGTAAAATAGTTCCTAGTTTATGTCTTGCAGCTATTTTCCCTTCGGGAATTACTGCAAAATTCAACTTAAAGTTAAAACAGTTTAGAAGAAAAACCAGAATATGTGTGTGTGTGTGTGTGTGTGTGTGTGTGTGTGTGTGTGTGTGTGTGTGTGTGTGTGTGTGTGTGTATGTGTGTGTGCGTGCATGTTTATGACTCAATATGTGTACATAAATTCTCACGTTTCTCCTTATACCCTGATTAAAGGACAGCTGATATCTGTACATCAGTGGTTGCCATGGTAGTTAATTGGCACAAATTACCCAGAGTGTGGCGGTCATTTCCTCGTTAAGTGTTTAGGGAGGTCGCTGAGGCTAACATTACACCAATCACATGAAGTGTTCTCAATCAAGTTATCAGATTACAGGGAGTGTTGCCGCAGCCTGGGAAGGATCAAAAAGAGGGTTTCATTTTTTTCTCTTTTTCTTTTTACTCAGTCATCTCTCTTTCTGTATCTGTTGGAGCTCCTGTCGCTCTGAATAACAGATCTTTACTACCTTTTTTCTCATCCTTTCTTTACATATCTGTATGATTTATCATCCTCTATCCCAGGAGAAATTATCTTCACATCTTCTTCTTTTAAAAAAAAAAAAGCTAATTTCTCCCTCTGTCTTTCTCCAATTTCAACCTCATCTTCATGTCCCCTGCTTCAACTCCTCATTTATGTATCTGTAGGTTTCCCTTTTGTCCCTACAGCCTCCTTTCTGTTGGTTTGTCTCCTTGATTTGAGCTGTCTGAGTCCTGCGGTAAAAAAACAAATGATTGTAATTTTATGCAGAGAAGTGCGGGTAGAGGGGGAAGGGAATAGACATGTTAAAAACTGAGGGATAGGAAGAGGAGTAAATACAGAGGAAGAGTTGGATGAGAAGGCAAGAAGAGAGAGAAAAGGTTTAAGAGGTAGAAGATGGAAGAAAGGAAGAGTTGAGAAAAGGGAGAGGATAAGAGAAGAAGTTACCACTACTAAATAGTATTGTAACTTCTCTAGATAAACGATACCTACATTCAATCTCTTTTGTTCCAAGATCTTATGACTATTTGTATGATTTCGCAATCTCCGCAGGCGTTCTTCGTTTTAATGTGACGCGTGATTGGCCCACTAACACAGAGGCCACAACCCATGTGGTGTGGTGAAGTCGTGCGCAGTGTATTTGACAGAGTTGGCAGTTCAGCGTGCCGAGATGCAACCAAAATGTTTGTTAAGCGCAGGCTATTGATATTACAATTTCTTTAGAGAGAGTTTTACTAGGAAAGGTGAACAGGCAGGATGGAGGTTGGCACCACAACGAGAAAGGTCAAAGCTATTTTAACTGTTGGTACTTTGTCAAACACTCTATCTTTATCTTTCTGAAGACTGAATATTTAAGACTTTTTGTGGTATTAAAAATATGTGGAAAATGACATAGTTGTCATAACATTTGTACAGCAAAATGTTTTTAAGAAGGATGGCTCCTCTCCCCGCCTCTCCCAGAGTAAGATTTAATGTGCACTGATGTCTGGATGAATAATGATGTTTCCATCGTAGCTGAAAAAAGAATTGCTTCATTTTTTGTGCCTCAGTTTCAAAGCATTATCAACACGCTGTAGCTCTCTAAATGTAGAGAAGGGAGGTTTTCACTCTCACACACTTACGCACGCACACAATTCCAGCTAAGACCTCCACAATGCAGGAATACACATTCACACACATCATCGTACACACACATAGTCTCACTGTGCAGACTGTTGTTTCAAATTCTCTGTGTGTTGAGTGATACAGACCACATAGGAAGGGAATTTTTCTGCTTTACATCCATTTTAAATTAGGAAAAGTCCAACCAATAGCCCACACACAACGCATACATTTTAGATTTCATTATTGTTCCAGGTGTAGGTACTGATGTTCCCATCTGTCTGTGGCATGCTGTATGGACAGTGTAATTTTTTACTTTAGCACTAGGAGTCCCCAAAGTCAAGAACGTTCAATATATTTCTTTCTTTTCATTTGTATTTCTTTTCTTTTTTCCGTAAGATTATTTTTTTGGGCATTTCCACCTTTAATGGACAGGACAGCTAGGTGAGAAAGGGGAGAAAGAGGGGGAAGACATGTAGGAAATAGTCACAGGTCGAAAGTCGAACCCTGGACCTCTGCGTCAAGGCATAAACCTCTTTGTCTATGTACTCCTGCTCTATCAAGTTAGCCAACCCGGCCTCTAATATATTTCTTGACACAAAATTTGCCTTGGCTTGTTTTAATCAAGCAAACAGCAAATGCTCAGCGGTCAGATGTGGTTAAACATCTTGGCAATGGTGAGATCCATAAGTCTCCAGCACTTGACAAACTCTTAATAATTTGTTTGTTCACCTACTGTACATTTCCATCACAGGTAACATCAAATGTAATGTATCCACCTTGAAGAAGTGAAGTCAAGGTGTGTAACGGAGGATTAGGGAACCCTTCAGAAATGTTCTTTGTTGGTCGACTTGAAAGACAAACAGCCACATTTTCCAAAAGTATTTTTTCTTGTTTTGGTCAGAGTAGTTCAAATATGAGACAGCATTTACAGAATAAGAATTTTTATTGCTTACAGGTGCAGAATGACCTAGTTGGGTCTGCTTCTTCTTCAGATGCTGGCGCATGACATGGGTTGTTGTGTAATTTGGACCAATATTGGACCAATCCCGTCTTAGATTATCATCTCTTTTTGTCTTGTGGAAGAAAACATAAAAGCAGCAAAAAAAAAAGTGATCTTGGCCTCTTAGTTCTTTTGCATGCTGTCAAGATTGTGGTGTAAGCGAGTAGAAAGGCAATCCAAATAGTGGAGGATAAAGTAAAAAAAGAAAGCACTATTACAGCCAAAAGCTGAGAGCAACATGATAGCAGATGGTCTCTTAAAGTGATGGTTCGGAGTAATTTCACCCTAGCCTGCTTTGCACCTTGACCTCGAGCCAAACAACCCCCCAAAAGCTTTTTTCCCTTGTTATAACGTTGGTCAAGTTAGCGTTATCAGCTGGTTAGCTTAGTGCAGGCGATAATGGATCCACGTTTGTATCTCGTAAATTACCCCACTAATAATGCCCATAATGATACCAAACTTCTACAGTAGTACAAATAGTTTCTGTACTTATAAAACGAGGCATTAGAAAGTTTGTAGCTACACCAGAAGTATATTTAAATAACACTTGCCTGATGGAAACTCCTCTCGGCTGCTACCGCGCTATCCCGCAAGATCACGCACAGAGCACAACATCTATTGCTTTTAAACCGGATATATACAACTGTGTGGCATCTTGTCCTATCGCCTCACGCTGCAGTAGCTGCTTCTGCTGTTCACTCTCTTCTTGATTCTTCTTTACCAGTAGTCTCTTCCCTTACAATCCTTTAAAGCCAAAGAAACTGTGTCTAACTGTACATGAGACCTTTTCTAGTGCACCTTCATGTCACAAAACTCTAAAGAAACTAATGTAGGCCAGGAACATATTGTTTTGAAACAAGGCCTGATCCAACAATTGTGAAACCATATGACTGAGAATCTTAACAGTTTTTACCTCAATATAATGCTGAATTCATAAGATCTTTTCTTAAAGTTGATAAAACAATAGGGTCGTAATCTAAATGTAGAGCAAAGCACTGATGAGGGGTTGTCAGCCACCGACATAACCAGCATGCAGGCAATATTCTGCCAGCACCTGTCATGGGCATTATGCATTATGTGCTCAAGACCTGCCGGTCCCTTCAGTAGAATAAGGCTGCTCAGCACATTTCACCAGAAACTTCCAGAAACTGTGTAAAACAATACCGGAACCATTAATGCTGGTTTCCTCGTTGTGCAGTCTGCAGTCTGATTGGAGATACAAATAAACAAAGCGAGACAGTGAGCAAAAAAAAAAAGTATTATTATTATTATTATTATTATTATTATTATTATTATAGTATTATTAGAGACTTTTGGGGCACATACATTCAGAAAGATCATACCTGAGAACAGAAAAAGACAGACACGAAGATGGAAAGGATACAGAGGAGATACCATTTAATCATGTTCTATAATATATAAAGAAGGAGAGGATGAGATGAAATAACCAGACACAAAACAGGATATCTGCCCCATTTATCAAATATCTGATATCTCCTTGAGGGAGTTCCCTGACCACCCAGCTAAAGGGTTTACAGTATGACTCACAGATACTAGAGAGATTAGTTTACACCACTATCACTGAGACTTTCTGGTATATCAAAGGACTGATCATATTCTTGACACAACAACCAACACATTTAGAGAAGTTACAGCTGCCCGGCGTCTCCCTCTCTGGATCAGGTGGTGGAGAACATGTTCAGACTTCCAGTAACTGTACTTATCACTTGGAACTAGATCGTTGATTGCTCTGGTAGAGAGTTAGCAGAGGCCACATACAGTCTGGGATGGAGATTCACCTCTGCCTATGCTTTACTACACTTAAGGGAAATACAAGAGAGCCCCAGATTTCTCAAACTGAACCCATCTTGTCAACCTTAAATAAAAGCATGGCTGATCTGTTCTCAAAATTCTATCTTCTTATGTCCCAAATCACTCAGACTATCAAGGTTGGTAAATGGAGCATGCGGTTAACTGACATAATTGACATCATTTCTATATGCTGAAATTGTCACACAGTCACTTCTTGCTGACATTTTGGGTGACCATGGTTTTATGTTGGGTTACAGTCAAGGTCATGCTAAGTGAAAGGGTTATTAAATTGTATATTTTGTTGGAGATATCGTCAATGAGAAAATAAGTCTTAGTTGATCATCTTCAGTTAAGATCTGATGGTTGCAATCTGGGTATGTAAATTGGATTTAAATCCAAAACCTCAGATGAAAATCCCAAATTCATATCAAATATATGAACCCAGCCAGCTTAACAGTGAAGACACACTGAATGCTGTAAGATGCAATGCAAAGCTTTCTATGAATCGCAAGAAGTTTGCTTCGCAAGGCATTTTGGAATAGCAGTCATCACGCGGCTGACCAGCGATGTGAAAATAGTAAGGTGGCGAAAGTCGAAAATGTAAACTTGATTTGAAAGGAGGAAATTCACACTGAAATACCAGAGTGATGTGCTGAAAAACTGACAGAGAAAAGGTGATGTAATTGTGAGAGAGAGGTCACGGAAGGCTTGTATCATGCGGACGCGCCGACAGTTTTGTTGTCATTACTTAGAATTCCTCATGGGGGCAGCAGAAACTACGCACTATAGCTTTAATGTTGCGAAATAAGACTGAAGTAAGTGTGAAGTAATTAAGGAAGACAGAGAGAAACGTGTCTATATGTCTAAACTCTATTTAATATAGGATGAACAAAATGATTGAATACAGAGATGTCAGAGAATTGTCTTTGTGGGTGAGGCATGTAAATGCATGATGTGCAAATGATGTGCATATGTTTAACAAAAACAGGGTGAAACATTAAATGAATGTCTGCGGGTGCATTAAAAAAAGACCTGCTTCGCCCCACATGATGTATATTCAAATTATATCTATAATCAGGACTTCTTTTGACCTGTTTTCCTGTTTCATTTACTTCTTTCTTTGTGCTTTCATTATGTGCGACTGATCACTGGCATCAAAGAAAAAACAAGTTACAAATATTGTGTTCTACCTACGTAGAGGACAGGAATTCATGTATCACACATGCTATGCAAAGTCAGAATAATTTACCTAAAAGCCAAGCTCAACAGGTACATTTGTGCTGTTTTAATATCCTCTCACAGTTTATTTCCTCTGTTACATTTTATTTCTCTCTATATCTTTTTAAACTGTTCTCCCTCATTTTCTCTCTTTGTTTTGTTCTGGCCTCTCTCTCTCTCTCTCTCTCGCTCTCTCTCTCTCTCTCTCTCTCTCTCTCTCTCTGGTTTCATTGCTTTTCACTGATTATCCCCATTACACCCAGATGTAAGCACTCAGAGTTCAAGAGGCAGGGTGGATGCACATTAAGAGATTTTGACCAGATTTACTCTCAATTAAAGAAACACAAATAACAAAAGTCCAAGCATTTGTCATAGTTTTTCCTTGGAGGCACTCCTAATCCAAAAATGTATCGCAAGGGTAACATTTAGTATAATTAGTTAGGGAAAGCTTGCAGGCCAAGTTCATGCTTTGTCAGAGTTGAGGTAATATAAACAAATGGCTCATGAAGTATCTCTCTATTAACATTATGAGTTAGTTTAATTGCATGGCTGCCAAGCACTGCCACAACAACAGTGACTCTGAAGTCTAATGAAGCAGCAGGAGTAAACAAGTGGCTGAAAGAGAATACATTATTTTTTTAAATAACAATGGCCAATAATTCAAATCCCCCTCAAATAATAATTATCTATGGCAAACCAAAGCCCTAATATTGTTAAAAGCACCACTTCTGTGAATCTGTGTTAACTGGCACGCAACATGTAACAATCTAACTTTATGCACTCGTAGCAAAATCTGTGAGGCCAAGGACATCAAAATGAAGTAGAGTATGTGGCGAAAAGAGCAGGAGGGACGGAATAGAAAGCAGGCAGCAGCGTCAGTGTCACAGAACAGGGTAAGATTGTTATATTTAGCTACCGTTACTAACAGTTGAGATAGCTAACGCTAGCGGCTCTTTGCTGCATGTCATTCCCTCTCCGTCTCTCTCTCCCTCTCTCTCTCTCTCTCTCTCTCTCTCTCTCTCTCTCTCTCTCTCTCTCTCCCCTTTCACATTTTCAGCTGTCCTATATAATAAAGGCCTAAAATGCCCAAAAAATAATCTTTAAAAAAACATCAAAATCTATTTCATTTTGTGAAATCTAAGAGAGCTGACACACCAGCCCGATAATCGGCCGTCGGACCGTCTGGCGAGGTCGGTGACTCGAGTCTGTTCGGTGTGTCCCGCGCCATCGGCCGTCCGAGGAGCCGTCGGCCTTCATTTGGGCCGACCCAACATGTTCAGTCCGGAGAGGGCAGTCGGGACTCACCCGGAAATGGCAAGCGGATGAGCCTCTCAAAATCTGGCGAAAATCTTTTAAACTGACCTTTGTTGATCTGAAATGAAGACAGATTCAGAAACTGCACGGCCTATTTCTCGCTTAAAATGTTTTCAGAAACACGTTTCGGTGAACTATTTTAGTACAATATGAGATTGTATTCTGAACAAGCCGCCATGACAGTCTGGCTGTGAATTTCCGGAGAAAAAAGAACCACGACGCGTTCGTCCAATCAGCTGCCGGTTTTCATTTTCTGGGAAACAATCAGACTGTTAATGGAAACAATACAGAGCAGCGCCGCCTGCTGCTATGGAGACGTATTATGTTTCGTGCACGCGCAGATGGTACGCTCAAGTCGGCGTCGCCTCAGTGTGTTCTGAGGCATTTTTTGGACCTCGGGGACCCGACTGATCAGTCCGACTGCCTTTTCTGCAGACGGTCGGCCCGTCTTTTTGGTGTGTCAGCACCTTAAGACCCAGTAGACTTTGTTTTGTCAGAAGATATCTAACACTATCTGGTGTAATTTACACCATGAACTTGAGAAATAATTTCACATCTTCAGCTGTCCTATATATTAAAGGCCTAAAATGCCCCTTTCTTTAAAAAAAACATCAAAATCTATTTCATTTTGTGAAATCTAAGACCCAGTAGACTTTGTTTTGTCAGAAGATATCTAACACTATCTGGTGTAATTTACACCATGAACTTGAGAAATAATTTGCCTCTTTTGATTCCTCACACCAGAAGAGTATAAAACATGTTTGATTAACATTCAGGACATCCTAGACAAGGTCTGAAGTGTAGGACTGGATTCAAGTGAACAGGGATGTGCCGACTCAAAGTGGGAGGTCGATAAAGCTCCATAATGGCATGCCAAGTATATTCCTGTTGTCTAGTGGGCACATGGTCTTACCTACAGCACATGTACAGGTTAGTTCATGTTCTCCCACTATGTGTGTTACATCCTGCAGTCTCAAACAATGAGAAAGGTGACACTCAGTGTTTACTGCGGAAGTTCATACTTGGCAGGATGGGAAAACCTTTAAAACACCATCTAGGTCAGCCAAAAGCAAAGAAAAAATAACTTTTGTAGTATCATTTAAGGTTTGGGGTTTGACATTTTGGGTTTTGAACTAGGAGGGAAGAGGATGAAGGAGAGGTGTGTGTGTTAAATCACAGGATGTGAATGATGCTGCTGTGGTTGTTCTTGAAGATGTTGATGTCTATATCTGGCACCTGATTTAGTTCTCATGAATATAAACAGCAGCACATGGTAAAATACCCAAATAGACAAACTGACCATAATGCTCAGCCACACTGAACAAGACGGTGAGAAAAATGCAACAGTGTCTCTGTAACTCTTATCTAATCATCTTCATTCGCAGGTGTAAACAAAGATGCTGCATTCAGGATCAAAGAGCAGTTGCCAGGGAAATGAAAACAAAAACACCAAGGTGTGCGTGTGGGTGTTTCAAGCTTTCCTGCGTTAGTTATCAGTACCTGTGCAGGTTTCTTTGTCTCCGTTGGTCTTTCTGTCGCATACATCTGTCTGGGTTATCAGTGTATGTTGTTGAGTTGATGAGGGTGAAAGAGTGTTTTGTGTGTGTGTTGGGGGGAAGCTGTTTTCCCTTTATCCAGCTGTTCAACAGTGTGCTATGTTCCAACATTTACACATTTTTAAAGAGAGCAAATGCCAGCTGAGGAGTGCTACTTCCACAAATTCTCTGTGGATCCACGGACATATCATGAGACACATTTGTGCTGTGTTCAACTTACCTGATCAGTTATTCTTTCAGAAATGGCCATTTTCACAAGAATGAGTGCAAACTTGTTGGTGTTTTGGTTTGTTTTCCTTGAGCAGTGATGTAATAGTGTTGCAAATTGGGAGGAGGCCTGTCTCCAGAAGTATAGGTTTACATGTATGTTATGGCTATCAGTTTTAATTATTTCAATTTTGTTTCCGAGAAATCATGTTTTTACATCAGTTTGAAACAGTAAATTGCTGTAAATATTACGGTTTTAATGAGCCAAAGCAGTCATTGCTGTGGAGGAGAAACCAGTTAGAGGCCTGAATGAGAACTGTAACAAATTCAAAATGGTTTGTTGTTGCAACGGGGAGGAAAACACTGTGCCATAGTGGCCTAATTTATCCAAAATTGAACAAGAATAAAAACAATTACATTGCTGAATGTTTTCTTAGATTTCTGAGAGCAATCTTTAGCTTTAACAGCAACATAATTTTAAGCTCTTTTTTTGATTTGATTTGATTTATTTTGGATTTGACAAACAACATAATCCAAAGGATAGCATGTTAAAGTGTAAACACTTATTTCCAACATGGTCCTTGGTGTTAAAACATGCAACACATAATGAAGACCTATTTCAGGTCAAAGACAATAACATATAATACAGATCATACAAGGTTTAAAAGCATTCTAAAATCAGAGAATCATAAATCACATAAAATAATTAGTCTACTCTAATTAAAAAATATTGGCTACTCTATTCCATAAAAAAGCCTTAACCTTGTGTCTAAAAGCCCCTCTGGTATTTACACTTTTGAGGGAAAGCGGCAGATAATTCCACAATGTTATACCTGTATAAAAAAAAAGAACTTCTAGCTGCATTGTTGACTCTGGGCACTTTACAAGAACGGACACTGGCCCTAGTATTGTGATTATGCTGTGTATGAACCATTTTTATATGGGAATGTAGATATTTGGGAGCAGAGCCATTTATGAGCTCAGTGATTGTTTCTAACCAAAATCTGAATGGGAGTCATAGTTGATTCCTGTACTTAGGTATGCATGTAGACACTGTTGTCGCTCATCTTTTCCACTGATGAACATTGTCTATCCAGAAAAAGAAGAGGCCTTTTACTTTTGAAGCCCTGGATGGCTGAAATGACTCTTTTCACTTTGCAGCTCTATTGAATAGCACTGTTGTTCAGCTGTATTTCGATCTTGCTCTTCTAAATATTCTGTGAATATCTTTTTCACAACATCCATACTTACTGACATCCAAAGTCTGTCCTTTTTAATGTATTTAAAAAAGTTCACTACAACCAGCCGTTGGTGTAAGTTTAACCTTTCCTGTGTTTGTGCACATGCATGCTACTGTATCTCAGGGTCACTGCACTTTGGCATCAGGGAAAGGATGTTTTCACTGCTGTTGCATGGCAACTATCACCGTAGAGACAGCCTGTTGCGGGCACAGATAGCAGTTCTATTGTGAGCGGTGTGGCGTTAAGGAAGCTGATCTCTGGGAATATAAGGATCATATCAGACGAGAGATGTTCATCTCACCACAGAACAGGGTCTTTGTGTGGATGTTTACAAGTCGTACAGAGGGGAGAAAGTGAGAAAGTCTTTGTTGACTGTGTATTGTGTGTGTGTGTGTGTGTGTGTGTGTGTGTGTGTGTGTGTGTGTGTGTGTGTGTGTTTGTTTGTGTGATTGTGTGCAAAGATGAGGAGAAGAGGGAGAAAAAGAGATCAGAGCCATGCAGCGTCATATCGTTCATGGGTTTCCTGTTGTTCTCTGAGTCACCAGTACAAAGGAGGCTTTCAGATAAGAATTAAACAAACAAACACAGAGAAACTACACTTCCCTCCATGATGTTGATATCAGTATGAACTGCCAGTAACTAACCACACACTGAATTACACCCACATGTGAATGTTGAACCTCTCATTCCAAAACCATATGCTGCTGTATTAATATGTATTTATATACTGCTATAACAGCTTCCATTTTTCTGGTTTCAGGCTTTTCACAAGATGTTGGAACCTGGCTGCAGGGATTTGCTCCAATTCAGCCACAAGAACACTAGGTCAAACACTGATGTTGGATTTTAATAGACTTCATTGTGTGCATGGGGACATATTGAAACAGAAAAGGGCCTTCTCAAACTGTTGCCACAATTTTCACATTTTACTATATCACAGACATTTCATCTTTTTAGGGTGTGAGTTTCTACAAAACACACTAACAGCTGATTATGAAAGAAGGTCTTAATAAAATGAAGTAAGTTGTTGAGCCTGATAAAAAGCTTTCATGAGGGTGAGAAAGTTAGGATGCGGCCAACACATCAAGCTGAAGGGGTTGCACCTCTAAAATGTAATAAAGCAATGAAAAGCAATAAGGTTATGTTTCTTGGTCATGATCCAGGTAACTGTCAATACACCTGCAGTTTTACTTAGACAGTTCCAGATCCAGCTTCAAAGAACCAGAAAATCCAGACTCATGTCAAATTGACACATACACAGAACAGGACCCAGGTTGCAGGTGGATGAGTTATAATTGAGCACACCTAAACAGGTCCAAACAGTCCTGTGCTGACATCCAATCAGCTTATTCATGCAAAATTTAGAGAGAAAAAAACATTGCACACTAGTAAGTAATTTTGTTGACCAATCAATAAATGCCTCAACCCAATTTCTCATATAGTGAACGTATAAAAGAAACTACTGTTACTCAAGCAGAATGAGTTCATTTGATTTACCTGGTTCAAATTTGATTCAGATTGTACTGATTTCTTAATTGAGTTATCAGTCCATTTATATATACATTCATACATTTGTTGTATCATTCATGTGTTAAAGTAAGACAGTGACTCAAACAGCAATAGCAGTTCCTCTGAATACAGAAAGTCAAGTGGTTCTGTCATCAGAATGGAAAGAAAAGGTTTTATTAAAACAAGCTTTATGGACCAGAGGTACCATTAATGGAGGAGGGGTTGGGGGGGGGGCAGCTCCATGGTTCTAAATTGGTCTATAAAAACAAAGTAAAATGTAACAGAAACCTGAATCTAATATAAAAGGAGAATGCTGAAATACATACAGGCTGAAGGACCCTGTAAATCAACTGATTAGGCCTTTGCAGGAATGGTAAACAGTATAAAAATTAATGGCTCTCTGCATGGGCTCGTGTGTGTGACTTCACCTACATTCATATACTTCCATGTGTGAACTTGGTAGTGTCCGTGTGCAGAGCGTAATCGGCAGTAAGTTATACTTGTAGTAATTCTGTGGAATTCCTGTGGACCTGTAGCAGCGCTCACAGCCAGTAAATACAGCCTGTTAAGCTGGGCTGATAACTTCGGCCCAGGACTCTGATTTACAGGTGGACAAACACAAGGTGACTCTGACTCTCGGTGTGGGTATGTGACTTTTGTGTTAGAGTGGAAAAAAAGACGAGATAAAGACAAATTTACTGCTTAACAAACAGTCTGTTACTTACAGGTTTGTCAGAGGAAGGAGGCAGGTGAGGTAATTACAGTCATGCAGTCCTGACAGTTAAGTACCTGAAAAAATCTGAAAAATGTGTCTTTGTTTAATTTATTTTAAATATAAGAGGACACTATGAATGCTCAGCTTGTCATCAACAGTAATGTACAAGGATGAATATCTGGTTACAACCTATATGATTCTTAACACTCTCAAGGCTATGGCGTCGTATATTATGATGACTTAAATAAGTATATAAGTATTTTTTTAAATAAAGTCTTTATACATTTAGTGCTCATAGTTTCACCATTGCTGGGTCTCATTTGAAAGTTCTGAAAACAGTTATCTGAAAGCTGAAAGCGATATTAGTCAATACCGAAACAACACTACAGTATATTCAATACCAAAGTTTGCGGAATATAAACATGTTTTTCTACAGAACCCTTTTTAATTCAACACAATATGCCAATGTTAATGTTATGATGAGCAAGATATTTGCTAAAGTACTTAGCTGGGTTAGAATTCAGATCTGGAAATATGAATGTCAAAGAATAAGTAACACAGCTAAGAATCTGAAGAAGAGTTCAATGCCAATTTTTTATACTTTTGATGGTACAATTACATCATATCTGGTGGTAGTTAATTGATTGAGGTATGATAACACAGTTAAGAAAAGTATGAAACAAGTGTGATGCTATCATTGTTAAATGATGATTAGTCTTCTGTATATATCTATACATATACAATACTGATTTGTGATGATGGTGATTTAACCATGATAACTGGGCGATATTATGATGGCTGATATATGGGTTTATGCTATGCTGTCACTGATCTAGCAAAACACTCATTGTTTTATATTGTACAGTGTGTGTCTTACATATTTTTGTTGTGTGTTTTATTTATTTTGTTATGTTTTATCTTTAGGTCTGTGTCTGTTCGACCTGTTGTTGTTTGTTTGACCTGGCTGCATGACAAACTTCCCCCTGGAGACAAAAAAAAAGTTAAAGTTGAATCTAAACAATGTATTTTTATGTATGTATGTATTATGTATGTAATTTTTATTTTGACTTTCTTTTCTATATTTTTTAACTTTCCAAATGTTCATCAGGTAGAAGGCTCTGGGCACAGGTTTGGGTTGGTGAAAATGATGACAAGCACCAAACTTAAAATAACGACAAGATGCTTTTGGTGCTTTTTGCTTTTGCTCTAACCCTAACCTTTGGAATCAGTAACAACCAATGACATACTCCATCCACATTAAACATGCTTTTAATTAAGTAAGAAAAGGAAGGGAGCTGGTCATTTTGGGTAATAAAATCCATTGAGGGTGACAAAGGGGAGTGTCTGGAATTTCGGACACAATTTGCACTGCAGATGTCCAAGAAGACAGAGGCAAAGAGAGGGATGGAAAAAGAGAGAACAGGACAGATGAGATGAGAGCGAGGAAACTAATAAATGTATTCTCTTTGTACATGCTCCCATTGGGCTCCATTCTTCACAAACATAACATACTGTATTTTATCACTGTTATGCTGATGACACACAACTGTACCTGTCTCTAAAAACAGGTAATACCAACTCTTTAAAGTCCCTTTTCACTGCCTGAAAGACATTAAGTGCCGGAGGGCTAACAACTTTCTCCTGCTCTTTATGTTGTTTGGACCCCCCAATTCAGTTGACGAACTTTCGAAACATTTTAGGACTTTAGCCTCAAATGTGCATCCTTTTGCCAGAAATCTAGGTTTCATCTTTGACCCAGCATTAACATTTGACAAACAAATTAGTGATGTTGTCAAATGTAGCTTTTTTCATCTCAGGACTATTGCTAAACCAAAATCCTTCCTCTGTCTTAAGGACTTGGAGACTTTTGTCTTGTATTGACTACTGCAATTCCTTGTATTCTGGGATTTGCCAATCATCTTTATCATGCCTGCAGCTTATCCAGAATGCGGCTGCTAGATTGTTGACTGGTACCAGAAGGAGGGATCATATCTCCTCGATATTGGCTTCTCTTCACTGGTTACCGGTTAAATATAGAATTGATATTAAGGTAATTTTACTTGTTTTTAAGGCATTAAATGGATTGGCCCCTTTATATTTGCTGATCTCCATACCCTACATCACTGGAACCTAATCTCAGGAACCTAAGATTGTCTAATCAGTTCCTTTTAGCTATTCCACAGTCTCGGATGAAAACAAAGGGTGATCGTGCCTTCTCCGTTGTGGCCCTGAGACTCTGGAACAAACTTCCCATTCATATTAGGTCCTCCTCTACTGCCGAGATCTCTTAAGTCTCGTCTTAAAACACATTTTTATTCTTTGGCATACGATTTGGTTTAGGGACATTTGTATAGAAGTCTGTTGTTTGTATGATGTTCATTGTGTCTATATTTTGTTTTTATAACATAATATAACTTTGTACAGCACTTTGTTCAGCCTAGGTTGTTTTAAATGTGCTCTATAAATAAATTTACATGACTTGACTAATAAATGGACTAAAATGGACTAGAAAGCAGATGGCAAGAAAGACAGATGTAAAATGACAGGAATTGAAACATCTGAAGCATATTAAATCAAAGTTTTAGCCAAAAAATCATTGCAAATTAAACTTTTACGTTTGACACAACTCAGGTTAAATCCTCAGCTAGAGGAAATATTTTTTCTGCTATTTCATAAAATAATAAAATGATCAGTGATATTTGGACTTACAGTATATCATAGCCAGGAAACTATACAACCCAAGGTTGTAACAAAGTTCAACACCTTTAAGAGTGCAGAGGGAGCGAGAGAAAGTGAGATATATATGGACTGAGTGTGAAAGGTGGGGGAGCTCAGAACATGAGCTCATGACTGCAGCATTAATGTAACATTAGTGTTAAGTGCTCGTAAAATCCTTCTTTGCGCTGCATTACCTCAGAGTGTGGGGGTGCGAGAAATTGAGTTAATAATATCACTATTATAAAAACTTTCATTTTTAATGTTTTTAATGAAACATCTCAGAACAGAGTGGAGGAAAATGTATGAAATAACACCTCAGCCACCAGCTCCCAAACACAGTCATATATACGGACATGCAGACTATTTACAGCAGCACTAAAGATACTGAATACTATATGATGCAGTGCCAGTGGCCCACACAGGCACAACTGGCATGGAAATACTTAACTGTACGTACATGCAGTCAGAGCGTCTCCTTCCTCTCTACATATTGTGTTTTGTCCCCGAATGATCATAAATATGACAAAATCACTGCTGTGAGTTAGTTTAAGAGAATTTTAATGCTAAATGCTCACCAGGAAGCTTTACTCACAGTGCTGGTTTCTTTTTCTCATCACTTATGATGAACAGGATTTGCTGATGTTTGTTCCCAACAGTGCCAAGACCAAGAATTACAAATAATTTCAACTTGTTGCACTGGCATCCAAGTATTGTAAACGGCCAATGGCCACTTCTCCCGTGTGTTTAAGCCCTGACCCGGCCAGCTAGAGACCTTTCTGTGTCAAGTTCGTATGTTCTCCATATGACTGCATGTGTCCTCCCACAGTCCATGCAGGTTAGGTTAAATTGCCTGAATGTCCCTGTCCAGTGTGTGCTGGGATAGGCTCCGTCCCTTACCCCAAAGATAAGCATAGGACTAGTTACAGAAATATCAACATATTTAGCTTCAAAAGAAGCACTCATTTCAATAAAATAATGTTATAATGTGGGTACATCACTATGTTTACAAACTCATGTTGTGTGGGCAGGCATTGTCCAAACCCTCAGAATTTTATTTAAAAATTTGTCTCAAAAGGTCGAAGAAATTCAACATTACTAATTTCCATTTTATGTATGGTGCAGACATTAAAAGGTACATGTTGGGTTATCACTTTGAGTATTATAGAATTATAAATCGGTACTATTAGTAAGTCTATCATATGAGAAATAAATAAAGAAGTTGTACTTAAAACACATAAAATAGCATAAAATAACAACACTTTCATTTTGCCACCAGAATACCCTACAACTGAAACATCGCATTGTGTCATTGTCATTAGGGAGTCTCACACACTCCTATCACAACCTGCATTCATCCCACATCTGGTATCATCACTGGGCAAAGTGATGCCGGTGCTGACCCTGAATCAGTCCAGTCTCAGGTTTGGTTACACTATGTCACACTAGGTTAAGCAATGTCCTGTTGTATTCTGTCCTATACCATTCTGTGCTTTTACAGCTGGCTCCATTACATTACACTTTTTATTTTCCCAGTCTGAGGGCTAAATATCTCCCTTTAGCTTAACAGGCCCCCATGGTTGCTTGGACCGATGTGTTGTATATGTGTGTCCGTGTGGTAATGTGTGTGTATTTAGGTGCGGCGGGGGGTCAGACTACCTGGCATCCAGATGTGGAACAAGAAGTTCAGCTTGAAACAAAGCTATTGTTTCCTACAAACTGTACAGATTCTGTGACCGCTGTAGTAGATCTGGTATTATTGTAATGTAGTAGAAGACAGGTGATAATGGTAGCAGTAGCAGCAGTGCCACTTCCAGGATGCCACAGGTAGCAGGGGTATTAGTAACAGTAGTAGTTTTAGCAGTATAGTACTAGAGCAGTAACAAGAGTAATGGTAGTAGTACTGTAGAGGTAGTAAAAAGCAATGTATACTGTATATTGAGCACTAAAAGACCAGATTTCACATTTCATGTCTATTTGTAACCATAATTGTGTAGTTCATGAGTTTGAGGGTTTTTTTTGTATTTTATTATTATTCAAAATAAACTACTTCAACTGCTTTGTAATTTAGTTTGAGGTTTTTTTTCAACACAGGTAATCTAGATGAAGTAACAATAGTATAGGTGGGGAAATGATAGCTTTCCCCGTGTTCAAAATAATGCATCTTAGCACAAGTAGTTGCATGTTAGAAAAGTGTACGTTGAAATACAAGAACTTTAAAAGAACTTTGATTTCCAACATTTCCAACACAGATGAAACTTTCTGCACAATTCATATACATTTATTAAATATCAATTAATCAAATAAAAGTTGGGTCTTTCAAACGCAAGTACCAGCCAAGTAGAGTTTCAGTTTAGTTTTTTTGTATATTTAGTGTGAAGGATGTCATAAAAACCTAATGGCAAGCAGATAGAATAAAACACATTTGATAAACATAAAGTTTGAAAATTGGTTAATTTTGATGGAACTACAACAGGAAGGTGAACATTATCGAGCTACCAAGGTTAAAAGAAATTCCCACTTGAATCTTGTTTTCCGATCTAGATCCCAGTGTAACTACGGTGATAATAATAATACAGCAGACAAGTTTTTAAATTGTAGTCATTCCTTGTTCTGTTTGGGGGCAAGACTCAGTGGGGTTGCTGGGTTCCACTTATGAACTTGAATGTATCTCATGTCCTCTTTACAACATGTTTTACTTTTTTTCTGTTGCTGTCCAGAGTGTGCTATCTAACTAGCACGGAAATAATAATGCAAAAAGTCCATAAATGCCAAAAAAAGTCCCTAAATGCCAAAAACATATTTTGAGAAATGGGAAGTGAATTCAAAAGCTGCCCAAAATCTCTCTCTCTCTCTCTCTCTCTCTCTCTCTCTCTCTCTCTCTCTCTCTCTCTCTCTCTCTCTCTCTCTCTTTCTCTCTCTCTCTCTCTCTCTCTTTCTCTCTCTCTCTCTCTCTCTCTCTCCTGCTCTCTCCTTCTTGCTCTCTCTCCCTCTGCAGCCGTTTTCCATTATCAGTGCCCAAACCAGCTTGTTAAAAACAGTGAAACTCAAACCACAGTTTTGAAAATTACAGAATTCCTTCATAAATGCCCAGCCCTCCCTACGGCTACGCAGGGTTCAGGCTTGAGGTGAGACCGCCAAACTACAATATACACACACACACACACACACACACACACACACACACACACACACACATGCTACACAGTATATGTACGTGAATCTACACACATTTTAAGCACATGCATACATTTGCACTAAGAAAGAAAAGAAAAGACATTGTATAAATACATGCTTACGCACGCGCGAGCACACACACACACACACACACACACACACACACACACACGTGCACAGTAATAGCCTTGTGGCATCACCCTCTTTCCTTCCCTCCTTTAAAACTTTGCAACTTGCCTGCAACAACTGAGGCTGCCGCATAGCAACTGGTCAGATCGCCCTAGCAACAACAACATTATCACTCATTTGACCTATTCATGACAGAAAAGTAATAATGAAACTTTTTTTTTTTTTTACACTTGTAGGGTTTACTTTGAGAGATTAAAACTTTCTTAACTATTTGCTCTGCAACCCTGTTCCCATGTTATGTTCTGTTGTTTCTTTACATTGAAAACATTACCTGTAATACTGCTTTAAATGGTATGTTCAAGAGTAACAATAAACAGCTTTCAATTTTTTATCAGACTTAAAAGTGTTTTTGCCAGCAGGACACCTGGCTGCTCGGTAGATTGCTTTTCCAAATCTTTGAACTGGCAGGTAAATTGGGGCAGGTATGGTGATGCTGAATAAATTACACTTCTCTGCAGCTGCTGTCTAATTTCCCTCGTGTATGTTTGTGCGTGCCCTCCTATCACCAAACCCTCTCCAACCTGGCTAATAAATTTTAATCATTCTCAGCTGCTCTACATGTAAAGGTGTTAAATTGCTTAAATCTAACAGCATTCATGCTCTGTAGCTACAAATAAAAATGTGGAAATGGACAGCCAGTCTTTCCATGTTACATTTGACTTGTGCAGCTGATACAGAAACAACGCATTTGATGCTGAACTAAGGAGTAAGAATGGAATAACACCAAGTCACAAGTGTTTCACACATACACACCATTCAGTTTCACTCTCCATGAGTAATTCTATGTTTTGCTTTAAGGGAAATTGGTGCACTTTGGCCATAATTGTTTCAAAACTGCTAGCTAATTATGACCTTTTGAAAACAAAGTGTACAGATTGAATGTGACATTTTGCTGCGCCTGCAGAATATGAACGCCCTCTTGCACTGGCTGAAGCCCAGTAAAACCTAATAATGAAAACAACCATGTTCTAACTAGGGCTTTAAATTAACTAGAAAGGCTGCATTCAGAGGTTTCTGCCCACGACCCCCAGGACAAAATACTACTTGCACTTTGGTACAGTTAGGCTGTCAGCTACACTTTTATTTAGGATTGTCTATGATGTTATCATTGTGCTACCATGGTGAAGTGATTATAAGACAAACCACATCATAGTCAGCAGACAGCCATTCTCCATGCTTTGGATGCAAAAGCTATTCTGCTACAACCAAAAACACATTGTAATGATCAGCAGAGGTACATATTGATCAACAGTCTCATGTAGTAAAGCATATACTACAATGTGTCGTAAAGTCCACTTTGACATAAGGGCTCTGATGAAGACCATAAAATCGAAAGCTTAAAGATGCAGTAGGTAAGACTTATAAAACTAACTTTCTGTCATATTTGCTGAAACTGATCCTATGTTCCAGTAGAACTAAATTAAGCAAGTCATTTAAAAAAAATCTGGCTCCTCTGGCACCACCTACAGCCTGTAGTGTGATTTGCAAAAATTCACAGCTCCCTGTTCAGATTTACCAATCAGGGCCAGGGGGGGTGTCTAACTACATGTCAATCACTGCTCATGTACATGCATTAATTCTCCCTTGTGGGGGGAGGGGCTTAGGAGACCGTTTGGGCTTTAGGAGAAAGGGGGGGAGGGACTGAGAAGTTGTTGATGTTCAAATTCTTTGGCTAAATCCTGGATCTTCACAATCCTACCTACAGGAACATTTAACAAGCAAGTAAGTGGACCTTAAAGAACCCCTATTATGCTAATTTTCAGCATCATATTTTTACTCTTGGGGTCTCCCAGAATATATTTACATGCTTTGATGTTCAAAAAACATATTATGTTTCTCATACTGCCTATTGCTGCAGTGCCTGTCGGTACACGATCCATTCTGCCTGCACGATCCGTTCTGCACATGCGCAAAATGTTCGCGCATGCGCGGTTGTACGAAGATTTACGACACTGCACGATCTGTTCCACGCTTCCGGTCGACAGCCAAGCTAACGTTAGTTTAGCTAACAGCTAATTCGGCTAACCGCTAGCTGATTGTAGCGGTCTGCCGTTAGCCTCCACAGGCAAGCTAACATTAGTTTAGCTAACAGCTAATTCGGCTAACTGCTAGCTGAGACAGCATGTAATAACTTTAAAAGACCCTCAAAATAAAACTTGAAAATAAACGTTGACATATATAACAAACACCTAACATATATAACAGCTGTTACGTCAGTTCTACTTTACTTGTGCTCATTTAAAATACAATCACTCAATATTTGTCTTTATTGTTATTACTGTGAAGTCTTAATTTAGCTGTAGCCACAGGAATGTGGGCGAGCTGTTTTCAGGCAGTTGAGAAAAAGCGCGGTCTATGGGAGAGTAAGCTCCATTTGGAGTGAAATGTGTTTTTTTGTACTTCATACATCTATTACATACACAAAAAACTATATAACACACTTAATGATGGGAAAAATCCAAAAAAGCATAATACGGGCTCTTTAAGTCAAAATTTTGTTTTTATATAATACATATAACAAAGTATTTACTATATACATCAAACTGTCTCACCTTGACACTGGATGTGCACACTAATTGTTTTTCCAACCCTGCCACAGGTAACACAGAGTCTAGCTTGTTAGAATACAACATCCATAATTAAAAATTTATAATAATACATCTTGGGACTGTGTAACATCAAATGCCTTTTTGCTTGACCTTTCCTATGTGAAGCCTACCCATATTATGAACACTATACACAAAGTATGGTGGTGTGGAAAATTTACTTTAAAGTTCCAATATAAAGCCATCACCCAATCAGAAAAAAAAACCATTTGCCATTTGTGTCATCGTTTGGCTGATGATTCCCAGCGGCAAAAGTTGCAGTGATAGTCAGGACATGTAGGACAGTTAGTAATTTGCATCTCGACAGGAGATGTTCTGCACAAGCTGAATTAAGATCATGTTCTCCTCTTAAACTAACTGGCAGCGACCATCACCGCTGGACGACCACTTCTCTCTAGTCTTTCTGCTTATAGTAAACAAATGGACTTCTGGCTTTCGGTGACTAGTTTCTTCAGGGCAGACAAGAGCAGAAAGTATAGCATAGAGGTTAATGATACGATAAAAAAGAGACTCTCACAAAAGTAGTATTCATCTGACAATGATATCTGTCTGGCAACAGTTGCAAGAGGTGAAACTTATTTCACTCTCTACAGAAATTAATGATACATACACAATACACAGTCAACAAAGACTTTCTCCCCTATGTCCCACTTGTAAACACCCACGCCAAGACCCTGTTCTGTGGTGAGATGAACATCTCTCGTCTGATATGATCCTTATATTCCCAGAAATCAGCTTCCTTAACGCCACACCTCTCACAATAGAACTGCTGTCTGCAATAGTCTTTACCAGAAGTAGACAGCCTACTGCCTGTCACAGTGCATGGATTTCAATTGAGCATACTCAACCATATTCCCTCCATCTGTCATAATGATTTTTAAAAGAAAAGCAACTATAGTTGTAAAAACATAAAATATTGCCCATGTGAATGCACGTGTGTGCATTTGTGTTCCCTTACCTGTAATATAGTCCTCTGCTACCATCTACTGGGTAAAAACATAAAATTAAACTGCAATAAAGCCTGAAATACAACTTTTTTTTGTACAAAAGTAGAAACAAAGCTCTATATATATATCACTTGGTGTTTGCTTATCTTAATTGCTCCCCAAGATTTCTTCATAACTTTACTGTATATATCAACCATTGACTGTAAATTAATATTAACAGTCTATGATATCAACCAACTATTGCAAGATTAAAGAGAAAGAAGGAGAACATGTTTTAAATATCAACTTTTTACAGAATGGCGTCATTAACATTTAACACAAAGCACCTAATTCACACGTCTTTCTCTACTAGCCATCGATAAACTGTCATAGTTTCACTTTATGACCTTCATTTTGACTGTTTAACTGTTAGGTTATATACGACATGATTGCACCTGTTGACTCCCAACAATAAAGTTGTTCTTTTTATCCACAGTTTTAAGTTTTAGAACTTTTAATGTATTGAACTGGGATGTGATGGTTTGACTTTGTTTCTTTTCTCTGTTTTTTGAACTGGTCACACATTTATTTCCAGGTAGCATTAAAAGTTCTTTCAGATAGCCCTTTTCCCAGCTGCTCAGAGACTCTCTGAGACTCCGGGGAGTTTGGTCTGCCGTCTTCTGACGGTAAAATAAAACACAGTGGTTTAAACCACGGAACTGGAGCACAGCCATAGACAATACTCTGCTGTGTTTCACAGTTTAACCAAATCATTGCTGTAAAGACAGCCATTTTAAATGACCCAAAATATCATCAGCCCATTTCACACAAACCTGAGGTTGTTTTGAGCCCAAACACAGGCTGAACTGAACTTGTTTACTTGGACTTCTTCTTATCTTTGTTTTTTTCATGTTTAAACCTTGGTCATCTTCCAAACAGCATGTTTGGACATGTGTTTTTAAAGTAGAAACAGTTTGGCTTGCCTTTTAATTTTCCATTTTAAGAAAGTTCTTCTGTGTGTCCAATGGATTTGATAACTGAAAGGTCAATGTTAAAATGTTTAGATTGTATCATACATGCAAGTAGGCTTACTGTATCTCCACTGGCTATCAATAAAATATCATACAGAATAGTAGGAGTTTAATCAGTGAACAGTAAAGAGAATATTAGGATAGGATTAAACTAAAACTCTTAGGCAATTCATTTTCTTCTACACTATCAAATATGCACCTCGATTTTAACTGATTTCTGTTAAACCAAGTTAACATAACAAGCCAGCAAAAAGGTGCATTGTGTAGAAGAGTTTGACAAACACTAAATAATCTACAATAAAGACTTCCTTACAGTATATCTGCAGTTACTAAGCAAAGTAAAGACCCGTGGTTTCATATGTTTTACATTAAACACAGTCAGATTGATTTCAGGGCTAAACATATTAGTGGGGATTTAAGGCAGTCCTGTAGGAACTATGCTTCAGGTTTAAGAGGAAAAATAGCTCCACTTTTAAATAACTTTGGACTTATTACAGGATGTTAAATAATTAGCCCTGTGCTTGATCAGACCTCCACAGGATGGCAATGCTGGTGTGTTATTCCTTTTATCACCAGGAGATGGCCCTACTGCTTTACAGTTTATAATTGGAATAATTAAGGTTAACATTATTTCCATATTAATACAAAAGTTTTATGATATTACATGAATTTTTAATAAGGATATTCTATTAGTTTTAGAAGATCATTTTTATTGGGCAAGTTACTGAATGATTACTGCAAGAATGCATGATCATGTATTCATGTTCGTGTATTTCAAGCTATCTAAGTACACTGAGATACATATAAGTCCAAAACAAAGATTTCAGAGTATGAGTTGACATCCGGAAAGTACTTTTTAGATGGGAAAAAAGACCAATGAGAAGGAGACAGAAGCTCAAAGACGGTTGAAAATGAAGTCTGCATGACAATTCACAGTGGTGGAAAAAGTACCCAAATATTTTACGTAAAAGTAGCAATATCATAACCAAAACTCTGTTACAAATAAAGCTCCTGCATTCCACATTTTACTTAACAGTACAATCGCATTAGCATCAAAATACACTCAAAAAGAAGAAAAAAAGTAAAAGTACTCATTAAGCAGAATGGCGCATTTCATTTTATTATATTATTTAATAATATTTCATTAATATGTATACGCATCAATTCAATGTTGCAGCTGATAAAGGTGAGGCATATTATTTACTGCCCGGTAGCTTGTGAATTACAGGGATCAATAAAGTCTCTATCTACAAAAATACATAATGTATTTGTTAATTATATGTTGTATTATTGCATAACCAGAATCTACAAAGTAACTAGTAACTAATGGTATCAAAATTGTAGTGGAGTAGAAGCATAAATTATCAGAACATAAAAATACTCATGTAAAGTACAAGTACCTCAAAATTGTAGTGAAGTACAGTACTTGAGTAAATGTTAGTTACTTTCCACGAGTGATAACTCATTGCCCGTTTGTAACAGGGCAGATCAGAAATCACCTTGTCACACTGCCAATCATTGGTAATCTGAAAGCAGCCTGCTTTTTGTGCATGTGTGATTAATTAGTTGAGAGAAAGAGAGATTGTATCTGTTATTATATGTATTGATTAGCTTTTCTAGGCCATCAATGCTGCAGGACATCTACACAAACCACATTTGCTGTTGTATCACATTTATTTATCACAGTATGTGAGTGAGTAAAATCTGCTGTAATAATGTCTAAATGCCATGAGGTGGCAGTGTTGGTCCATAATGATGCTAATCACGGACCACAGAGCAAAGTACTGTACATCATAGACTGTATAACGAGTCAGTGCTGTACTGTAAATCATAAGGCGTCATGAATGTAATAGAATAGTGAGAAAAAAAATCTCCACTACTACGCCAACTACTACTAATACTACTTTTAGTACTACTAACAATTAGCTAATAACAATAGGCTAATAATAATAATAATAACAGTAATAATAATAATAATAATAATAATAATAATAATAATAATAATTATTATTATTATTATTATTAAATGAATGAAGGTGATAAATAAAGAAATCCCAATTTCTGATAATAACATGATTTAAGTTAATTTGAGGTAATGCCCTCCTCTTCTCCCCCTTAACCGCTCCAAATTTGTCCACCACGTTTCTGCTCGCTGATTGGTCCGCTCTCTGATTGGCCTGCCCTCGGATTGGCTGAAAGTTCCGTACTCGGACAGTCAGTCGACGCTGTTTGTTTGACTCGCCTGCGGCTAGAATTTGGACAGTGAGCCGCTACTGGAGGCAATGTGGATACAGTATTCAGGTTTTCATTTTATAAATAAGTGCGTCAATAGCCTACTTACCTAAACTGACGGAAATATAGATAGAGGCTTGTCTTTTTCTCTTCTTTCTTTTCCCGGTTCTGTGAGTGCTGTTCCTCGAGCACTTTACATGCGGACTGTCATTCAGAAATACTACAGCCTCACGTGTTTGACCTTAGTCTATCTATTTTAGATATTTTTTTACTACGTTTACTCCCATATTTTTCGCTCGCGTCGTTGCAGCCTACTTTGTACACTTTGACAAAGTCGACTTCATTCACTACAAGTTGGCGTTTCGGCAGACAGACGTATGTAAATTATTGTTGGTTTGAATCACGGATTAAGTTATCGCAATCATAAAACCATTGGAGAGGAGGTGAAGGACTCTTTTCTGGAGAAAGGCATGGTATACGTGCAGGTCATCAGAGGGTAACAGACTGTGGAGATCTCATCACGTTTTTACAGTAAGTCCAACATTATTAATAAGCCAAAGCAACTGTAACATTGTAATATTTAGGCTATATAATGTATCCTCAAGGTCTTAATGCTTGTCTGTCGCACTTTAGAGTAAGTATTAAAGTGAACTTGTAATATCACCTTTTCATTCGTCTTTCTTTTCAGGTTACAGAATTTAGAGTCAAATCTATCTCATATTCCTATATAATCTTCAACGGTATTAATCTACAGAAGTTGTTACTTTAGGTAAAGTGTTGCTACTGAATGCAAATAAACTGTTAAAAAATATTGATTTTAAACAAATGATAAATATGAATTCTTTAGACCTCCAGTTTGGGATGATGATAATGCAAACAATCACAGGTTGCAGGCTGTCCTCCTCCTTAAATAAACTTGTACTCTTTAATTTACAGCCACTTTTAGCTGCTTTTTATGAAGTTTTAGGGAATATATATTGTTCTCCCAGTAAGATAAGTACACTACTTATTCAAATAAAAATGTGACTAAACCTGACTTTGGTACTTTGGAAATCTATACTTGATTGCCACAAATCAAATCAACTATCCTCCACTTTTAAGTGTGTAGATGTTTCTGGTAAAATGAGACACTGAGGTTGACTGATGCTGATCAAAGATACAGAATGTGAAAGTATTGAAATAAGACCTCATAAGGTTCAGGGAAGAATTTATGTGGCAGAAATATTAAAACCACTGTAAGGAGAGACATATGGACAGGTGGATAGAATAAATCTCTGAGGAAAATACTTTGACTTCCAGCATATCTCTGCTTCTGTGATATTGCTTTAAGACAAATTTGCAGTGGTGTCCAGCCAGTGATGAACACCTTACTTTATTTTGACTTTTGTAGTTCCAAATAAGGTTCAGAAGAATACACTGAATAGAGAAGATGAAGTAGAAACCTTTTGGAAGTGAGTTCAGAGTTTATTCTGTCACTTTCTTACATCCACCTTTAGACACTTTAGCCTGGTAGGTTATAAAACATCTGTATTGGAATTAAAGGTGTTATAAGAAATACACGTCTCTCAGTTTTGTTTAGAGAAATAACAGACTTTTATTGTATTTCTTTACTCTATTAAGGAATAACTTATTATTATTATTTTCTGCCAAGTACTTTTCTCTCTTATTAAATTCAAGGCAGGTTTTCTTGTAGATGCTCACCAGCTGTCAGCCAGTTGGTAGTAAATAATTTTTTGTAATTCCTTCGTGCTAGCAGCTATTTTGGCAGCAATTAATAAAAAAAAAAAAAAAAAAATTCAGATGGTGAAATAATGAATACAGACTGTGGATTTGGGGTATAAATCAGACTCTGATGGTGACAGTACAGCAGTTTTGATAAATCAATGTTACATGTCATCGAAAAGACTTACATTTACCTTTCAAGGTGGGAAATAATGACTTAGTATCTCACAAATACAAATATGTCACCTGTTATCCTTCAATAAGCAACTTAATGTTTTTGTCTCATTTCCTTTAACGTCAAAGAGGCTGAGAATTCGTCTTTCTGAAAATAAACCCAAATGGAGCTTCTCTGGGTCTTACTGTTGCTGAAGGTGGTCCTGATGTCTGCTGCTGCCAGGGGTGAGTAACAGAAGCACTGATTTCCACAGAGACTCAGGGCATTACAGTTATCAATGCCAGCAGTAAGATAATTCACTGCAACTGACATCACTATGTGGCGGTACATGTAAAATAAAAAGTCTTCCAAAGGTTCACCTGGCATGGAGTAAATATACTGTAGTGAAGTTAGATTTTTGCATTCTTGCTGTCAAACTGCTGTTTCAACCTCAGGTCAGGAGGATTTGTTTAAAACATGGTGGTACGATTGACTGTGATTTCAGACACAACTATGTTGGGAGGACAGGAGCAGCTGCTGATACATTTGCTCAGATTTTCAGATATCTGCACACATTGGGAAATTTACCATATGAAGGCTTTTGCTCTTTAGATAGTCAGTGAACGTTTGACTTTGACTGGTTATTCAGTTACTGTCAGGTGTTCTTGTACTTGCCTGTGAGTTTCAGACTTGTAGTGTGGTTTTCTAGCTCCCGCTTATTTTACAAAGATGCTACCTTGTTGGCTACTGTAAAAGTTAGTATTTTAACTCAAAATCTAAATCGAACAACACCACAGGGAGGATGGTGGTCATGGTCAGATACAGGGAAGTACCCGTCAGTACTTGGCACGCTACCTTGTTTCTTTCAATGAAATTTAACATAATAAAAAACAAACAATAACAGCTACAGAAGCTGTTCATGGATGAGAACGATCCGCAGCCTGCAGGCATTATGGGCAGACGGTCGTGGAGTTGGCGCCCGTTCCCGAGATCACACCGATGATGAGTTTTCAGCGGGAACAAAGCTGCATTCAGCGAGGCGAGGCCGAGCCAGTGTGCAGACATGGGGCCGAAAGTAAACACAGGCCCGTAGACCGCAAAGAGATGAGATTAGATTAGCCTATTAGGGATGTTTGCTGTGCAATGCTACAGCACTTCCTCCCCCTCACTGCCTGCAGTCTGTCAATGAAACCAGGGCAGGCTGCAGAGAGAGACAGAAGGTGGGGGTAAGGGTGGAAGGGAGGAAAAATGGACAGGGGTGGAAAGAAATAGTGTGAAGAAGAGAAAAGGGGTGCGTCAGGACATAAGAACACTGGAGTAGTAATTGCTGATAAAAGAGAAAGAACGGAAGAAGGGAAAGGAGTAAAGAAACTAGGGAGGGAAGAGTGAGGAAGAAAAGGGAAAGAAATAGACAACGGAAGGAAACTGATTATAGGAAGGGGTGTGAGAGAGAGGGCAGGAGAGCATGAGAAGGACAGAGGGGACAAAATGCCATTCTGAACCTATAGAACCTGAAGTTCTCCCTTATCTTGTGATAGGCTACACTTGAGTTGACTGACATATCTTCTCTCTTGGTTAAAATACAGTATTAGCACTGGAGAAATCTAACTGAAGCTGCTGTGAAATGAGGTGGTAAAAATACAAAAAAAATGTAATGAGAGGGATGCTGGGTTTTGGTGGCCCCTTGGTCTGAATTTCTGCAAGATTTACTCGCAGCCCTATATAATCCCTGGATTATTTTTGCTATTTTGCACCAAGATAAAACAATCCAAGTCAGAACATTTTTAAATGCCAAGGTCCCTTCTCAATCACTTACTGACGTCTACAGTCCAACGTGCTTGCAGGTATGTTATTTCCAATGTAACTTGATTTCCCCTGAAATTGTCTTCTTAGGTCAAGTTTACCTCCAGGCTGTTTATTGCCCACCACACCACCAAACCACTGCAAGTTACTAATGGCCTTGCACTTTTTAAATGTAGCAGCTGTTTCTTGAGAATTTGCACACAAAACAATGGCTGCTTAATACACTATGTTTTGACCGCAATAGTTACAAAAAGATGTGAGATCCTAATCAATCTGTTTGAGTTTTAGCTGTAGTGAGAGTAATTAAGTACAGCCACAGCAAACTACTATTAGCTGCTGCGTTACTGTGCAGATAGGAGTTAGTAAGAGCTTTGCCTAGTAGCACATGGACAATAGGTGTTCAGGAACAAAACAAAAACTTTTAACAGCAAGTCTGCAGTAAAAGAAAAAATCAAGCTAAGCATCAGAATGACCAAAAAAAAACATATATAAGACAGCCTTCGGGAAGTTGAACAAGCTACACAACTGTCCCAGTCTCTCAGCAGGGTCTGGGCCAAGTGGGACTGTGCGGACACAAGACACTTAAGATATCTAAATGAATTAAAACTGAGGCAGGCATGGGGTAATGAAAAGAAAATCACATAATTAAAATTTCTAGTCTTCAGTTAACAAATTCTATTACAGTTGACAAATTTAATAGAAATGACTGTGGAAAAGCTTTCTCTCATATTCTGACCTTGTTGCATTCTCTGCTGTACTCTAAGAAATGACGTAGAGAAACATTTTTATTAGTGCCTTGGTGACTGCTGAGATGTCCCAGAGAAATATGCATACCGGAGGTGGGTTACTTGGATCAACTGTATAAACAATGAATAATAAAAAGCAAAATATCATAAGACAGATTGTGACATGATTTGAAATTGAAAACATTAACTCTTTTGTGGCCTCATCTGTCTCGGCAGCCCCCTTTGCACACACGGTTCAGTTACAGTAAATGCAAGGCCACTGTTGTATAATTCCAGGAAGTTATGTCCAACAGCTTCTTTATAACAGCACCATAATTACTGCAAGGTACACTATGGCTTATTGCATTAAAGAAATAGTTGACTGTATTGAAAAAAAGAGCGCAAAATGATTCCTTTAATGATAGTAAATGATTCTAAATTCTAAAAAGGCCAAATATCTGAAAGATTATTACTGTTAGTTACTTTTCTCTGGGTGTACTTGGAGGTGGTGAGGGCTGAGCATCAGATGGCACTGAAGGCTGTTTTCCACTGTCGGTGCCGATTGGCTAATGGAGGCAGGAACAGTGGAATAGCAAGATCTTTGATGGACTGCTGCAACACACAGAGAGGAAGAGAAAAATTAGTAGATGGAGGCCTGGAACAGGACAGAAAGAGTGGAAGAGATACAGATATGGGTGAAGAGAGAAAAAGAAAGGAAAGGGGTAGCCAAAAGAAAGAACAGAAGGCTGACCGAGAGAGAAAGACAGAAACAGATAAGCCTACAGATAGTGAGGGACAGAAAGATTTAAAGATGCAACAGTTATGCCCCTTCTTACAGCAGATGTAGTCACACAAACTGCACTCCAGAGGTTTACACAACCTGTGTGTGTGTGTGTGTGTGTGTGTGTGTGTGAGCATGAGACTGAGCAGCTGAGAGATTATCATTCTCCCCTGTTAGCTGAACAACATGGGCTTGAATACAGGGGTCAAAGACAAGCAGTAGGCCCATGCATTTTGGGCTACATGCAGCTCTAGACAGAGTAATGCAGCATTTCCACTACATGGTACGACACGGTGCCACTTGCTTGGAACGTTCTTTTTTGGTTTTCCATTGGCTAAAGTTCTGGACAGTACCTGGTACTTCTTTTTGGTATATCATTATTATATTATCAATTATTTTTACAACCGAAATCATTTTTTTTGTAATTACAGAGGGAAAGTACCGAAAAAAGTACCGTTGAGTACCGGGAACCAAATTTCAGGTACCAGTATTGGTACTGATATTGGTTCAGATGCGAAAGGTACCCTAACCCTACTTGTACGGCATGGTCTTCTGTGTTCTGCACAAACCTATTTATAGCGACTGCATTTTTTTAATTCACCTGATTGCGAATTTTAAAAATGGCAGCCCGCAAAACCACGCCGTGGTCAATTGACGAGGTGCAGGTCGTTCTGTTTGGTTGGAAAGGAAAGGTCCATACTAAAATACTTTTAAAGGTCCCATGGCATGAACATTTCACTTTATGAGGTTTTTTAACATTAATATGAGTTCCCCCAGCCTGCCTATGATCCCCCCAGTGGCTAGAAATGGCGATGGGTGTAAACCGAGCCCTGGGTATCCTGCTCTGCCTTTGAGAAAATGAAAGCTCAGATGGGCCGATCTGGAATCTTGCTCCTTATGAGGTCATAAGGAGGAAGATTATCTCCCCTTTCTCTGCTTTGCCCGCCCAGAGAATTTGGCCCACCCATGAGAGAGAGACAAACGAGCAAAGTGGCAGTTGATCAAGGCCACACCCCCACTCCCCCCCCCCCCCCCCCCCCCCTCTCTCTCCTCCTCAATAGCTACAGACACAGAAATGGCACATCCTAAGGAAAGCTCATTGTGGGACTGGCTCTAGTGGCTGTAATTCTGCACCAAGGCTGAATTTCGGGAAAGAGACTTCAGATACAGTATTAGGGGACCACTAAGGCCTATATAAAAGCATCCAAAGAGCACCATGTCATGGAACCTTTAACACTGTTAAAAGAATAGTTTGACATTTTAAGAAATTTTCTTTTTAACTTACATGGAAAGATCAATAAAACTCATATTTGTATGATAAATATGCAGTAATACAACATAATACTTCCACTGCAGCTACACATACAAAAGTAACAGCTTCCCTCTAGACCATTTTCTTGCATTTAACAATCAGAGAAGCCCATTTTAGAAGAGCAGATGTTGCATTTTGAAAAAGGGACTTTGTCTTTAACGGGAAAAAAACCTATGTTAACTGTAAGGTCTGTTGCTTTCTCGCGGCTGATGATTTGGCAGGTGAGGAAGAATATACCAAAAAAAGTTAGACACTTGGAATGCACTGAACAGATCAAGCGTTTGTTTATTGGTAAGTGCATGCCTGTGTTTCTGCTTGCCCCTGCGCGCACACACATACACACACACACACACACACACACACACACACCCAACACACACACACACACACACACACACACACATACACATACATTAATTGTGCATGTGATGTGAAATGCCACGTGTATGTCAGATGGTTATCAGCATGTCATATGGTATTTACGTGAGCCAGCTGTTAAACTCTTCACTGTCAACAGGAAGAGGGCAGAGAAGATGATGATAATGTGATTATTGAAGTTATTGTAATCCAGCAGAGATTTTTCTTTTTTCTTTGCTTTTTACCTGCAATGATGTGTGTTGAAATGACATACAGCGTGCGTCATCACATCACAGTCTTGTCTTGTCTGCATCTTCCACCCCAATCCAAAGGAAGGATAGACCAAGAAATGAGATGATGACTGTGGGTTTTTGTACATCGTTTCCTGATGCAAAGTTCTGTCTAAACAATTTAATGTTTTCCGGGTGATTGAGTCGTATAGACCACCCATTATCCAGAGGGAGGGAGAGGAAAAAGAGACGGAGATGAGAGGGTTCATTTGTTGTTATACCAAGTGTAAAGAGCCACACGCACATTAAAAATGCATCTTCACTGTACTGAATCTGCCAAAACAGAAATGCAGCAACAGAGAAAGACAAGAGAGCATCGTCACTGCAGACAGTGCAGAGTGTAAACAACCAAATACACAGATGCTGAACACGTATACAACTAGAAGATGCTATACATAAATATAACTTAACACATGTAAGCACGCACAGGCACACACACACAGGCCACAATCACTTAACAACCTCCTGTCCCACTCACTCATTACTTAGGAATGTAATTAGCATGCTAACACTAACAATGATGGGTAGGAGAGAATTGCGGTTATGTAAGAAGGGCTGGAGGAGGCACACATTTACCATAGATGAAAGCACTAGATAACTAGTAGAGCTTTAAACTTTTGTAGAAAAGTAAGAGACGACTAGATATGAAGATGAATAGATAGAACAGAGGCATAAGTGGTGTCTGTTGCAGTACTGGATGCAGTTTTTCCCTCGGAAGTCTTTCATAGAGATATAAAGTACGAGACAAAGGTGATGTTTTTCTTCTACTTATGTTATAGTATTTTTATTGTCTTTCCATCAAATCAAATAAAGAAATGGAAGGTGGATAGGGGAGCTACATGAACATGACAGAGGGGAATGAAAGTGCCTTTAAAGGCCACAGTCAGACAAAAAATCATGTACTGTTCCTTCCCTGTGTATAAAAGCAGACTCATGTAAGTTTTGTGGGCACAAATCCTTGTCTTTCGACAATATTAGTGCTTAAGGTATAATAACTGTGATTTGATATTTTGCATTTGGTGCAGCTAACATTTATTGATTAACCTGCCAATAATTTCCTTAATTGATGGAGTCATAAAATAAAATTGAGATAAATGTCTATCCCATCCCAGAGTTCAAGTTGACGTGTTCAAATGTCTTGATATTCAGCTCTAGTGTAATTGTTTTGGGCTTTTTTTATTGGAAAGTGTTGATGGATAGAAAATAGCAAAGAGCCACGGGTCGGATTCGAACTCGGGCTGCTGCCAAGGACTCAGCCTACATGGGGCGCACTCTACTGGGTGAGCTAGCGGTCGCCCAAGCTCTAGTGTAAGCTAAATGGCTGCAGCATGAGTGGTGTTCAACCTGCAGGGGTATAAAAGGAGTAGCAAGTAATAGGGCTGTACTGAACACCATTTTTTGAGCTTCGAAGCTTCGGTGCTTTTCAACAGCGAACATTCAAAGCTTCTGTGGTGGTGGCAGCAGCGGGGGTATCCAACATTTCCGACCGCACTTTAAGGCAATTTAATTTCACCGAAAACGAGGGAAGAAGAAAAGAGACAAAGCTAGAGATGAAGCGACTGCTTTATCGTTGCAAGACACAGTCACCTGTTATTACACAAAATCCTGGGCAGATCAGTGTTTGTTTTTTGTTTTTTTACCTTCATAGTGTTTAAAACTTTTTTGTTGCAGCGATAGAGGCAGTGATGTCTGATCGCCCCTTAACATTACCTGATTTTCCACCTCAGGTTGACGTCAGGTTGCTTTTCTCCAAAATTTGAATCAGACTCAAATTTTTACTGTAGGCATTCAAAACAAACGAGTGACGACAGACGCAGTGTGTGTTAATGCTCAGCCAGCCAGCGCCTCACTGTATTTGCATTATGCACAGCCATATTATCTTTATCTTTATCAAATCGCATGAAAACGACACCAGGCTGCTACAGTATAACCATACAGAGCTCTACAAACATCAGACTGCTCGCTTCGTAACTCAACATTTCTCCGTTCTTGGCTGAGATGGACTAGCCTGGCTCCGCCCTCCTACGTACTTCCGTTCAATTTTAATTTTCCTTCAGTACTATGTCTGGGTTTGCGGTTTATTCTTGGGTTTCAAAAAATTACCGGTCCAATCAGCGAACAGAGGGAGTGGCTGAGAACGATGAAGTTGAGGTTCAGTAACCTTCGGTGAGTTCCGTAATGGCGGCGGAGAAAGATGCGAGCGAAGCCATTCGGTCCGTTGTGGCAACGCTGCCGAATATCCAGAAGTTAAAGCCCGAGCAAGAACAGTCTTTGCTGAGTTTTGTTGGTGGCCATGATGTTGCCTCTGTAGCCCTCCTCCCCACGGGGTTCGGGAAAAGTTTGATTTTCCAGTTCGCTCCGTTAGTGGTGAAGGAGTTGGCTAAGGCGAACGCTAGCGATGCTAAGCCGACGTCACAAACATTAGCGATTGGTAATGGCCGATCCAGAGTGGCTCTGGGCAGATCCGATAGTTTTAAACTTCAACAGAGTAACCGCCTTCAAGGAAGTTAACACTTGTCAATGGAGAGTGGCCAGACTCTCACAAATACAAATGAAATGTATGAGAGTCTGGTAGGACCAGGCTAGAGATGGACGACATAGCTCTGCATAAATTAGCCAGCGGCTTGCGGACATTCAGCTAGCAGCTTAATCCTGACAAAACACCACAGTGAATTTCAGCCTGCATGCACATCAAATCCATCAAATGAATATTCGGATCCAGCCCTAGCAAGTAGTGGAGAAATAGCTCAAGTAGTCCTAATTAAATGGATAGTAGTCCTAATGGATAAAGATGGCGCCGCAGAATGGCGACACGGTGTGTTGGAGCGCTCTGTTTTGTTTTGTTTTGTGTTTTAACTTTGTTTCTTGCGATGGTACCCGTATCTCATTCACAAGTGAAGAGCTCGTGAACTTCAGGGCAACAACACCATCAGACTTATTTCCCACTTTTCTTCTCCCTTCACTGGAAATTTTGGACATTCTGGTCAAAGGTGCGCTCACCTTTGCTCACGCAGAGAAACGCCGGAGGAGAGGGAAACGGGCCGGTGCGCTGGTGCGTCTCCGCCAGCGAGGATCACGCACACCGTTACCTGGAATATTCCTCTCTAACGTGCGCTCTCTGCCCAACAAAGTGGAGGAATTACAACTGCTGTTGAGTGGAAACAGGGACTTTTCTTCATCTGCTGTTTTGTGCTTCACGGAGACGTGGCTCTGTGGATTAATACCGGACTCTGCGCTGCAGCTGGCAGGCTTCCAGCTTTTCAGAGCGGACAGAGACACGGCTCTCTCCGGCAAAACTAAAGGTGGAGGAATCTGTTTCTACGTCAACAGCGGTTGGTGCAACGACGTGACAGTGATCCAGCAGTATTGTTCTCCTGACCTGGAGTATTTCACCATAAACTGTAAGCCTTTTTATTCACCCCGTGAGTTCCATTCATTCATTCTGGTCGGTGTTTACATCTCACCGCAGGCCAACGTGCAGGACGCGCAGCGCATGCTTGCCGACCAGATACTGTGTGTGGAGCGGACCAACCCGGACTCCCTAGTTATTGTCCTTGGTGACTTTAATAAAGGGAACCTCACTCATGAACTCCCTAAATATAGACAACATATTAAATGCCCGACCAGAGAGGAGAACATTCTGGATCACTGTTACACCACAGTCAGGGATGCTTATCACGCCGTCCCCCGTGCTGCACTGGGGCACTCTGACCACGTCATGGTCCACCTGATCCCCGCCTACAGGCAGAAACTAAAGCTCTGCAAACCTGTAGCGAGGACATCAAGGAAGTGGACCAGTGTAGCTGTGGAGGATCTCCAGTCGTGTTTGGATTGTACTGACTGGGATGTGTTCAGGACTGCTACCCACAGTCTGGATGAGTACACAGAGGCTGTGACGTCATACATCAGCTTCTGTGAGGACTGCTGTGTTCCATCAAGCACCAGGGTGAGTTACAACAATGACAAACCCTGGTTCACAGCCAAACTCAGAAGGTTAAGGCTGGCTAAGGAAGAGGCGTTCAGGAGTGGGGACAAAGACAGATTTAAAGAGTCAAAGTACAAATTTAGCAAGGCAGTGAAGGAGGCTAAACATCGGTACTCTGAGAAGCTCCAACGCCAGTTCTCAGCTAATGACTCTGCGACTGTCTGGAAAGGACTTAGGCAGATCACCAACTTCAAGCCTAAAACCCCCCACTCCTTCAATGACCGACACCTAGCCAATGACCTGAACGAGTTCTACTGTCGATTTGAAAGACAAAAGGACAGTCCTGACACCATCCCCCACGACACCTCACTACAGCTACAGCCACTGTGCATCACCTCCACCCCGCCCACCTCAGCAGGGTCCTGGGCCCCCCCACCAATGCCCTCCTTAAAGGTCCCCTCCACCTCCACCCCCCTCCCACCTCAGTGACGACTCTCTCCATTCACGAGAGGGACGTCAACAGACTGTTCAGGAGACAGAATCCCAGGAAAGCTGCTGGACCGGATGCTGTCTCCCCATCCAGCTTGAAGCACTGCGCTGACCAGCTGTCTCCAGTGTTCACAGACATTTTTAACACCTCACTGGAGACATGTCACGTGCCAGCCTGCTTCAAGACCTCAACCATAATCCCTGTCCCCAAGAAGCCAAGGACCACAGGACTTAATGACTTCAGACCCGTCGCCCTGACCTCTGTGGTTATGAAGTCCTTTGAGCGCCTTGTGCTTTCACACCTCAAAGACCTCACCGACCCCCTCCTGGACCCCCTGCAGTTTGCCTACAGAGCCAATAGGTCTGTAGACGATGTAGTCAACCTGGCCCTCCACTACATCCTCCGGCACCTGGACTCCGCAGGAACCTACGCCAGGATCCTGTTTGTGGACTTCAGCTCTGCCTTCAATACCATCATCCCGGCTCTGCTTCAGCAGAAACTCTCCCAGCTTGGTGTGCCTGACTCCACCTGCAGGTGGATCACTGACTTCCTGTCTGACAGGAAGCAGCATGTGAAGCTGGGGAAACACGTCTCCGACTCACAGACCATCAGCACCGGATCCCCCCAGGGCTGCGTTCTTTCTCCTCTGCTCTTCTCCCTGTACACCAACAGCTGCACCTCCAGTCACCAGTCCGTCAAGCTTCTGAAGTTTGCGGACGACACCTCCCTCATCGGACTCATCTCTGATGGAGACGAGTCTGCCTACAGGTGGGAGGCTGACCACCTGGTGACCTGGTGCAAGCAAAACAATCTAGAGCTCAACGCTCTAAAGACAGTGGAGATGGTTGTGGACTTCAGAAAGAACCCAGCCTCACCTGCCCCCATCACCCTCTGTGGCTCCACAATTGACACTGTGGAGTCTTTCCGCTTCCTGTGAACTACCATCTCCCAGGACCTCAAGTGGGAGCTGAACATCAGCTCCCTCGTCAAGAAAGCACAACAGAGGATGTACTTCCTGCGGCAGCTGAAGAAATTCAACCTGCCAAAGACAATGATGGTGCACTTTTACACAGCCATCATTGAGTCCATCCTCACATCCTCCATCACCATCTGGTACGCTGCTGCCACTGCCAAGGACAAGGGCAGGCTGCAGCGTGTCATTCGGTCAGCTGAGAAGGTGATTGGCTGCAATCTGCCGCCGCTCCAGGACCTATACGCCACCAGGACTCTGAAGCGTGCTGGTAAGATTGTGGCTGACCCCTCCCACCCCGGACACAAGCTCTTTGAGCCACTCCCCTCTGGCAGGAGGATGAGGTCCATTAGGACCAAAACCTCACGCCACATAAACAGTTTTTACCCCTCCGCCACTAGCCTTCTAAACAAGGCCCGGAATCCACCCTGACTCTCTCCACACCCCACCTTTGGCTCCTCATGCCACTGTACCTACTCTGCTGTAGCGTCCCTTTTCACTACTGTTTAACTTATTTTACTATTTATTTAAATTTATTTTATCGTTATTAATACGTACTGTGTGTATATGTTTATACTTATATTGTTTATATCTTTTTATCCTTCTTATATTTGTATGTGTGACATGCTCCAACAACACCATGAGAAATTCCTCGTATGTGCAACGTACTTGGCAATAAAGCCCTTTCTGATTCTGATTCTGATTCTGATTCTGATTCTGAATTACAATAAAATAATGCTTTTATAAAGCCCCCCTATCACTGTTTATTGAGATGTGGTGATCAATGTATGCTCCCTGAGTATTTCGGTTTGAAAAGCACTGGCCTTGGTTGCAAAGGCCACTATCTGACAAGGAGATATAGGTGACCAATGAATTAAAATGGTTAATCTTTAATGAATCATGTCATTTTGTGCTTAAACTACACCCACATTGATTGTATTTTCCCACACACTGTGTTCAGCACTGATTAACCATGTAATTACATTTTGTGATAAAACACATTGTGTTAGTTTTGGTTTTGGTAGTTCTCTTTATGTGAAGAATGGAGGAGGAGGAGAGCATCTTGATTCCTCATAAAGTAAACAACTGCATACCACACACAGATGCTTCAAACACACAACTTTACCTCATTGTAAACAGACACACTCTATAGACTCACGTCAGTAAATCACCTACACCCCCACTCCTGTTTTTTAAGCATGCAACGCGTCTTCAGTCACAGCTAACTATCGTAAATACCATTTGACATGCTGATAACCATTATATGGCCTGATGGTGGTGGTGGGCATCTGCCTGCCAGCCTCAGTGTTTGCATTGAAAGAGCTTGATCCAGAGAGGTGACATTTTTCATTAAAGTGTATTTTCTCAAGCATGGGACAAAATAATATACAATATTTTTAAGTTAGGGAAGAACATTTTATGTTTATGAGCTAGTTTTAGTATTGGCAACAACAACGCTTAAGGTAGAATTTAAAAAAAAAAGTATTTTTAGTCATGCAGCTTAATTTATTATTCCTAACCGGTGATCATTTTGTCCTTTGAATGACAGAAAAGCAGAAACATTCAATACATGTGTTTGTTATTTACATGGTGATTAACAGACAAAGGGAAGCTTCAAAGGACACAAATTACTCTTTTAGTTCCTCTTGTTAAATCCTAATGTCAGGGCCAAATGTTGTCTTATTGGCTGTTTGGACAAGTAGAGCTGTGGCTGCCAAAGAAATGAGAAACAGACTCATCTATTTTTTCTTCTATCGTGAATTTTGTTTAATTTCAGAAGTTTGGAAGAGATATTTGGACAGTCTAGAGTAAGATGTCTCTCTGGGATTTTCAGCCTACATTCTTGTTAAAAATCCCACTACTATAATTGGAAAATGATGTGTGTGTTGGTGTGAACTTGCATATATTGAGAACTGTTCGTGTGATCGGCTTATTTGCTGGGGACCCAAGGATGTGTCCTGTCATCTTGAATTATAGTAAAAACATCTAATTTCATTTATTTTTTAATGTCAAATAAATACTTGGCAGATTTACTTTTCAAAGCTTTTATTTTGACATCCATAACTACTGTCCACTGAAAAAAAGAATTCCACCGTATCAGAAATATAACAGAATAAGAAGAAGACGCAGAAGGAGATGGAAGAGTTTTACATAAACGTTTGCGTCATGCCTAAGCAGAGCATCACTGTCGGCAAGTTCTCACCGCCAAATAGAAGAGATTGGCACGCGGTAGCAAATCTCCTGAGAAGTCAGGTAAGATTTCTTAAGTATGTTGCTGATTCGCTTTCATTCATTTCATTTCATTCATTCAGTTTGGCCAAGCTAGCTAACGTTAGCTCAACGCTCGTGTTTCATGCTTCTTGCGGGTGGCGCACAAGTGAGAAGTTAGCCTTCAGGGCTTTCGTGCTAATTTAACCTAAACTGTGATTTGTTTCCCCTACGCTGTGTCGTCTGTGTGTTGTTGGTTTTGTCAGAGGATATGTGCAAGTAGTGTGGGGGTTCTAGCTCAAAATTGAAGTTGACTCAAAACTTCAAAACTAATCTAGAACACAACAAATCATCTATTGAAAGCTACTTTGCCAACAGTCAAGTTTTCATCCATATGTAGCACATATGAATTTCCAGGAAATCCACAAAAGAAAATGCTAATTAATGCTGATTTTCCTCTACTACTGTTTTGCTAGTCATTTTAATGTAAAACACAACATTACATACACATAAAGAAATTAAACAACACTGACATAAACCCTGAACCCATTTGCAGGGACCTTTTTAGGGGCAGGTTATCTCTTCCCCACACCCCACTTCTGGAACCACTGTTCCCCTTAGAGCTTTACAGGGCCTGTTAATGTTAAAGGCTATTAGGCCACATTTAGATAAAGTCAATGTTTGCTTTGACTTTGCTAATGGTGGGGTAGTAATGGGGCTGTCTGGACACACTCTGTAGGGGTTGATGGTGTGTCGCTGTGATGTGAAAATGTGATGTGTGTTTGTGGAAGGGGTGCAGCAGAGACAAGAGTAACAGGAGAAGATAAGATAGCAGAAGATGGCTTTGTGGAGAGAAATAGTGAGAGACAGAGGAAGAAAATTGTTAAATCCCTACAAATGTGGTTTTACTCTTTTCTCCCCTTAAGTAGCTATGTGCTGTAAAAATCATCTTGTGCCACACTATCTGACAGTATCACATATTTGTACTCTTCATTTAAGCTATATATGCTGTTTACACTAAGTGAAATAGTGAAACTCAAAACTTCTTTATGTTTGAACAGTGTTTGGCTGCAAAGCATGAGTTTGTGTTAATAATGTATGGAGGTTAAGACTGTCGGAAAGTTCAGATTAGATTCAGATTGGGAGAAAAAGGTTTTTATAACTTGTACATGCATACAGTGCTACAGTATGTATATGCAGAGAAAGTATGAGCTCATGATTGCAGGGGTAAGTTTTTGTCAGCAGGAGGGTAGGAAGGTATGCAGGGAATAGAGGAGAAACATCTTAGTTTGGTGTTTAAAGGCATGTTTCCATTTTCTAGCCTCCCCTCACACACAAACGCACACAACACATCTGTTTCTTACGCTTTCTCTGCATTTTAAAGCACACAAAATTATGTTGGTAATAATTTTGCTAAGACGGCGTTGCAGTTGTATATTGGTAAATATTAGTTGTAGCGGAGCAGGTAGTTGAGGTTTTTTTTTTTTTTTTTTTCCAGTTCCTCTTTTGAATATGACCATATACATATTTCAAAGTTTCTTTCTTCTCAGTTCTTTCTCTTACTCTCTTTCTTCCCCAGTTTCTCTGTCTCTCTCCTACATAGTGCAGTATTGTGTGGGTCGTGGCGCCACAGTGCTGTATTGTGGTCTCAGTGGGGTTGGGGTATGTTTGGTCAATGCTACAGCACTGCGGATCAAAGGTCAGCCAGTGGATCTGGGAGGGGTCATTGTTTGTTTGTGTGTGTGTGTGTGTGTGTGTGTGTGTGTGTGTTAGGGTCAGAGAAAGCACATGCCAACACCAGAGGAGACTGTAATAACACACCAGAAACCCCACAGGACAACACACACTGCTTTCACTCCTTTATCTCCTGTCTGTCTCTCACTCTGTCTCTGTTCAATAACCGTATTGATATGTAGAATTACTAAACATTTTAATAATACATTTTATCCAACTATTGTGAACTGATACTGACTTACAGTATACATTTTTTTTCCAAATGTAACAGAGATTTTAAGTGACCCCGACAAATCTTGGTTTGGAGGGTAAACATGCAATTATTGCAATAATGTCTGTCACTCAAGCAATCATACATTTACTTAAAACACTTATTTTCCAATCAAGTGGATTAGTCATGAAAAATCAATTTGTTTAAAATATGTATTTAATTTCTTAAGGTCTTGACCCCAGCAACTATGAATGATAATCTACTATGATATCAGTGGAGCTTTGTTTATCCCCACCTCACAAATGAAGTCCCGTACACCATGAGTTAAAATAACTTCCCAGCTTGTCTACAAGTATCTGCTCTGGAGGTGTAACATTACATTCACAACTCATTAATAAAAGAAAGTGCAGAAAAACTTCACAAATGCAAAGCACCAAATGTGTTTTTTCATATGTTTACCATGTTTATGACATTTGGTGGCACGTTGAGCACCATCTGTGGCAGGATGTTATTTATGGTTCACCACATACATGGGAGTTTCAGTCGTTAAGATCAATACAATATTCAAATTGACAGACAGACAGTTAGTTAAGTCAAATGAGATTTAGTTTGAGCAGTAGAAACAAGATAAAAGAAATGATTGAAGTTATCAATTGATGATATTGGCGACCACATACTGACTTTTTAGATACCACATATATTGTAAATGTAACTTTTAGTGATTGCTGTGAGCCTGTTAGCAGAGCTTTTTCTAAAAAGTCACGATAAGAAAATACAGAGTGTATATTTCCATTAAAGGGACAGTTCGCAGAAAACACACGTCCCCTGCCCTGGTGGTATTTAACCATACAGATAGATTGGAACATTCCCAATGAAAAAATGTTTTGAGTTACTTTGGATAATCAATAGACTTTGCAGTCAATGGTTTCATCAATAACTATTTTCTTTTAAAAACTATCCACAGGGAGGTCTTTATTAGTGTCACTCAGCTAATTGTCTGTACTGCCTTTACATCGTCTCTCTCTGATCTGTCTGTTCTCTCTGTCACTTTCTATCTCGCTCTCTGACAATATAATTCCTCTTCCACTTTCTTTGTCTCTGCTGGTTTCTATCTTCCTTGTCTACCCTTCTGTCAGACCCTTTCCAACCCATTTAACCCCCCATCTACCACACACACGCAGTCTCCAGCTGTTATTCCTGATGGCGTTACAAATGAGATGTTGAAAGGTGATTGCTGGGACAGGAGACACAGACCCTTGTTTTCTTTGGGCTTCGGTCTGTCAGATTGGGTCTGGTGTGTGTGTGTGTGTGTGTGTGTGTGTGTGTGTGTGTGTTTGTGTGTGTGTGTGTGTGTGTGTGTGTGTGTGTGTGTGGGGGGGGGGGGGGATACAGCACTCAGGTGCAGCTGTGTACGTATGTGTTTGTGTTATTGACTTGATAGACAGAAGGACAGAAACACAAAGGCTACCCTAAACCAAAAATACCACCATTATGACCTCGGTCTCAAATGTGATTGACATGTTATGGACAGTCAGCCATGCTCTCTGTCCTTGGATGCCTATCAGACATACAGATGACCTTTGACACCAGGAAGTGGAGGCTGATCCAGGGCAGGATGTTAAGGCTGACAGCTTTAGGAAATACATTTTGTAAGCTGTTGCTGTAGATTCTAGCTATGACTGTGCTTGTTCTGTTGAGCTCTTATGTATGTTCATTTAAATGTACGGAGTCTAAGTAATGCAAAGCCAAGTCATAGATATGTATTCATATCATGTATACATATACAAGTTTAGCATATGCAGGTTGCATTATTTGATCTAGAATTACAGGAAGGAATATGCAAGGAATATGTATAGCATACCTGTTTCTTGTTTTTCACTGCTGTCTACAAAAACATGAAATTCTATAGTATTTTAGGATCACAAATGAGAGTAGAAACAGTTCTGAGATGGTTTTCCTTGTGTGGCATGTGCAACTGAAGAGAAGGAAAAACTAAAACATGGCACAAAGTTGTAAACCACCACACATGAGGGAACACAAACACACTCGTCTTCTCCGCAGTGCCAGCTGTCTATGTGGAATCTATACTGCAGCGGGAATGTGAAAGGAGTGTGAGAGATGTGGGGGTGGGTTCAGAAAGATGGGAACTCTGGAGGGGACATATACACTAGTGACTTTGATTGTGTGACTAAACAAATACATTTGTATTGTTTCTAAATTAGTATGGTATCATCAAATTAAAAATGTCCAAGATTATCATTAATGTATTTTGTCAGGTTTGTTTATTATAACATCAGTCGTCATTTGCCACCAATGGTTGATGTACACTGCTTACATTTTTTTAAGTGTTAAAAGCTGCTCTGTCTGGGTTATGCTAGTTTGTACGACATGTTGTCTGACCACGTCGGAAGGCAAAAGTGTTTATAGCAGTTCTGAATATCCATCAAAGGTGGAGTGAAAATTAGCTGTCATAGAGGGGGGAGAGACGTTCATTGTTTTAAAAAAGGGATAAATTAAACTTACTTTCTCACCTCCACACAGCTCGCCAATTACTGAGGTGAAGTAAGTTGGATTGTCGGCTTCGTAAAGTTACAGAAATTGTCAGCCTCTGGCCAGATGTTACAATGGACTCCCAAAAAGTAAAAGTACAAAACAAGGAAAGGTTAAAATAAAACACATTCATTGAAATACAGTGCAAGCAGCAACTCATGGTAAAACATTAATAAAATGGATATGTTACATTGGAAAATAATACAGCTAAAAATTACATGACAGCATTGAAGCAGGCAGGCAGTAGCCAAATTAGCATAAAATACATGAATCAAGCATCATGACAACAATAAGCAGCATTAAGTGATATGGGTGGGCTTATTTTGGGAGTAAGTACTTTTCCGAATCAAGTTTCTAAGGGCAGACAGTTTTGTTTTGTTAAGCTCTTTCAAGCAAACTTGTGATTTGTGAGTTTTGGCTTTATCAATAAAACTGACTTGACCTGACCTTGAAATTATTTGAATGCAACAAAAATGTCTACACTGACCTAGAACTCCTGCTCATAGACAAAAGCCAAAAGTTCATAACCTCAAGACCGAGACACTGTGTTCTGACACAATGCGGGACTTCACATGCAGCCAAAGTAGACAGTGCATCCTGTGTTGATTATTGTTAAAGATTTGAAAAGCAGCTGAGAATAGCATGAGTGGCATTTCTTGCATTTTCCTAAAGTAACAGGCATAACATTGACCAGATCTGTATAAAAATAAAAAACAGATACTGATTACAGCCGCAGTGAAATAACCCTGGACATTAATCCCCTGCCAGGAACCACACAGTGCTGACGTCTAGCTGAAAGGCCTGCAGACCAGTTAACTCTGTTAATTATTTCCCACTACATGGGCCTTCGTCACATTGGTCAGCTCAGCATACGTATTATCCGGAGGTAATCCCTCTGTTGTGCTGGCACCATTATCACACAGGAACACAACAGGCCTATTCTTCCACACGTAATTAACAAAGGTACTTATAAGCAGCTTTCTGGTATTTAACTGTTGTGTTGTCGCAGCTTTAGGGAAGGCAGTGAGATCTGGTGGAAAACGGAGAAGGTGAGGAAAAAGAAAGCTCAGATCATTCGTGTAGTGGAGGTTTAGGAGTGTAGCTGCAACCACACTGGATTACAAGTGTTATTGCACTGGAATTGTACCTCATACAAATTAATGTGACAAATAATAATTGATTAAGTTTTAGTTGAGAGTAAAATATTGGTTTACTCTTTGCCTAGTACTATTGCAGTAGAAGTACATATACTGTCCTGTGAAACCCATGTATCTCCAGAATGTCAGCTTTTCATGAGCTTGGATTAACAGGCTTTTTCAGTTTAGTGACAATACATTTTCAGATAATCCAGTGGCTTCTTATATGGTTTATTTACCCATAGAAGCACCCATAAAGGAATACACAGTCCTTTAGTTTGTAAAAAAAATAAAAAATAATCATCAATCACCAAATATATGATTTCTCAGTTGACAGCTAGGTTATAGAGCTCAACAATCCCGCCCCTCCTCCGAGAGACCTTGGGTTCCGGAAATGAATTTCCCATTCATTTCTCCCATTGACGTGTGGAAAGATTCATACATAAAGTTTTAGACCATGCCTTAGGCTAACCAGCTACGACGTGACTCATAAGCATACAACATATAATTTTGACTGAAAAAACGAACAGAAAATCAAAAAAAAAGTCAAAGGTACAAGACTGTGTACATAGTTTCATTATCGAGCGAAGGAACTACTCATCCCATAAACCACCGCACACCACAGAATAAAGGAAGCTACGTTAGTTTAGCTAACAGCTAATTCGGCTAACCGCTAGCTGAGACAGCATGTAATAACTTTAAAAGACCCTCAAAATAAAACCTGAAAATAACCGTTAAACTATATAACAACTTTTACGTCAGCTGTAGCCTGCTTTACCCAGTGTTTAGTTTGAGTTAACGTTATTTTAGACTGAATCAAGCTGTCAGCTAGCGGTTAGTCGAATTAGCTGTTAGCTAAACTAACGTTAGCTTCCCGGTGGAGGCTAACGGCAGAAGCGTGGAACCGATCGTGTTTCGTGCAGCGTTGTCAATCCTCGTAATACAGGATTATCATCTTGGGCATGCGCATGACGGATCGTGCAGGCAGCTCCCGGCAGCTCCCCCTCCTCACCAGCATGAGTTCCACCAATCAGAGGCATCACTGTGGGATTGAGGGATTGTTCAGGATTGTGGGTAATGGAGTACTTATCCAAGACATCGCGAAGACATTTAGCTCAAAACAAGGTTGGTGCCCCATGAACTTTTGGCGTCTATATGAGCATATACAATCGCTTAGTCATGTCGTAGCTAGTTTTAAGTCTACCATCGACGGTTACGATTTTATGGCTTATACTCCAATTTGTCAGTGGAAAAATTGCATTGTATTTTTACTTCCGGAACCCGCTGTGGGCGGGACTGTTGAGCTCTATTCTACTCAATATGTTTACATTACATTACATTTCATTTAGTTGACGCTTTTATCCAAAACAACTTCCAGTAAGTGCACTACTACAGTTTAGAATGACATACAGTATTATGGGACTAATTACTCCACTCTACATGTATTTGACGGCTGGAGTTTCTGTTAGGGCTAGGATGATATGCTTTTGTCCCGATTCGATTCTTTCACAATACATGGGTGCCGATTCGGTTTGTACTGCAATTTCCATTTATTGCGATTCTAGAAGTATTGCCATTCGATAGTATTGTGATTTTCTTTTCCTTCTTTCACAAAAACAAAAGTTGAATAATACACTTCTAGAGACAATATATCATGAGACATTTCTAAAAACGAATTGTTTTTCTAAATGTCAGTCAGTCTGACATTCATTTCAGTTGTAAAGAAGCACATAACATGTATTTTCTGCATTTTTTGCTTTCACTCCGTTTTGCTGGAAACGGATATGATATAGTCGCCGTCCGCAGTACGTATAGACAGAAAATATTCAGGTGAATCATTGGTAAAAAAAAAAATAAAAATAGATAAATGGATTAAAAAAAATATCGATTCTGGGGAAAAGAATCAATTTTAAAAATCGTTGCCAAAAAAATCACGATACATGTCATTTTAGATTTTTTTTTTCCCACCCCTAGTTTCTATGTACTTTACAGATTTGGATTTTCCATAAAAAAAAAAAAGTCATGCAGTATTATCAGTTTATAAAATATGATGTGTTGTTATACATTTACTTCCCAACAGTATATAAAGTAGTTCAAATTAGCTCCACATACATATGCTGCTTCTATTTTTAAGATAATATACTAATTTAACGCTCTTAAAGTGTCTGCTTTGCATAATGAGTACTTTCACTTGTGGTACTTAACAGCTCGTACACGCCCATGCCTCACCTTCACAGGTGTTTTCACTTAATATCCCTGATTAGACCTCCTCTCAGGACTGTGTGGGCGTGTTCTGTATAGACTGTACTTGTTGGATGTCTCCCTTAGTTTTGCTGTCAGCTGTTAGGGCGGGACAATTTATACCTTTTATCTCTCTTATTTGTACATTGTAGCTCTGCCCAACATCACCTGAATAATTAAAAACAGCTGTGTTTGAATAAATTACATTTACTTGTAATTGAGTATGCTGTGTTACCACTACTACTACTTATACTAATACTTTTACTCTGCTACTTTTACTCAGGATTTTAATGGATCTAAATGCTTCTCCACCAGTTGGTAGCTTTAGCCTCATAGACGGTGAGCCGCTTGAGTATAAAGGTAGAAAACAGGAGCGTAATGAACTTGAAGTGCACTCTGTGTTTCTTCTAGTTTCCCATTGTAATTATGACACAGTCACATATATACAGAATGATGAGAGAAAAACAAGAATAAGAGATGAAGAAAACATGAGAGAGGCAGACAGAGAGATTAGTCCACACTTACAGCTACAAGTGACATGATGACTAATTGATTTCAGGCTGTATTCTGTGTGCGTGGGTGTGTGTGCGTGTATGTGCTTGCTTGGTGGAGTGTCCACTATCAATCAACAGTTTCCAGGCTCTCTTCCTGGCTTGCTCTGTGCGTCACAGCAAATACTGTATGTGCCGGGAACTCACATTACATACAATTAGGGCTGTCAATCGATTAAAAAATGTAATCTAATTAATTACATAGTCTGTGATTAATTAATCGAAATTAATCGCATACATAATTAACGGTGCCTGAACCGATACTTTTTAAGAAAGTAAAAAAAGAAAAGAGAAAAAAAAAAGGGTACTAAACAACAGTCGGTGACATTAAAGAACGGCTTGTTTATTGCTAGGCCATATGGTCAAAATTAAATGATTTAATAATAATGTATAACAATAACTTATTTCACTAGTAAATTGCTGTTGAACGACAAAAACAAACACCAGATGGGAAAAGGACATTTACAATAACTTCAAATGCACCACAAAGCTGTAGTTTACCAGTTTCATTGAACACACCGTCTGTGTTGTTTTTCCGACGATAGCTGCAGATTGTTACAATCCTCTACAGTAAAACACAGACAAACTTTACACCGTTTAGCGTTAGCTGTCAGCATTGTAACCATGTTTAATCCAGCTACTAGCTAGCGGTAGGCTAACGTTAACTGCTGTCGAGTGTAGTGTTAACTAGCTAGCAGTAGGCTAACGTTAGCTGCTGTCGAGTATAGTGTTAACTAGCATCACATGCAGCGGTGTTTGTGTTGCCTGTATCGTCTTCAGACCATCAGAGAGAAGCGCAGACATATCAGTGATTTCGGTAGCCAGGGTTGGCAGGAAGAAGATTTTTACAAGTAAATGTTCCAATCAATGGCAATCAGGCAGCACATTCTCGTCTCCCTCCTTAATTTTACAGTCCAATGGTGGCTAGAACGGCTCCGGGTCAAACGTCAATATGGAATGGATTAATCTGCATTATTTTTTTTAACGCGTTATTTTTTATCAGATTAATTAATCGAAATGAACGCGTTATTTTGACAGCCCTACATACAATACATTCAATATTGATAAGAAACAACTAAAAAACACAGTAAATTAAAATGGTATTTGGCCCTAAATAGAGAATACAAATTGGCAGATTACCTGATTACTGTTAAAAGTTTCAGGTTAAGAAAATTCCTGACAGTGTACTGGCTTTGCACACACTCTAGCTATAGAGATGAGTCGCTACAAAAAGAGCTAGCTTCCAGAGGAGGACAAACTGCTCTCACTGCGACTGCCAGGAGGTAGAGACAGAGCTCCACTTCCTTACACCCTGTCCAAAATACCAGGCTGTCAGAGGGTAATACTCCCCCCAAATAACACACACACACACTCACCCTGAATTTTAACATACAACAACACACTCTCAAAAAAACTCTCATATCCACTGGGAGAAAAACATGATTGTGTGATGATAGCAGCAAAATGTATCACAGCCTGTGAGGACCTGAGGACAACCAGTGGTTTTAATATGATTATTTATATTGTTGTTGAATTTGTATTTGTAGTCATTTTGCGTGATGCTTTGGCAATATTGTTTTTGTTACATTCATGCCAATAAAGCTAAGTAATTGAATTGAATTGTGAGTAAGAGCAGAACTCTAGCACATGTTTGGGCCCTGTTCTCCAAAAGCATTATAGGGTTTTACTTTAAGTCTAATGGTCAGTATGCTTCTCCCCCTTCATATTTTTAATGTCAAAATTAGGTGGACTGCAACGATTTTTGTAGCTTTCCTGAAAACATGCCCACTTTATGCAGCGATTGGCCAAGTGTGCTTAGAGTGTGCTTAGCTTAGACTCCCATCTCTTTTAATGGTGTGCACATGATGTGCAGGTTCAATCCCATGTTAGCTGAAAACCTGTCAGTGTGGAACAGAGCTGTATATGAAGCACTGTTTTTTAAAGGTTAAAGGTCACATCTTTGATGTTAGTGTAAGAGAGAAGACACACCAGCCCGATAATCGGCTGTCGGACCGTCTGGCGAGATCGGTGACTCGAGTCTGTTCGGTGTGTCCCGTGCCGTCGGCCGTCCGAGGAGCCGTCGGCCTTTATTTGGGCCAACCCGACATGTTCAGTCGGGAGACAGGGCAGTCGGGACTCACCCGGAAATGGGGAGCGGATGAGCTGCTCAAAATCTGACGAAAATCTTTTAAACTGACCTTTGTTGATCTGAAATGAAGACAGATTCAGAAACCGCATGGCCTATTTCTCGCGTAAAATGTTTTCAGAAACAAGTTTCGGTGAACTATTTTAGTACAATATGAGATCGTATTCTGAACAAGCCGCCATGACAGTCTGGCTGTGAATTTCCGGAGAAAAAAGAACCACGTGACGCGTTCGTCCAATCAGCTGCCGGTTTTCATTTTCTGGGAAATAATCAGACTGTTAATGGAAACAGAGCAGCGCAGCGCCGCCTGCTGCTATGGAGACGTATTAAGTTTTGCGCACGCGCAGAGCGTACGCTCAAGTCGGCGTCGCCTCAGTGTGTTCTGAGGCATTTTTTGGACCTCAGGGACCCGACTGATCAGTCCGACTGCCTTTTCTGCCGACGGTCGGCCCGTCTGGTTGGTGTGTCAGGGCCTTAAGACGTCAGTAGAATTTTTTCATTTTCATCTGAGTATTTCCCTTCTTTGTTTAGCAGTTTTATTTCCTTTTAAGACTTTGGGAGACATTAAGGTATCCATGAACACGGGGCGATTTAAAAAAAAAAAAAAAAAAAAAAAAAAGCACCTACACACCACACACACACACACACACACACACACACACACACACATACATAAACTCTAAAATGAGACAGTGACCTGAGCTCAACAAGTGGATGAGGATTGGTGTGGAATGTGTGTTGTGTGTTGTGTATTGTGTGTGCATGCTTGGAATGTCTGACTCCCCACCCAGTGAAGCAGAAAAAGGAGGTAGAACAAAAGATGCATACTGAATTATCATATGCAGCTTGAGTGTGTGTTTAGATTGAGTTTTTTCTTTTGAAAATAAGAAAAAGTCAATTCTTCTTGCTTTTGTTTGGTGTAAGTATTTATTTAAAAGAGCCATATAAATACGTCATTATTCTATTACTATGTCATAAACTTGCCAAACTTAGTTGAAAAGTGAAGGTTTTTTTAGACATCATAAAACCGTCTATCGTCATTTACATGGCTACACTTTTAAATTTGAGGCAGGTCTTACTATCTCTCTCTCTCTCTCTCTCTCTCTCTCTCTCTCTCTCTCGCGTCATACTCTGTCTCCTTCTTTATGTGTCAATATGAAAGGCTCCCTTACAGTAAATATTCACTTCTTTATCATTAGTGGACTACGTGTGTGTGTGTGTGTGTGTGTGTGTGTGTGTGTGTGTTCACTGCTGTTAATGAGTAACAGTGTCTGCCTCCAAAATGCTGATAAAAGTCAGGTCGAGGACATTGGCTTGCTGCACACACACACACACACAAACAATCACACACACTTGAGAGTGTTAACTATTTCTTATCGCGTGCCAACTATGTCTTGCCTTATCTGTAATGCACGAGGCACTCTGCAGACACATAAACATACACGCACACACAGACTCAGAATATACTTTACTATACAAACGGATGTATTTACGGTGGCTATTTTGTTAAGATCAATATAGCTAAATGTAGCTGTTTACCACAAAATGTGTGTTTAATTGAACTTTGGTTCAGAGGGCCATTGCTTGCTGTTGTGTCCACTGCTGGTGACTGCAACCTGACATTGACGGAATAAGTAAATTGACCCTGACCTCAAATTCCTCACATACAACCACAACACCTGCCACTGCTGCACTGTTAGGGAGAGACTTTGCAGTCACTGGTGAAGGTTGGCTAGAGTGAAGCTGTTTACATGTCTGCATGTCTGAATTTTCTCTTATAAAACCTGAAATGCAAAACTTGTATCTGCCAAACAGAATTGATCATAACATTTTAACAGCTTCCTCATGTAATTTGTCTGATATTTTAATATCTGATACATTTTTTTGCATCTTTTTTGTTTCTTTTAAACTATTTCTGAAATCTCGTAGTGCTAAAGCACCATCAGTGTTGCTGTCTGAAACCTACAGACCCCTTGATTCTACAGTTTATCTTATGCGGCTGCCAGATTTATCGAAAGAAATATACACATTTTTTACTTGTTTTTCAAGAAATATTTAATGCTCAAACGTTGGTGATTCAGGATGAAGGTAAGCTGAGTATACTGCCATGCTCCTTGGTAACTGGCTCTGAATCAGAGCATCTGCTTCCTGTCTGTCTCAGGTCTTATTTTGCCCTAAAATGTAACCCAGTCCCCAGCCCCCATACACTGACCAGCCAGACATGCACACACAGATATACAGTACACACTGAACTGGAACTGTACTTGTAGCCTTTGACTTACTTACAGCCCAAAACTGGCCTGTTTACCCCGTTTTCTTTCTCCATTCTCTTTCTTTCCCTTCCTATTTGTGCCTTCGGTTAACGAGCTATAAGATGATGTTCTTGATTTCCCTGGGTGCTTCAATCTCTGTTTTTCCAATTATGATTTATTGTGACCAAAGTGGCACTGAAAGCTTGCCACTTTGATACGCTTGATTCCGTAGTGTGTTATAAAAAATTAGGTAATCAGGCAGTCCTCTCTTTATTTCTATATATGGCTGACGCGAGAGTTGAGATACAAAAAGTGTATAAATAACTATCTGTAATGTAAAACAAACCTCATCAGGTCACATGGATGTTTTGGAGACAGTCTGTCATCGCAGGAGACAGGTGTGGCGTTTTAATATGCTCACTGACAAACTGTGTAAAATCCAATTAACCTTTCGTCTCCGCCCATGAAAGACAGACATAACAGAGAAAACATCATTTTGTGCCTTCGTTTTTGAGCAACTACCGGATCAGTTTTCAACAAGTCATGACTGTGAGTTGTTAATGAAACGTTGAGGATGTTCCTAGCTCTGTCAATCTGGTTGTTTTTTTTTGTCTTACAGGATGTAAACGTACATTCTGTTACGATTTTTATCCAAGGTACTCATTAAAATGTCATTTTCTTGTCCAGTCTTCAGTTTACCTGTAAATCCTCAAATATTAGCAGGTAGTTTGTGAGGATTATTCCCTCCCTTTTTATCCCTTTGTGACTCTGTTCTTCATATTTTTCCCTTACTGTACACTTCCCTTAATCTGTATTTATGTAATAGGCCCAAGTTGTTATTACACACACAAATGCATACTGTGCATTATGTGGTGGTTGCAGAACTTTGTGTTTTCCGTCTCCTCAAAAGCCCACTTTTCCCATGTTCTAGTATCCTCCGTCTTGCCTTTTATGAGATGAAACTACTGCAGTGTTTATTTTGGGAACTTGGACTGCAGGTTACAGGTTGACAGTTTTTATGAATATGCCTTTTGAAACCAAACTAAAGACATTTGCATTTAAACATTATAAAAACAATGTTTTTGTATGATTGAGCCTTGGTCTTGGTGCAAAAAACAGGAGGCATGATTAACATGCAGATGTATTATAAGGGGATTAGTGTTAAACATTTGTCACCAGGTTTTCAAGATCTTAGGGTGAGTGGATCCCAGCTAGAATACTTCTTTCCATAATTGTCTGCTTGGTCAATATGTCCTCTGTAAAACTGCTGAATTTGCAGCGCAGCAAACTGAAACATGGCATTTTAGTATGGTTACTATTTTCTCATGAGAGATACTGAGTCATAAGCAAGGCTATTCTAATGCTATCAGACCATATAATTAAACAAATTAAAAGGATTCTTCCATAATGACACAAAAATACATCTTAATTTCAAAGTGATATATTAACACTTAATAGTTTTAATTAAAATGCATGGGGGGCGTTAGCCACAAGCTAGCTGTAGGTTGTACATAGCTGCTGCAATAAATTATGCAAAAACATTGTTTCCCACAGTTGAAAACATAAGACGAGATTTCAAAGTTAAAGTTCAGATTGTTCCCATCATTTACTTTTCCCTGAGTTAGTAAAATTAATCGTGCTTTTTATTTCTTTTTTTAGCGCTTAAACTGAGCAAATGTCAATGCTCTTGCCAAGTATAAACCCAACAGGAAAAGGTCTGTGGTAGATTTTGCACCTTACCCCGCTGGTTTCTGAACATTAACATGAAATGTATTGAATCCGTACAAGTGTGAGGTGTTATTTCTAAATGAGGTTTAGGGAAATCCTTAAATCTTCTCCTCCAAGGGTTACGGTTAGTCCCAATTGAGGAAAGTTTTTCCTCCAGTAAAAAGAAGGTGAAACAATATTACCAGCTTTTAGAAAAGCTGTAGTGAAAGGAGCAGAGAGAAAAGGAGATTGAAAGGCAGGTGAAGATAAAGAGAGTAAAAGGAGAAAAAGTAAGAGCAAGAGAACATATCACATTTCCAGGAAAGGTGCGAAATTTTTATCAGGCCATTAAATATCTGATTAAGACAAATGGAAAAAGTATTTACAGTAGGTTTTACACACATCCATGCTCTGTGTGTGTGTGTGTGTGTGTGTGTGTGTGTGTGTGTGTGTGTGTGCGTGCTTTCAGAAAGCCAATAGTTTGAGTCGCTCAGGAGATCAGGTTGCTGCACCAACCACTCAGCAGATTCCTCAAAGTTTTTCTGGCCCCTGTGTGTTTTTCTTTTGTGTGCGCGTGTGAGACAAGTGTAAGCCTTAGGGTTAGTGTGAGTGTGAGTGTGAGTGTGATATCGCCCTTCAATGATGATGGCATATCCTCCCCAGCCTCCGGCCTAGTGTTAACTGTCAGGACAGACTAACAAGCAGCAGTTGACCTATTGTTGGGGTGGAAGTGACTGGGTCAGAACGGGAAAGTGTGTGTGTGTGTGTGTGTGTGTGTGTGTGTGTGTGTGTGTGTGTGTGTGTGTGTGTGTGTGTGTGTGTGTGTGTGTCTGTGTGTGTGTGTGTGTGTGTGTGCGCGTCTGAAGAAGACAACTTAATGTGTACCCATCAGTCTGCCTGTTGCCTCGGGCCAAAGAAAGGCCTTAATGTGTTAGAGTGTGTGTGAGTGAACTTCAGGAAGAGAAGGAAAGACAATCAGCGAGATGCCAGAAAGCTTTTCTTGGGCTAAATCTGTCAGTGTAACTAGTCTGATGAAAACATTACACATCAACCTGGATCAGTTAATGTGGCGTCATGCAACAAGCAATCCCACTGGTCATAATCGATTTAGAGAGTATTGACATGATAACAGGATTCAGAATTGTAAAGAGAATTTAGATACAAAAAAATAACTGCACAGGATTTCAGAGTTTCACCAAAAGTTTGCATAAATAGCCGACTTACGAGTATTTGAGCAATTTGAGTTGTGCACACACAAATTCTCATTGAAGCACATCGTGGAAGGATAAACCTTGTGCCTGTTTTATTAACTCTGAGCTTATTTAAAGTACAAGAGAAAGTTACTTTTATAACTGCTCTGACAAAAATGATGACCTCTTAAGGATCCAATTTACTTTCAGCGCTCTAGTCTTTCGAGAAACACATCATAGCTCAACATGCGCACACACACACACACACACACACACACACACACACACACACACACACACACAAACACCTCTACCTTGCGCAGTACATCAACCCTGTGTCCCGCTGTTAAATGCTCTCCATCAAAAGCATTCCTCAGCTCTCCCCTCTCGCTCCAGTCTTACTTCCCTGCCAACAACAACGTTGCGTTGGACTCTGCAGACCCATCTCACTCTAAGACTAGTGAAACATTAAGGGCATTAAAAACCGAACTCTCGACCCAAAACCAAAACATAAAGGGCAGTCCCAGCTGTCACACACTGCGAAAATATTCAACACAAAAATTGACTTAATTAGCAGGTATTTGTTCTTCACTGAATAATGACAATGACAAAGTATTTGAATGCTGAAACAATTTTCGACTTTGCTTTCATGGCAAATGGAGAGAAGGTGTTTATATTTCTCCTTCTAATGCAAAATACGTCACAAATCCTACTTTGTCAGCCAGTTATTATGACATTGGTTATTTTTCATTTAAGAAAATTTCACTCATGGAAATGTCTGTGAAAAGCATTAGTGAGTCTGATTTAAACAAACAGCACTGTGCTCAGACATTAGCCGGCAATGACCTCTACATTTTACAGAAGTATGTAGAACAGGGATCCAATGAAAACATACTAAAGCTAAGTTTATGCTAAACTTTACTGTGTTATATCTGCTAATGTTAGCGTGTGAAAATACAAAAGTGTACTAATAGTACTTGTTGGCCAAAGCAAGAAAAACAGTCTGTCTGAACTTGAGTGTGACGAACAGTACCAGAACTGATGTCTGTTGATTAATCTACTGTAGATGAGACAGAGCCAGACAATTGTGAGGGAAAGAAAGTGCGAAAGTGAATTTGAGTCAAAATCGTATCACTTCTTGGAGTCGTAACTCAGTCAAATCTTAACAAACCTACTGTTCAGGGTACACATATTTGTAGATACTTACACTTCCCATGTCATTATCTTCGATACATCTGTTTAGAAATCATAGAAAATAGACATTGTTTTAACTCCAGAACCTGCCTGAGAATCATCACATTTTTAAGTGTTCTTTAGTGTCAAAGTAATCTAGTGATAGTTGTCTGTACATCATTGGGTACATTGCAAACACAAACCGCTAATAGCAAATTCGGCATACTTTTAATGATGCCAATTTGCCAAAAATGTAAACAAATATAGGCTAACAAAACAGGCGGCCTTTCTCAATTCCCAAATTTGTACGTCCTCGGCTTGTGACTCAGCGCGCCATGTTGAAGGACGTCCCAATTCCAAAAATGGTCTAGTTCTGTTTCCTTTGTCAAGATTATAACTACAGTTGGTTTTGCTGCTTAAATGCCTGAAGATATCAGCTGCAGTGACATTACTGCGCGCATGAAAACGTTTACAAGGAGCCTCTCTAATCATTGAAGTAAATCGTTATGGAAAACACTCATACATTAATACAATACATCAACGTAGCTTACAGGGACTGCCGAGGGCCAGTGAAATGTTTATGCAAAGTCTCTAAATCGGAGAAAATAATTCATTCAGGTGGGTGGAGGGTGGATGATTTTAAGCCTACATGCGGAATTCAGATGAAGAGCTGAACAATTGTGAGGGAAAGTTAGTGTGAAAGTGAATTTGAGTCAAAATCGTACCACTTCTTGGAGTCGTAACTCAGTCAAACATACTGTATAGGGTACACATATTTGATACTTACTCTTCCCAGGTCCTTATCTTCTTGAATGGAACTTAAGCATGCAGTTGTTTTCAGAGTGACCAGTAAAAGAACAGAATGTATGAACTGATTTTTGTTCTGCTTTATTTGCCCTTCAGCTCCCATCCATGCAGAGGATGTGCAGCTTTGATCTGGGAGGTTCTGCCTCTGTGGGAGTAGTGTGTGTCTGACTTGGGCTGTGTTTTCCTGTCATTAGGCTACAGAATACCAGACATGCACGCCTAACCTACACTCCCTGCATATAAGGGGAAGAGACGGAGGGTGTACATGGTGCATGTTTGTGTGTAGGTGCTTTAGATTATCGTTGGGGAGCCAGTTGCAGGCAAGGGAGCACTGTAAAACTCCAAATGGGCTAAACAGACCAATGTTTCAAAGGCCTGCAATTTTCTTTTCTTTCCCACACACACATACAGACCCACACACAAACACAAAGACATGGGCTTCCTAAACAGTACATAAACAGGCAAAGATGCACTAGCACAAAGAGATCCAGACTGTAAGTAGCAAATATACATTCAGCAGCACAAATGTGCAAAGACACACACACATGGACCCTGTGTCTCATGAAAGAGAAGAATAGATTTTTTAGTCGCTTCAGTTTCACCCCTAGAGACAGATTTAAAAAGACTTTACTTCAGTCATGGTCCGTGGAAGAGGAGGAGGAGAAGGAGGAGGAGGGGATGGAAAAGAGGCTGCTGGTCTGTGTTCCCTTTAACGGGATGAGAGGGAGGAGAGGAAGAAAAGGGGGAGGTATATGTAGGAGAGGTTAACTGCAGAAAGTTGAGAGGTTCAGTTAGAGGTCCTGCTCCTGTGATCCTCTGGGGAAGAAACTGGGGAAGTTATGTGTGTGCAGATCCGAAAAAGGCAGGAGACCAGTAAATCACACAGCAGAGAAAGAAGAAATACTGCATTGAACAAAGAGGATGGTGTGAATGAGTGTGATGAAAGAGAAAAGAGAGAGCAGGGAGTAAGAGAGCAAAATAGAGAGAGGAAAAAATAGGGGACTGGAGGAGGTAGTAATGGGAAGCGAGGGGTTAAGGGCAAGAAAAAGAGAGGTAGCAGGGGAGTAGTTAGAGTTCAGAGGAATGAGATTTCAATCTGGTGCAGGAAGAAAAGAGAAGAAGAAATAAATATAGAGAAAGAAAATGTAGCAACTTTAAAGGGACAGGGTATATAGAGAAAGGGAGGAATATGTAGAAAATAGGGATGCACCAAATCCAGATTTTTGGGGTTCAGCCGAATACCGAATCCTACTCCCATCCTCAGTCCATTAACACAGTAAACACATTAATGAAGTAAACAAATGGTTAACACAAGTTTTTAGCTGTGACTGTCCTTCCTTTGCCATACCTGAAGGTGCTGCATTTTGGCTGCTGTCTGTAGATTCCTTCATGCACAACTCGTATTCTTTCGGATGTTTCATACGCAAAAGTTTTAACAGCGGCGATGTTGTGTATTGTTTAGGGTCCTTGCCACCACGAGACAAATCGACATTGCAAATTGAACATGTAGCTCAACTTGAATCGCCTTCTTTTGACTGAAAGTACTGTCAAATAACACTTTTTCTGCTCACGAGTTCCATTTTCACTTTCTCACAGCCTACTGCATTGAGCGGTTCACCTACGTAAACACCTTCCCATAATCAACAGCGGCGTCATTACATCGACCAGCGTAGCGCGCGTAGTGCAAGCGTAGGGTTCAGTGGAAAAAAATTCTTAGGTTCGGCAGAAACCGAACCCCGTCAAAAAGCCCAATATTCGGCCAAATCCGAATCCTGGATTCGGTGCATCCCTAGTAGAAAACATGAAAGTGAGACAAATAGACAAGAGAAAGAAAGAAAACAGGAGTTAAAGAAAAGAAGAGACAGGGTTATAAAGGGAGATACACAGTGTGTAAAAAGGAAAAAAGCAAAAAAGAGCAAGGGAGTGAGAAAAGAATGGAGGTAGGGAGTAGGAAAAGGAGGAAGAGTGAGCTGTCGGGCCCCTGATGAGAAAGCCATACAGCTGAACGAACACATTCCCCGACCAGGAACGAGGAGAGACGGAGGAGAGGCTCCTGTGAATTCCTCTGTGTGACTAATGTCTTTTTCACACATTTCACCTCCATCCATCCATCATTGTGTCCACCTCCTGCTCTCCTGTTAAAGCAACAGCCCGCCATGACAGCAAACGCTAAAAGACTACTGTAACTTTTCTCCTTTTTTATAATCAGCTTCATGTATACGACTCTACTTCACCTTGATCCTTGTTTAGATTTGCTGACATCTGGCAACTGTCATATGTCAGAATTCTTTGAATTTTCTGAAGTTTGAGACTTTGTAGGAAGACGGCCACACTTTTCTGTGAAGGCAAGCCAAAAAAGTAAAAATACATAAATGTAAATGCAACTAATTTATATGGAAGAGCAAACAAAGACAACATAAATTAAGTCCATACATTGCAATAAGTAGATTTAAACATCCATCACATTTACAGACCAACTTCCAAGTGCAACTTTGACCTACTGTTCTTGCAATGAGGTATCATTTCTGACATTTTCGGTGCACTCACTTTTAGTTTTGCCTCCACATTAAATAAGCTGGACAAACTGTAACTGCTTGTTTACAAGCTGTCTCATCATCTCATCACTTGTGTTGTGTAGCCATGTTTCCAGAACTCAATTTTCCTTTGGTGAGTAAAATGTTATAACCTCAAAAGTTTATATTTCAGGTGATATGTTTCTAATCTTTATCAGACCATATGTATTCTTCTAGATAAGCCTCTATCAGGCACATTCTTAAAATCAAACCACCCTTTGTCCTTCCTTTAAATCTTTCTCAAACCACAGGATATGACCTCAAGTGTGTTGTTTTCTGATGGTCTTTCCATACAATAGCCTTGTGTAGTCTTTTAGGACACTTTGTTTGCCTCATGGTGGCCTGTTATGTGTTTTTAGTGCTATATTTGGAGGGTATTGTTTTAAGCCAGAAGGAGTGATGAGAAGAGATGTACAGTATGCTGAACCTTGCTAACTCCCACACTCCTTCTTCCATCTCTCTATCTTCCTGTTTGTCTTTCTTTGCACTACTCTCCAAATCAGCCATATTTCATTCCCTTTCTCTTCTCAGACTTACTCCCATAAATTCCATCCTCCCTCATTCCCTTAATTTCCTCCCTTATTCTCTTCTTGCCTTCCTTCCTTCCTTTCTTCCTCTCTCTCCTCCTCCTCTAATGTTTGTTCTCCCCATCACCCCCACTTCTCCCCACAATTTCCTCCCACCTTTCCCAGTCAATCAGCCTGCTCCTTCACCTCCCTCTGTTTTTCTAGTGTGCAGTTTCACAGTAGACCGGCTACTGAGCGGTCAAGGTCACGCCTGATTTTTTTTGTCTCGACACGACATCTCAGTTGATATTAGCTTGGCTTTGTGTTTGCTCCCTGGGGACTTTATTGTTGTCTGTGTTGAAATGTCAATGTTTTAGCAAGGCCATTATACACTTCTTAAAGGTTAAAGGATAATCCCTGTGTGTTAAATGCCATATTTGGAGGCTTCTTTGGTTCTAAGAATAGTGGTGAAAATGAGAGGTGTGTGGTTGCAAACATGGAAATGAAGAATGGGCATTTACGAGCCGTCATCCTAACCTTGATCCTAAAACTGTTAACTCGCCTACTTCTCTCAAAATGACTCCATCCCTCAACACACCTGTAACAGTACATTAATCTTGTTTTTGGGACGTCCATGTTAACCCTTCCTGCGGTTTTGATGATAAGTCTGAACATTGAACATACTACTGTAAATGTAACCTGAGAGCTGAAATAAGTTGTCAATTAATCAATTAGTAGATCAACAGCAAAAGGGCAACTAATTTGATAGTCAGCTAATCATTGCAGTCATTTTTCATGCAAACACTGTGAAAAAGTGGCAATCATTTTGTGGTTGCAGCTTCTTCAAATTGCAGATTTGCTGCTTTGTCATAATATATTGTGAAATTAACATTTTGGGGTTTTGGACTGTTGTCAGGGGGTGGGGGGTGACAGAATTTTTAAAATGGTCCCTCTAGGCATAGTTTTTTTTGCATCTGGTTGTGCAATCAAAGTGTAGACACTAATTAGATTACAATATACTCAAGGTTTTCCCAGTTCAAACACCTGGATTTTGCTGCTGCTGCTGCAAACAAAAATCAACCATTTTCTGTAGCAAATGTGTTCCATTAGCAGGTTATCTAAACCTATAATCAAGTAATCTGGTTGTTTACACTTTCTGTAATCTGATGTATTAAAATGTTTGTAACTAGTCTGAAGAGGGTCTGAAGAGACAGCGAAATATCACATAGTTTAATAGAGTTTCATAATCTGAATAACTCCTTTTCCTCTCCCACCTTTAAGGTCCACCCAGGGTGTCAGAGCGGGTGGCCCACCGGCAAAGCATCCGTCTGGGTCGCACCATGAAGCTGCCCTGCCCCGTGGAGGGTGACCCCCCACCGCTCATCATGTGGACCAAAGATGGTCGCAACATCCACAGTGGCTGGACGCGGTTCAGGGTCTTACAGCACGCTCTGCGTATCAAAGAGGTGGAGACTGAAGATGCAGGGACTTACATCTGTAAGGCTACCAATGGGTTTGGCAGCGTGAACATCAACTACACACTCATCGTTATAGGTAAGTTTGTAAAAACAAAGTTATTGTGACATGGGACACCAATACTAACCTTAGGATTAAATTGAGTACCTGTACTAAACATACTTTTACAGACTTGACATATTACTATCAAACAAGTTTTTTGAAGATTTGTTTTTCCCAACGGTATGTGCTTTATCACATTGTTCATACGTACTTGGCATAAATCTAGCAATGTCATCAGTTACACATATAGCATGATTTGGAGAAAGACTTGTGATAGTACAGGAAGTCTTTTATTGAAGCAGTGTGGGATTGTGTATTTTTAGGGTGAGTGTTTATGTGTGTTTCGTATGATGACAGCGATAAAAACCATCCATCCATGAGCAAAGCACAAGATTTTGCTCTTTTATTCCTCTTATTCGCTCTTGCTTTCTTCCCATGAATTTAAGTCTGCATTTGGTCTACTCTATTCAAATGTTCTCTTCTTCATTACACATGATTTTTAAGTCTTTATTTTTGTTCATGCTTGTTTGCTTTGGTTGACTCGTCTGTGTGAGTTTTTGGATATAGTTAGCCAGGTTAGGTTGGTGGGGCCATTATACAGTAACCAAGCCTGTGTACCGTGTACTCCAGATAATGGAGCACTGCTTTTGTCTGAGTTTTTATGCTGTGTGTGTGTGTGTGTGTGTGTGTGTGTGTGTGTGTGTGTGTGTGTGTGTGTGTGTGTGTGCGTGACCACAATTGTTTTACTTGTGTGCTCCTGCATGATTATGAATGAGGCATTTGTTAAAGAAGATGCTTTTGTTTGTGTGTAGGCCATTGCGTCAGTGTAGTATGAAGTGTGTGTGTGTGTGTGTGTGTGTGTGTGTGTGTGTGTGTGTCTAAAATGTGATGTTTCCATAAAAGACACATTGTTGTCTTGTCTTCCCTTTTTTTTCTCCATAATCATTTTCCAACTTTGCATCCAGAAAGCTGAGTCAGTTGTCAGTATGTCTGGGTGTGTATATGTCCATGTGTTTGTCTCAGTTTTACATGTGTGGTGGCTGTAGTCTGTGACCCTGTGGACTCTGACAACCTTCCTGCTCAAATACAGGTGTGTTTCTTTCTATACTGGGACTCAAATAGCTGCTTCCCTCAACTCTTATTCATGTAAACAAAATACCTGGAGGGAAGACAGTGTGTCAGTGCACATTTACACATGCAAGTCGGTTTGTTCTGCAATGTCTCCGTACCCCTCTGTGTGTGCATCAGTCCATGTGATTGTCTACATGCCATCCTGTACTGTGTGTGTGTGTGTGTGTGTGTGTGTGTGTGTGTGTGTGTGTGTGTGTGTGTGTGTGTGTGTGTGTGTGTGTGTGTGTGTGTGTGTGTGTGTGTGTGTGTGTATCAGGTTCCAGCGTTCCAGAGTGTCTGACTAGAGCATCTCTCTCTGCCCACCGTCGGCACTTCAAAGATGGCCTCGAGTAAAATGCTCTGATACGAATATTACCAGCCGATATTTTCTGTATTTTAAATATTATGAACAACATTTTTCTGTCAAAGTGGGAAGCACTGAATGACGTCAGGGATTACCATTAAAGTTGTGCATTTTCTTGCACTCTTTGTAAATAAAACAGTTTGAAGATTATTTTTTGGGCATTTTAGGCCTTTATTTCTGAAAGGACAGCTTAGATTTGAAAGGGGAGGTCGGAGTTGAAACCGTGGCCACTGCATCGAGGACTAAGCCTCTTTATATGAGCGTGAGCTCTACCAGGTGAGCTGCCCAGGCACCCTACAGTTTGATAGTTAATGATTTCTGACATTAGACCAATTAACACGTCATTATTGGTTTTCTTCTTACAGATGTAGCAATATCTACAATATTATAGATATTATTGTCGTTTAAACTACATTAATGAAACAACCCTGAAGGTACATTATCTGTTTCTGTTAATTTTGCATTGCAATTGTAGTTGCACAAATACATGTTTTGTTTTAGTGGGTACACTAAATAAGCATATTGGCAGTAAATGATGTGCTTCATTGTCCAGTAATTATTATTGGTATGTGATCCAAATCTGTATCGTTCTTGACCTGAATTTCAAAGGCGAGCTGGCATACAGAGGGCAGCATAGCGGGGGGGGGGGATAGGGTGGCAGCAGCTGCCGCTGAGGTCATCCAGGCAGACAGCTGCTGCCTCCCTCTCTCTCCCTCCCTCTTTCGCTCACACTCATCCACCGTCCCTTTCATTCACTTTCATATGCGCGGGCACACATATGCTTCAGAAACAAGCAACAAAGCAAGATTTTGTCATTTAAGTTTGTCTATTGTTTATTAGATGTAATTGTACAGTAGGCTGCTTATATGCACCTCCAACAGTATAGGTGTAGATAACAAAACAATCTCATCTTAAAGTCCATCTGCTCTGGAGAGTTCAGTCATTTTACACAATATTTCAGAGCATATGGAGTTTGCCCAGTGACAATTGTCAGATTTTAGATGTTTAAATTTTTTTAAGACCTTTTAGGAATTCTCGTCAAATGAACTCAACTTTATGGCCAACGTGCATGAGAAGACCTTAAACTCTGCAGTTCCATGAAAACTGGGACAACTCCACCTGCTGAGGAAGATTGTCTGATTACGATCCACAATCTTCACCACAACAGCGAACACATAGACATTGATGTGACATTGTGCTACTATGTACTAAGGCCACTTAAAAATCTTTGAAAGTCAGTATAAAAGTACTTAGGGAAACATTTTCAGTAAATAACTCTAAAGTGTTTAATGGTAATTTCATTTACGTAAAATCTTAGAAAACTTTAGAGCTTTTATATTGGCATTGACTGACACAAATTCTGGTTAAAAGTGCCCTCAGAAAACTGAATTGATTAAAAATATTTTATTAAGACAAGCTCCTAAAACTTTTTCTTATCATCGCGTTAGCTTCCAAGCAAACTGGAAAATTGCCACCAACAAGTTCACATGCTGTACAAGAATAAGGGGCTACATCACTACATTCTTGCAGATTACACAAATGGTACCCAGAGATACTTTGTGCTCCCCCAGGTTAAACTTCAAAGATGACCCCTCCCTGTAATCCAAGTCAGGAATCATGCCACAGCATCTCCTTAGAGAGCCAGTTAGCATGGATAGCGGTGCTAGTGGTTTTGTTTTCTGTTGCTCTTTTCAGTGTGTCTCTCTGCTGCTTTGCTTTGATTTGCCTCCTCCCATCTCTCCTCCTCCCTGCTTTCATGTCCTCCCCTCTCTTGTGTGGTCCTGCGGTAATTATTCTATGACCGCTCCGCTTCACAGTAATGAGCCCACACCTGCATCTTATTGTCTTTCCCTCTCAATTTCTAACCCAAAGTATATTTAACACCTTTTTCCTATTAACACTCAATCTCGGCCCTCATTCCTCCCTCCTCAGTCAGCCGGCTCATTTTTCTCTGACCGCGTTTTTAGTTTGTATCAATATTTTCACAGTTTCCCATTTTCTCCGGACCTAATAGCATTTGATTACCGTAAAACATCCACTGTACTGCTGCCCAGGTTGGAAGTGATAGAGAGGCGGTTTTGTGATGGCAGGCTTTTGTTGGCAGGGGAAATTAGAATATTCCTTTAAATTTAAGTTTGTTCTTTTATTGTGTGTTGGTTGGCAAATGTTTGCATGACTAAGGTGTGTGTGTGTGTGTGTGTGTGTGTGTGTGTGTGTGTGTGTGTGTGTGTGTGTGTGTGTGTGCGTGTGCGTGTGCGTGTGTGTGCTTGTTTATCTGAGGGGTTGTGTATGTATGCGTTGGTGTGCACAGATTTATGGGACCACCAGTAAAGTGAAACTGGAAAAGATGTTTTTTCTGCTCAAAAAACCTCAATGTCCTTCAAAAATCAGAACGCAAGGAGAGCTCTCATTTCTTCCTCCCACTCTCTCTCTCTTGATTTCCCATCTCTGTCTCTGCTGTCTGTCTTTTGTAGCTGCTTGTATGAAATTTTTAAATTGTTTCCCTACTCCCAGAAGAGTGAATGATAGAAAATGTATAGTTCAGACCAGATGTGATGACAATGGGAGCGTGTCTGGAGCAGAGTTGGGAAATCGTGCGTAAGAAAGAAGGAAGGAAGTGGTTTGGAGTTGTGTGTGTGTGCGTGCCTGAGTGTGTTTTTAGTGCATATGAACGTGAAAATTGCGGTTTTGAGTTTTAATGAAAATGTTCATCAACACACTTTTGTCTGAAAGTGTGTGTGTGTGTGTGTGTGTGTGTGTGTGTTTGCATGCAGGTCCATTCATAAGTGACTGGTGTGATGATTTGTGGTGATTTAAGAGCTCAGTCATAGCAGCTGACATCTGGTCGTAATTGGAGAACAAAGAGAAAAAGAGAGGCAGAGAAATATCAAACGTAGACATACTGTATGTTTCAATAAATGAGCTTATACGTGATTTATGCTTGTCAAGCTGCAGTTACATAATGCATGCTAAAATTTGAAAAATGTAAGTGTGAGATGAAACGTGACAAATATAAAATGATTCTGTTCTACATTTTCTCAAAAATGCTCTGCAGTTTTACGGCAGGATTAGTCCACTAATTCTGCTTAACTCAACTAAAATCAATTATCACTTAACGCAGACTGACATCCTGACTTCACACAGGCCTGTATGTCATGACAATTCAATGTGATGTTGCATGCAGACTAAATGGTTTCAAATTGTTTCTTCAGTCTGCTTTTACAGCCAGTTCTTTGAAAGCAAATCACGCTCCATTCAGGTTTATTCTCTCTCCATTTAACTGCTTTGCTTGTGTGAGACTGCAGCTGTCTTCCGGGCCCAAAAACTAACACATACAGATCACACAGATCAGGTTGCAGACCAACATCATCTCTCTCTATCCCTTAGTTCCTCCATCCTGATACCTCCTCTGTTTTTGTGTTCTCACATTACATAGTTTTTAATTTAGATATCTGGTGCCTCATCTGGAGAGGATGTAGAGGTGGCCAAGGTTTGCAGCCTAATTGGTATGAGTCATACACACACAGAGAAATGTATGAGTGTGTGTAATTGCACAGTGCTTAAAAACAATCTCAAATAACCCAATCTCTCCCTCACACACACACACACACACACACACACACACACACACACACACACCCTCACTCACCTTCTTACAAAACACACCAGTCTTGCTATATTTTTCTGAACTAGTGCAGTGCCCGTTGAAAATGTGCCTGTTTGAAATGGGCTGATTGCTTGGCCTGTGGTATTGCTGCTTGTAGAATTCAACAAAACCAAATTGTACCCCAAAATTACTTACAGAAGCACTTCATATGCAACTCCCCTATATACCCTACTACTAATTTACTGATTTACCTGACAGAAATGTTGCTGATTCAGAATGTAATCACAAAATATCACAATGAAAATGTGGAGTAATCAGACATTAGCCTCATGGACTGAGGATGCAGTGCGCTACCCACCTGGCCCATTATGAGAGCTAAACAGCACATATCTGCGTTAATCAACCACCAGAACCGGACTGGAGAGAGAGAGAGAGAGAGAGAGAGAGAATCGTTAACGAATTTAACATTTCAGCAGAGGTGTTAATTTCCATACCGGTTTAGTGGCTTGACGGTGAAGTAGGGAATTTTATTTGCGGGGGTATTTTGGTGATGGTAATGTTATTAGTTAGCAGTATACTTAATTAACCTGGGGTTAGTATGATGAAAACTGATGTGTCTGCCCGGTTCAGCTCTGAGATTTTCTTGCATTGCACAGCGCTGTGAAGGAATAATCTCCGAGATTACTTTATATTCTGCGTCTGGTTAGAAGTGGTGAATGTAGGCTACAGCTCACAGCAACTTAATACTATATAGTGTCTGGCTTTTCTTTGATATTTAGTGTTGGCAAATGGCTTTTTGTTGAGTTTCCTCTTAGCAAAAAAATAGACACGGAAAAGCGTAGCGCCTTTATTTCGCCAACCTTATTCCACACAACAGTCGCAATGTTCCTTTCAGCTATCTGCTCGTGCTCCAGGAAAGTGAAGAAAAGTTAGTTTGGTATATCCAGCAATCATGTAGCTAAAGTTGGAAGCAGGAAAAGAGTCAAAGGCGCTAACACAATTTTTAGATTTATAGATAGGGGGGTGTGTGTGTGTGTGTGTGTGTGTGTGTGTGTGTGTGTGTGTGTGCATTCACGTGTGTTGTGGATTTAGTGTTTTACTGCCAGATTCTTCAGCTCAGATTACACACACAGCACTTTCTCACTAATGGCAGAAAAATGCATAGAGTGAACCTGGAGCTGCAGCTCGCTGGTTTGCAGGAAGCGCTCAGTTGGTGTTCAGTTGAGGGTTTGAGGCCTCACCACAGATTTTTTTTGGGGGGGTCTCAATTATGATTTACAGAACATGCAAGAAAGAAATCATCGAGTGCTTTAGCCCCCCATCCTCTTGAACTATATTTTTGCCTTTTCTAGCCTTGAATCCAACCCCAAGTAGAAGTTTCTCTCCTGTGTTTTCTCCCTTTACTTCTTTTTGCTGCCTGCAAAAAAATACTAAAGGTGAATTGACAGCCTTTTTCGCCTTTGTTTTATTCTTACATACAATAAATCTTAAATAAATGATTTGTCATCAAACAATATTAATAATACTGATAAGAAAGTAAATGCAGAAGTTCTTTTGTTGTTGTTGTTGATGTTGTTTTGCCTTTATTCAACAACTGACAGTATAGACCAGTGGCTCCCAAACTCTTCTACTGCTCCAACAGTTACGCTTAACAATTTAGTAACAGTAATGTATTTGTTCTTTATTTCTTTTTTGTTGTGAGACATTGTTAAAAATATATAATAGAAAAATAAATGAACAATTTTCGCAGCACCATAGACCTGTCCTTAAGGCACCTACTTTGGGAATCACTGGTATAACCAGACAGGAAACATGGGGAGAGCAACAAAGGTCCCAAGCCAGAGCTAAACTAGGGACATCTTGATTACTTTGATATGCATCTGAGATCAGTAGCACTCAGAGATGCCTCAAAATACCAGAATTGCGAGTGAGTTCAAATGCTTCTGTTTGCCTCTGTCACTATCACATCCATCTCATGCTGCTCTGCATCACATCTGTTTAGTTCATGTTGGACCTTCTGTTGTAACAACATGCCGCCCTTACAGAAAGGTAGACAAAGCTGCTCCTCCGGAAATCAGGGTGGCACTGTGGAGAACAGATGTAAACATGCTGGTGTGTGTGTGTGTGTGTGTGTGTGTGTGTGTGTGTGTGTGTGTGTGTGTGTGTGTGTGTGTGTGTGTGTGTGTGTGTGTGTGTCTTTTCATATGAAAGAGCATGGGGGGGGGGTTGTGGAGTTACAAACAGGGAAGAAAGGATAGAGTCAGGTTTCAAAAGCTGTTTTCCTTCTTGTTGTTGAGTCCAGTTGAGACAAACACACAAAGATGTATTTACTGTGTCATTATGCATATATTTATATATCAACAAGACAGGACAGGAAGACATTCAGATATTTTTCCATGCACTCACACACATCTCAGACAGATGTGAACAAAATCACACACTCCTCAGAGGCCTTAGCCTCCATTTCACGGCTGTCTGTCCCACATCCTCTCGTTCTGCCTCGTTTCACTTCCAGCAAAGAGACGTAAAGAAGATGGACAGGACAGAGACAGAGAGAAAGAAAAGAATAAAGCTTCTGTATTTTCCTGGCTTCAGTCTGAAGACATCAACGAGTCTGGAGAACAAAAAAGAATCATGATGGAAGTTTTGGAAAGTCCATGTCCCAACAGGTTGAGATGTTATGCTTAAATCCAAAACACTGTAGGGATCAAGAGAGGTGTATCTTCTGTATCTATAACAACTCAAACTTCATAAAGAGACCAAAGAAAGGAAACATTTACAGCTATAGTATCTCCATACTGATTAATTGATATGTGCACTGTAAAAACACTTGAGCATTTAGCATAAAAAATGATAAAATATCGAGCATGTCAATGGAACCAAACTTTAAGAGGAAGCAATTTGTTGCCTCCTCTTGCACCTTGTCAACTTCTCTCTAAGAGTTGTCAATCTTTAACCTCCATCTTACCTACTTCAGCTCTCTTTCTTCTTCTTCTTCGTCTTCTTCTTCTTCTTCTTCTTCTTCTTCTTCTTCTTCTTCTTCTTCTTCTTCTCTCTTACAACCCCCTGTGGTTGTATTTCTCCTGCTCCTCCAGCCGATAGAAGATGTCTTTTCTTCTTTCAACTCCTCATTCTTCCCCCTTCTGTTTGCCTTCATGCTCCATTTACGTGTGTGTGTGTGTGTGTGTGTGTGTGTGTGTGTGTGTGTGTGTGTGTGTGTGTGTGTGTGTGTGTGTGTGAGACTGAGTAAGTGAGTATGGCTCGCATCTACAGATTGTATGCCAAGTCAAGCTCCCATAGACCCCTAATGGGCCCTAAATACCCTCTGCTAGCTTTAACTTCAATTCTCCATACGAGATGCCATCTGTCAGTCAACGGACCCGAGCAGTGAGTCATTCTGAAGGAGAAATCCACCCTGAACTAAGTTTGTAAGTTTGCTATTGTCTCTCACTGAAGCTTGAAATCTCTTCAGTTCAGCTTCCCGAATTGCATTCCTTCTCTCAAATGTTCCAGCTCCGATGCTACATGGGCGCTGAGTCAGATTTACTGTAAACACAACATATTGACCAGGAAAAACTGTACATGTCTGCCTCTACTTTTTCCCACTTGGCAACATCTTCTTTTTATTTCAATTTGAATGATTAAAAAAGTTAAATGCATCGATTGTTGGTTTTAACAAGAAGATGTCCTCCAATTCTTGCTTTTAGTTCTGTCTACACATCCCCTTTGTCCTGCTAACTACACCTTACAGTGTCTCTCCTTTGTAGATTCTGTTTTAGGGTGGAATTTGCCTTTAACCTCATCTGCTAGCTGTTCTCAAAATCTGAAGGAAACTTGTTTTCACTCTGGGTTTCCACAGCAACTCTCCCATAGTTAATATAAGGTGTAACTTTACTTCCCTGTGTGTGTTTTGGCATAGCGGGCATCCTCTGAGTACAAAATATAAGTATGATAAGTAACAACAGCAGAATTTAACATGGGCCATTTGGTGCACTATTACTCATATCATGAAGTACACTCTGTCCCCAAATCCGAGTTAAACTATGTGAAACTGAATATTTGAGGATGTGGGCTGCTTTAAAGTATCTCAGTTCCTCAGTTTGTTTAATATAATTAAGACCAAACTCCTCAGTGTGAGTCCAACAGTAACAAAAGATGGGCGAAGGGGGGAGGAAAAGAGAAGGAGATGAGGAGAATATGGTAGAAAGAAATATTGGCGATATTGAGGGATGGTGTGCAGGCAAGAGTGGGTGAGTGAAGAATTAGATAAGTTGCACAGCACATATAGAACATATAGATATTCAAAAATAATGACAAATGCTGATCAGTTACCAGTTGGACTTGATATTGAACCCTTAATACTTTTTTGGTAGAAACTGAAATGTCTCAATAACACACGTATCCAAAATTGTACTGAAAGCTTACATCAAGTTTCTGGTCAAATAGTTCCTGATTTTAATCAAACTTTTTTCATAAGCCAAAGTGACGTCTTAAAAATTGTCTAGTAACCTAAAAACTAAATATGAGAATCATATGAACTAAAGAGAAGAAGCAAAAGCTTGGCATTTGTATCACATTTGGTGCTAGTCCTTAATTAATGACAAAAACTGTTAATCAATTACCAAAAATTCTGATTGATGATTTTTTTATCAAACAACTAATCAGTTTCAGCGCAGTGAAGAAGCATCTGAGTGTGTAAACTTAGACGTGACCAAGCAGGGAGAGCTCAGACATGTGAAAGGCATCAACAAATCCTCTCAAGGAGACACTCACTGCTCTTAGAGTGGTGCTTATAGGAGATGTGTCCTGCACCCCCTCACTTAACAACCACCCATCGCCAACCCAGAACCCAACCCCATCTACAACTGAAAGGAAACGAGGTGTTTCAGTATCTTGGCTGCATAAGTCCCGGCCCCTCACACGCAACAACGACTCTGCATTCTCCAAGCAGAAGGGTTAACCTCTCCAAAACCTCATCAGTGCACACAAATACATGCACACTGCAAAAATGATTGGAAGGAGGAAGAGGTGGAGACAGGAGGAAAGAAGAAAGGAGAAGAGGGATTAAAAAAGAAGAGGGAGAGGCAGGGTGTACGACAGATGGAGGAACACGGTCAAAACTTCATCAAATACTCAAATCACTAAGAGGAACAGATATATACATTGTGTATATCAAGTCAAATTTTAGGCCAATATTAATACTTGAAAGGTAAATACATTTCTGATATACCATATATTGGTCATTAATAGATTTTGTAACATAAACGAACAAACTCAAAACACAATTTTTGATAAAGATCCCTTAAATTCAGATATTACTGTAGAGAATTGTGACCAAGAAAGATACTAGGCAGTATATTTTATGGTTAAAAATACTAAAACTTCTCACTTATTCGCTGACATATGTAGCAATACATATAAATAAATATAAATTGGGCGATAATGCCATACAGACAAAAATGAGGAGAAAGATTCAGCAAATATTAGAAGGAAGGAGGGAAAGGAGTGTGAATGGGCGAGTGCGGGTATTCGTGTCCGATCAGAGCTGTTAGCAGGGGAGCTGTGTACTTCTGAATAGACAGCTTAGTGGCCATTATGCGGTCTGGAGGATTTGTCCTGTTCACTATTGTTACCCTCGGGAGGTAGCAGCACACACACACACACACACACACTAATGCAGACCACATGCACATAAACACACAATCTCTTCCTATTTCTTACTTTGATTTTTTCCCATTTCATACTCTTTTACTTTATTACTTTATGTCCCTATCACATACAAAGACAGATACACCCAAGAGTTAAACGCCAAAAACACACACTCTGTGCCCCCAGCCACCCCCCACCCTGTAACTCAATAAGAGGCCAGTCTATTGACAGACCTGCTTGTTCGCTGAAGGAGTCTTTTCTCATTAGGGCTGGGATTTTGTCGCTGGCCCTGCATGCTCCATTGTCCCACTCAGAGCGGGTTATTAGGCCTTCCCGCTGTAACAACCCCCCTGCTGAATAGACCTGAGAGGAGTGGAGAGCCTGCGAAGGGCAGAACAGGGTCTGGTAATTAGCAAAGACATGTTTGAAGAGAGGAGGGAGAGGAGGGAGAGGAAAGAATGGAAGAATCAAGGAGAAAGAGAGAGCGGACCTGCGTTACAAAAAGGCTTCTTTTGAAGTTTTACAAACTTTTGTCTGCTTTTTGCTGCTTCGCTCTTGCGCGTTCATCAAAGCCAAAGACTGGTTCTTCAACACGCAATATCCCCTCCTCCTCTTCCCTCTCCCTACTTTCTTTTCTCTCCTGTTCTTCTCTCTCATTCGTTACTTTTCTCCCAGAGAATGCATTTGTGCCAGCACTGAAAAGCCCTGTATCTTCTGCAGCCGCTTTGATGTCTTAATGAAGACTTGAAGAGCAAATTATGCTCAGAGACGCTCTTCAGATTCCAGCAGTTACATCTGGCTTTTCCAATCTTACCTCACTGACAACAAGCAGGCTGGATGCAACGGGAAAAAAAAACCTTGCATTCAGAGCGACAGAAAAAAGCAACAGGCATGGAAAAACATGTTCCACTTATCAAAAGGTTTATCACAGTTTCAGCTACGTATCCCAAAGCCAGTGTTTTATCTAGATTTGATAAAGCCTTGTTGCCTATTCAAGGTTTTCTTGTCATGTGGTTGTAGAAGCCGGGTAGACTAAACTGTGTGTTTTTTGTTTTTTTAAAGCTTCCACCATGCCATATCTTAGCGCCAGGAAGTTTGATAAAATGCTTTTATCACTTGTATTTTTAAACATTTAACATAGCTGAGGTGAAAAAGACAGACAAAAAACTACTGATTACAGAAAATGACTGCTGACTGAAATATCAAATGAAAATATATGTAATTTGAAACAACAATGTCACCGTAAAACAAGAACGGAGCAAGGAACAGACTGGTTTTGTTCTGAGCCATCAGGTGTGCGTGTCTGCATGTACTTACTTGCATAATGTTGCTGCATTCCACTGCATTATATTTCACATAAAAGCATGCACAATATGTTTTTGCTGTGCTCTCTGGATAAGGTGTGTGTGTGTGTGTGTGTGTGTGTGTGTGTGTGTGTGTGTACATGTACGTGCGCGCGCACATGTGTGTAGTTTTCCCCCATGGTTCTTAGGCAAACACAGCAAGGGTTCTGCGGCGCCTCTGCTATCAGCCTGGAGTTTGATCAGTGTGACAGCATGCTGAAAACTGATACACACTCTCACACTCTCTGTGGCTATGACCATAATCTCTTCTCTACATTCCTCTGTTCTGACTCTATTTTGCATTTGTATGTACTGTATGTGTGTATAGTACATTTTTAAATTTACTGTAAGGATCTTTTTTTCAGGCCTACATTTTCGAATATTGGTTTAATTCTGTGCACATCCCTTTGTGGCTCATTCTGTATCAATCACACTAAATTCAACGCCTTTTAAATTACTTTTAAATTCCAGAGCTATTACAAGATTGTCTATGCATTCATTCAAGGCTAACATCCTTTTTCTCTGTATGCGAGCATTGTTTTGATGGGGATTCAGAGCTCTTCATGCCAACATTGGTTGGATTTAAGCTGCCGTGACGAGCCAAGTGTGTCCTTTTCGGTTTTCGGCTGTAACTCTACTTGGCCCGAAGACCAAAGCTCTCACAACAAGTGGAAATAGAAGTAAGAAAAAAGCGAGGGAAAGCAGAGGATGTGTAGATGCTGTCAGACATTCAGTCATTAAACGATGAGAACAAGCCACAGAGTTAAGCCGCTGTCAGCCCACGCAGACCCTTCTCCTACTTCACTACTACTGGTTTTCTGCATCTATCCATCTGAGACTCTGAGCATGTGGTATCTTAAATGCTACTGTGTCTATAAAAAGTGTCTTTTATTTGTGTATCCAATAGGGATTTGAAAGGATTTTCTAAGCCTAAAGCAGGTGAAATTACCTTGACCTGTAGATGACTTTGAGCTGAAGAGATTTTTACATGACAGTGCACATGAACACTTATGATGGACATACTGCAGACTGCTGCCTGATGCACTGTGTATCTAAGTTTTAACCAGTTTCAGAGTCTAAACTTGGAGCAGGCACATGCGCTCCTACACTACAAGACCAAACATATGCAAGCATCTGCCCTGCTGAAATGTTTTCTAGAAAAACACTGACTATTGGAGGTGAGTAAGCAGCAAGAGAGCATCCCACTGGGTACAGATTTAAAAATTAGCATTATTAGTAATCCACAACAGCTCTGAGTTACACAAATGAGAGTAGAACAAAGCAGGCATCAGGGTGAGTCATGTTGAAATGTCACCCAGCGGCACATCATGATGAGCGGGTGAGTTTTACATTGTTGTAAATAGTTGTTCATCAAAGACAGCTTGTCAGCATGTAGCCTTACACAGCAGTGTGCCAGAATCTTTGAAGTTGAACAAGACAACCCCATATTCTCAACACATACACAAGGGCATGTAAACACTCGTCAGCAATGCATGCAGATCTATGCAGAAAAGATTATACGTACAAGTATGTGCAAAGCAAACAAGCTCATGCACACACTTGTGCACATGCGTATGACACACCCACACTTAAGAGGTCCAGTAGTTAGTCGTTTTAAAGTGTGACGTTTTGTTTAAAGCCTCTCCGATATTCCGTCAGGGATCACAGTTAAAGCTGCGGTAGGCAGACATGGTCCACTTAGAAGCCGCTAATAATTTATAATATGTAGATTATTTATTTTCCTGGTAATACTGGGTGGGTGGAGTTAACTGCAGCAATGTGCTTCAAGAGAAGCAGTTATATTTTGAGAAATATATAAAGTAATTTCAATGACTCTGATTATTCCAATACTTACAAGTCAACATACCAACATATATTTGCTCTGCAACATAAAATGTATTCACTTAATTGCCAGTATGTACATTCACTTCACAAAACACTTTACTCTTTAAAGAGCATTAGCATTAGTATGTGTTTTTTGTTTTGTATTGTACTGCAAATCTTACCTAATTGGATTAACTTTGTCTGTGTGTAGTAATGTATGTGCTCTACAGAACTTATTGTGAAATAGTTTACCTGTCAAATGCTTTTTAGCAAGTACTTATTTGTTGTTTTATAGTGAATAAATAATCTTGGTTATCGAATTATGCATGAGATAAGAAAGGAATCTGACTGTAGAAGCCTTTAAGGATTAAATCATGAATGAACAGTCAGTAATAAAAGTGGATGAGTCTTATGGGACTAGTGAAGTGAAGGTGAGATTTAGGATGGGAAGTTTGTGCAGTTTGTAGGAAACCAAAAGTCGAAATGTTCTTTTCGGTCTCCTCGATCTCATGTGGCCCTACAGCAGTTGTGGTCGTACCTCCAACCCAAGTTGTTAAAAATGAATTCAGGGATGTAAGATGAGAAAGAAGTCAATAGGGGAGAAAACTACTAAAGTACTAAGGAGTAGATATTTAACTGGAGTATAATTTAATACAGGGAAGAGCAGGGTGGGCGAGGGTGAGAGTGATTGAGAGTTCAAAGTCCTGAGCCGAGGCTGGCGGTGTGCGTTTCAAAGGCGGCGCGTGGCGATGGATGTGAGAGATTCGTTAATTCAGCAAGTAAAGCGCAGCCTTGATGTTTACTAGAGTTACACAGGCAGCAGCTGGACGAGCGCACGCACCCACATATACATGCATATACATGCACACGGGCACCATTACAGTATACACACAAATGCATTTGGATGCACATAAATGCAGGCAGATGCACTAATACACACTTAAGCACTCAATAATAAATACACATTGCATACACATGTTCACATGCATGGAGACACATGCTCATTTACATAAACACACTTAATGGCACACAAACATTCAATAACATAGAAACCAACCAAGTCAGAAACATGCACACGTAAACCCACATACATAGTTTACACAGATGCATACTTCATGTACAAATACATACACTTGCATTCTGGAACAAAGACACATTTATACAACTATTGCTTTCTTTATTCTCAATTACAGCCAGGGGTCTTTGAATATTATTGTCTTGTTTTTGACCAAACATTTGCTTTTTAAGATAAAAGGGCAGTTCATCAAGTGCAGTAGACCGTCACACAGGGGAAAGGCTTAATTTTGCTGATGGGGTCATCATCTATATTTGGGATATGACAGTAGTTTTTATAAGCCAGGATGGTTTGAGGTTGGAGGAAATTGCTAAATATATCTGACCTGGTGCCTTTTAAACTCTTGCTCCTTCTGCATCCCCTCTGGACATAACACATACTGGCAGTTGAAATTCTCTAGAAGAGCAGATCCCACACTTTTGGGCTTGTAATTCCTTAAAACAAAGCAAGGGGTGACTTTTTGCAACAGGTTGCATATGTCTACATTTACGTTTAGAGGCCTTTTAAAAAGTCCAATATTAAAATATATAAGTTCATAATAATAGTCCAATGCTTTGAGTAATATCCTGAAACTGACATAAGTAAGCACAAATACTTGGTGTTGCTTATGGTGTAAAAATAGTTTTTTCTGGGAGAATGAGTTAATACGTTTACATTTTTAAAATAGAGAGTTACTGATGACAGTGGCCACAGGTTTAACCCACACTAAAAATGCAACATACATTGGCGCCTTTTAACATTGTTTTAGAGAACATTGGCTAATGCACACCTTGTAGACAAGTGTGTAGGAGAAATGAAGTCATGCAAAAGAAGGTAGTGAAAGCCTGCACACTGTCAGCACCGAGTGTGTTGAAAAGTACAAGGTTTTGGTTGCAGACATTTCGTCTTTTCATATTAGTTTGAATTCTATTATGTAATACAGATCTTGAGATTCCTTGCTTGTCTCATTTTATGTGACTCTGTGACTTAATATTTAATGAGTAAACTGCGTATACTGCGTGTTAAAAACACACACACTGTTTCCACTTCTGTGATCTCAGAGCCCCCCTGTGAGCAGCGGACATGAAGTAATTCAATAATTCCACTGAATCATTTCTGTCCTTGAAGGGATCTCCTCTGTCACGTTAATCTGCTGAGGTGGAGTGTCAAGGCTTCAGGCTGCAGCTGTATGTTTGCCAGATTCCTGCGTGGCGTCCATATCGTCTCCATTTTAGGCAAATCTCAGTCTGTGTTCCACACTTGACCCTGTAGCTCCATCAATGAAGTGTGAACAGTGATGTAAAACAGCTACGGAAAAATAGACACACACACACACACACACACAGACACACACAAACACTGCACATGTAGGGATTAATGCACTGTCACAGGCACACATGCGCACATGCATACTGTAGGAATGAGAAAAAGAAAGATAAGACAAAATTATTATTATTCTGTGGCTTAAAAAAAATAAATGAACTTATCCAGATGCTTTTGTTGTACAAACACACACACACACACACACACACACACACACACACACACATTATATTAACCCACACACAGAAAACCGAAAACCTGATCCCTAACTGTATGTTTTCAGAACTCATAAACCCAATCACTGTGTGACGTTTATGAGCGAGTGTGTGGAACCACTTGTGCCGCGTGCCTGTATGTTATTTCATCGCTCTGTTGATATATTATGCTCTGACACAGTCCATTTTCAGCGTTGGATGAGGCCGGGGTGTTTCGTGTATTTTTTCACTGTTGGTTTTCTCAACATTTTTCATGTCATAACCAAACCCAGTCCTTGTTGTTAACCTAAACTTGACCACCAAGGCTAAATGGCCCGTGCCTGGCCATAGCATCTGAAAATATACCAGAGCTGAATTTAGGAGTAACTCTGCTGGAAAATGGATCGTGTCATATTAACACGCCATTACAATGTGGCATGTTAATCACATATTGTGTATTTGGATAATATCAGAATGAGATTGAATGGGGCAGGAGTTTTGCTTTGTCAGCTGGAATCGACACAATTGAACTCTCTTCCTTCCCCTCACTGCTACAGCAGCGCAATAGTTGCAAAATATTTACTGACATTCTTGGAGTCATAATCATTATATAATGTGATACTTTATTGATCCCTAGTGGAAAAATTTTGCAGGAAGGTCAGAGGGGCCAGGGTCAGCAGTAGGAAAGCATAGGGATTTAGTTTCTTACTCAAGGATACCTGATGGAAAATCCACCCTGAAACACTTTCCAAGAGTTAAAAAAGAAAAGCTATATGTACAGTACGTTTCTTTTTAAATAAATAATATTTAAATAATAGTGAATATGATTTAGAAAAAAAGATGAGATACCATAAACAAGAGTTAGACTAAAGGTATTGAATAGGCACAGTTGAATTACAGTAACAGTAAACTGGACTCATAAAAGTATAGACTAACTAACTATAGACTGTCAAATTGGTTACATTGTCCTCCGTGCTATAGGAAGAAAGTATCACCAGTGCAAGGGGAAGCTAGCTAGCTATTTCCCCAGTGGTTCCCCAAACCTTTACTGTCCAGCTACCATAATTAAAAAGTAAGACCTTGTACAACACAATAGTGAGTGTTCATGTAAGTGTCATCATGAATGTAAAGTGATGTAGTCCCTTTCCTGTTTCCTGGTTGGAGAAACACCCGAGCCACTTAGAGGGTTGTTGGCAGGATAAAGGTGCCTGTTTAATTCCCTTTCAAATGGTGCTCCATTTGTCAGGAACATGCATTTGTGGGATGAGCAGCAGCACTGAGTATGTGGGTTGTGCCCATGAAAAATTTGCCAAATCTTCTCTGCCATTGCCAAACAGGTTATTTTGCTGTTGCTATTGACACTTGTTTTGAGCTTCTGGTACCCCCAGGTGCTGCCAATCAGGTGCCTGATTTAGAGATCAGATTCTGCAACCAGTGGCAATCCCATATCTCCACAGTCTGGGACCGAACTCTATCTTCCAAGATGACAACGCTCGCCCCCACAGGGCGGGGTTTATCAGAGACTACCTCCAGAATGTGGGAGTGGAGAGGATGGAATGGCCTGCCAGCAGTCCTGACCTCAACCGCATTGAACACTTGTGGGATCAGCTTGGGCGTGCTGTTCGTGCCAGAGAGACCAACACACCACGTTGGCTGACTTGCGACAAATACTGGTTGAAGAATGGGATGCCATCCCACAGCAGTGTGCGACCAGGCTGGTGACCAGCATGAGGAGGAGGTGCCAGGCTGTTGTGGCTGTGTATGGTTATTCCACACGCTACTGAGGCTTCTGTTTGTGAAATGAATAAATTGTTAAATTGCCAATATTCTTGTTTCTTCAATCGTCCAATCCACCAAACACCAAACGAGTCAATGGCAGAATAAGCTGTTTTGATGAAATTTTTCATGGGCGCAACCCACATATAATCCCACAAATGCATGTTCCTTACAAATGGGGCACCATTTGAAAGGGAACTAAACAGGCTTTCCAACGGTATAAGATTGATTGCGAAAAACCATTGTCACCACAGAGAAATAATCTACCAAACACAAATTTCCTTTTTCCTTTTTGTGCTAAGTTTAGAAAAGGACAGTGTGAGAGCAGTACAATATAATACAGTTGTACAGTGGATTTATAAAACTCGCAGTGCCGATGGGTCTGGAACTATTTTCAGCCTGTAGGGGTGGTAGATTTTACTTCCTGGAACAGAATTTTATTGCTCGCAGTTTTAGCCAACTCTGCTCTCTGGCTTAAATGAGTTACCTGGAAGCATTAGCTTATTTAGGTTTTTTTAAGAGGAACTGGGAACTTTGGGGGCTCAATGGCATTTCTTTCTGTTAGTCACTTAGACGACTGCCTGACCTTCATCTGAAGCCAATTGTACTCTCCAGAAAAAAACTTTACAGTTAACATTGTTGAGGAGTGAAACACAAGAACACCAGATGTTTTAAGCTGTGATCCCGTTAATATTTACTACTTTTGCCATAAAAACGCTTGTTTTATATACAAGGACAGTGTGTGTGTGTGTGTGTGTGTGTGGTTTGTAGCTTCCTGATCGAACACGAGTAGTCGCCTGCTGTCGATCTTTAGCTACACTAAAAGGTAAGCACACTAGAAAAAGAGAGAAATGTATAAAACAGAGAAAGCTTAGTAACTGACACAAAGATTAACATATAATTATGGTAATGTATAAATTAGTAACGCAGGAGTGAGTCAATCCACATAGGGTTTGTAAAATATTTTAAAGGTAAAGCTATTGTAGCTGTAGCTATGATATCTGGTAGGTCTTTCCTGGGTACAAAATTAAGTTTCACTGCAGACAAAAAGACAGAAAGAAGCTATTTGATGGTCATGAAGATATTTCTTTTTAAAGAAAAATAGCATTAGAAGTGAGGTGGTTACAGTAGTGTACCCCAATCATTGATCACCATATTCTACCAATCTAGTCTGGGACATAAAGATAATTTTTTTTTCCATTGGATATAATGATTTTCTGGAATGAGACAATTTGTCACACACACTGAAAAGGTAAAAATGTGCGCCATGAGGCTTTGTTGCACTCATGGAAAACGTATGTTCAAAGGATGGTGAGCACAATGTCAGTGGTTTGATGGTTCAATAAAGCAATTGGCCCAACCTGTCTCATCCTCTGTATCGCTCCCACTTTAAAATGGGAACTTGGCCCAATAGATTCTTGTATGCTTAGACTCACAATGTCTTTTCTGAGTGACTGACAGCTGGACAGACAGACTCAGACATGCTGCTGCCTGGTTGTGAGACATGGCCAAGGGCAAAGTAAAGCTAACAGGCCTACAAACCAAACACACACACACACAAACACTGAAGGTTAACCCAAGAGTGAAAAAACAGCACCTCTGATCCTCCATGTAAAGACGCTAAATTATTTTTTCCCTGAAATGTGTGTATGTGTGAGTGGAAACAGCTTTTTTCATGACCATACAGTCAAACTCCTCCCTCATGCAGCCACTCATACCTCTCTCACACACACACACACACACACACACACACGCATACACACATACACACACACACACACACATGCACACACGCACGCACACACAGGTGGCTGTAATTAGTGTGTTGAGCCCATTCATGGCACAAGATCAAACTCCGGAAATACAGCACTCTGCTTAGAGTTAGACACACACACTTATACACACAGAGCTACATATTCATGCACCTTAACTCTTTATTTCTCTTGTTTGCTCTCTAACGTGATGCTGGCATACAAAAGGTTTCCCCTAAAACTGTTTTTGTTTAGTCTGCATGTGAGACTGAGCTCTGTTTGACTTAACTGTAGAAACTTACTACTTCTGCAGCGAGAGAACACAGACAGAGAATGTGGAGAGCAAGGGACTATTGGTCAGATAAGCCTGAAATGTCTCCAATCTGACTATGAATATACAAGTTCAGGGTGTCCTCTAGCCACTAGCCTTTCACCCAGTAAGAGCGTTCGCCCCATGTTGGCTGAGTCCTTTGGCGGCGCAGGTTCGAATCCGACCTGCTGCCCTTTGCTGCGTGTCATCCCCCATCTCTCTCCCCCTTTCATGTCTATCCACTGTCTCTACACAATAAAGGGAAAAGCCCCCCAAAAAATATATACAGGGTTTGTTTTTGCTGCAGCGGTAAGCAGAATTTACACAGCCGGACCAGCTGGGCACATGGTTATAAAAGCTGTAATAATGCTGCTTCCGGAAAAGCTTGTAGCTCTGAGTGGTCAGCTCTTCATATTGATGACCAGGCATGTTTTTCTGTGTGCCCCATTTTTACTTTTTTACATTTTCAGACTGGAATTATTTAAAGACAAAAGAATGAACCATTACATGAATATTGTTTAATTTGGCAAAGTTAATCAAGGTCTTGGTCAGGGATTTTACCCCGGTGAAGTCCTTGATGGTCCAAACATTGCTTCACTTACTGTAAAACTTGAGAGCTTGCATCCTCCCTCTTTTATTTTATTCTATTGTATTGTGCTTTTGTCCTCCACCTGTACCCAACTGATGTTAGATGTGCAGGACATCCACTCGTTTTGCATTGGTTTTACCATGTCACCAGTAGACGTGTACATTTTCTTTAAACTGTTACATACATCCATGTGCTGCACTCTCCGCTCAAGTAATTTTCAGGTATTGGTGAAGTCACGTCCTTCATTAAAAAATGTCTGTCCAGTTTGATATGTTTCTTGTTGACCTATTAGTTTTGATATATTTGATTAGTTGCTGTAGATATTAGCCTTTGTCAACAAAGTTATTTTTTGGTCTAATTGTCTGATTAACCAATGTCAATCAAACCTGGTGGATTGTTTGGCCATGGGACGGGGAAGAACTACTTCGAATCGACGAGTTCCATTTACTTTAGTCAGCAATCCAAACCATTTTTTAATTGCAAACTAAGTTGCAGGGAACTGCAATAAGATTTAAGACCTTTAGTGCTTCTTATGCAATCCTGTTAGGGCTTGGAACAAACTCTGGTTCTGTCTAACAGCAGAAAGCTCCAGTTACTCTCACAGCAACCTAATTCAATTGACTTGAACACTGCACATTTTATTCCACTTAAAAAAGTTTAAGGACGGATATCGATCTTTGAGGAAAGCCTTTTTGGATCTTGTGACTTTGGAAAAACTGAAACTGGCAACTTGGCAAGTTCCAAGACTTCACATCAAGTGTACTACTGATCACAATTGTGAGCCATAGTTACAGCTCCCTCTTTAAAAACCTGTTAAAAAGGCCAATTTTAGTCAGTACTCATTGAAGTGATTATTGTGCATTAACCATTCTTAGGTAACAAAAGCTGAATGTTGAATGATATTTGGTTTTCAATAAGCATTTGACTTTAAACGTAACTGAGGATTCAACCTCCACAACCTCTTTCTCTTTCTTTAGTGCTTTATCTAAACCTGCAAAGGGAGGAATGAGATCCACGTAGTAAAACACACACACACACACACACACACACATCCTGAGCCTTCTTACTGTAAACCTGCCTTCACTCTTCATTCTTGCCAGCAGAAAACCTTGGTAAATCAACCACATACCAAGATTACTATATGAAATAGTTTATGTGTAAATGTGTGTGTGTCTATGTGTGTGTGTGTGTGTGTGTGTGTGTGTGTGTGTGTGTGTGTGTGTGTGTGTGTGTGTATGTGTGTGAGATTGGCTCACACACATAGGTTTGTACCAAATAGGTCAGAAAGCTGGAAGCAATTCCCTGCTGAACATCGACGTGTGTTCATCATATTTCAGAGAGCCTGAGCCCAGGATGGCAAAACGTGTAATCACATTTGTAAATAGCATCATAAAGTTGCACTCGTTAAAGGTTTTGTTGTTGTCTTGGCCGGGTCCAAGGGGGCCGAGGGAAGAAGGGGAGAGGGTGAATATTTGGGGCCGGAAACCCTGTCGTGTATGTGTGTGTGTGTGTGTGTGTGTGTGTGTGTGTGTGTGTGTGTGTGTGTGTTCGTGTGTAATAATGAGGGGTAATGAGATCAAATGTTCCAGTCAGAAATGTCATCACCCCAAACACACGTCACCATTGTGATGACTGCCCACTAAATACTCTGGGTGTACACGCACACACACACACACACATACACACACACACACACACACACACACACACACACAAGCTGTTAATCTGTCATGTAAGCCAATGTTGTCGCTCATTGAGAGTAGCAGTTAACTGTAGTGTACGATTGTCTGTTCTGCGGTTACAGTTAATAAATCTCACTCTGCACTGTCGCCTTTTTCTCTCCAACTCTGTCTTTTCATCTCTCTCCTGTTGCCTCTTGACCTCCTCTAAAAGTCAGTCAGTTCCTGTCTTTTTCCCTCTCTTTCTCCGTCGCAGCCCCTTTCAATGTCTCTCTCTCATGCTGTTAATGGAGGACTATGTAGCAGCCCAGGTTATAATGATTTCCATAAGGCTACACAGCCTCTCCACAGGAGAGTGTAAATCACAGTGACGTGTGTGTGTGTGTGTGTGTGTGTGTGTGTGTGTGTGTGTGTGTGTGTGTGTGTGTGTGTGTGTGTGTGTGTGTGTGTGCGCGCGCGCAACGGCTCTGTAGTACACGTGTGCAGACGTGGATGCTTGTGTGGACTAACACACATCTCGCCGTTTTCTCTTAAGAATACAGCAACTTTACATTAAAAAAAGAAAAGTTAAAATCACAATAATATTAGGTTTTCAATAGTCTCGCATTGCCAGACCTTTCTCCACAGCGCTGCGGAGGAAGGTCTTGCTAGTCCACACAACATTCCTGGGTAGGAGAAAAAAGTGTTCTGGTTTATTGGCATTTCTTTAAACCAATCACAACCTTCTTAGGTGCTGCTAAGTGCTGGACGCAGCAACGGTGGCTATGCAAAATAGTCTCGGGAAGGAACTTGTTTTAGTGGAACATGTGCACGTAGGGGGGCAAGCTCTGGAATTAAAATGGCTGTCGAGTGTGTGCAAATTTTACTCAAAAAAAAGATAAACCTAATTTGATTGTCGGTTCTAGTTTGGAAGATGTTTCCCGAATCGACCGGCGTTTAGAATGCCAACACAAAGAAAGTGGAAGGTGAGGGACATCCGGCCCAAAATGTGGCCCAAAACCTCCTGGCGGCACTGGAACTATCCAGTAAATAAAATGTCTTCAATATAGACTAGGGTTTCAACTAAGGATTTTTTTTCATTATCAATACATTTTTAGACAATGCTAACGTCCAGGAAGACTTAAAACATTATATATTGTGAAGAAAAATTATATATTATCAATTAATTAATCAATATGTTTAAATAACTGATTAATCACTTAGTCTAAAATATGTCAACATATGTTAAAACTATGCTTTGAAAAGTGTTTTGATGTCTCTGGATTCTACAAAAAAAAGCAGTCTGCTTTTTTTTGTAGAATCCACAGTCCAGAAACTAAAGATATTACATTTTGATATAAAACAGAGAGAAGCCGCTAACTTTGGGCATTTTTGCTCGATATATGATAAAAATTGTTGCAGATTCAATCAGCCAGTCACCTTTTCGATTAATCATCTAATCATTTCAACCCTAAATAACATTATCCGAAAGCACAATAGTTCATTCTTCACCCTAGAAGAAGTAGTTTGAGAAAACAATCCCAAGTCGAGGTCCACTCACTGTTTTCTTCCTGAGCTTTCAGCTGTATCAAACAGTCTTCACCAGGTAGGAATCTGCTCAGTTATCATGGAGAAAGACAGAGCCACCTCTATGATAACAGAGCAAATTCATCTATTAAAGGAGATTGTTTGATAAGATTGAAAGTTTCCAAAAAAAAAAAAAAAACCTATTTAATTTGACCTTGAGTGTATTTTGTTTTGCTATATTAATTGATTAAATATTATCCTTATTGTTAATAAATGTTCTGTTTTATGTCCCTGAACTCCGGGTTGATTCACTGAAATATCATTGACAAAGCCTTTTTATTCATTTTTTTTTTGTTGTGAATTATAAAAAAAAACCAATGTGCACATTTATGTCTGTTTTACACTGTACTATCTGGTGGTTTGGCTCCTTAAACACCTAATGTCTACAGAGGATTACATGAGCTGCTAAAGGTTCCACAGAACATCTACTGTATTACCGTTTGGATCTGGGGCCAAACCACGTTAATCTAACCATTTATTGCAATAACACTGTGTAATGTTGCAACTTTCGGCAACTGCATTCAAATAAATGTTCCTAAAAGTGACTGTGGCTGGAGAGAAAAGTATGTTTGGAACGTGGAGTTTAATGCAGCATTTGTGTCAGACAAACAGACAGAAAGATTTTGGATGTCTCTTTCTTCACCCACAAACAAAACCCCTTCAGTATAAACATTTTTAAATATCTTGTGTTATTCCAACAGCAGCAATAATGGGCTTATAACACAAGATACATGTGGTTTCTTTGTTTCCGGAATATCATTGAACTGATGGAATTATAATGACAGTGTGTGTTTTAGCAGGGGGTTAGTGCAATGACAGGCCAACAAACTGCTGAAGGACGAATTGTGTTTTTTTTCTGCTGGTTGTTACAGTAGATGGGTTTGGAAAAGGATAGTAGGATTGTTGCAAAACTGTATTAAAGAATGGGGTTCTAAAGTTCATCTGTCTGACACCCAAATACAACATTTATTTTCTTATCCTGCTGCCCAGGCTCTTCTGAAATAGTAGTCCAACAATCTCTGTGGTACACCTACCAGAGGTCACTTGTTAAACAGATTATGAGGTCCTCGGACATCTTGGTTTTCTTGCAGACCAAACTAACTTTTTTGTAAAAACCTTTTATGTACAGGTAAAAACAACAACATTGTTTTAGTGAAGATTAGATTAGATAGAGATGGACATTCCCTTTTTAAAGATGCATCAATAAATCAACTCTGATTATTATATTGAATGATTATATAAAAACCCTTCTGGTATGGTGGTATTTTTTATTTACATAGAAAAAACTGCAAATTGATTGAATTGATTGAGTGGTACAGATTGGTAAAAAAGTAAAAGAATACAACCTTTGCTTAAAGTGCTTACAGCTTACAGATGTTTGTATCTTTACAACCTGCTCTAAAAGTGATGAAAGGGTTATGGATGAGAAGTCCTTAAAGTGTTCAGAAAAAAATAGATATGATAGAAAGCTCCAGCTACTAAATGGACCTTGTGGTGGGATTTTTTTCTAAACTGCTGGTCCCAGAATCAAGAATGAACTATGAACCTCAGTGAAAGAATAAAGTTTACTGTACGATAACTTGCTTGAAAAATTGCCCAATTTAAGCAGTTTATCGGGTTAAAATTAGAGCAAAATTGGAATCTATGTGAAGATTTAAGATTATTTTATGGTATTTCTGATCATTTACACACCATTTAATTGAGTTAAACTCAACTTTGGTCAAACTGCAATCCCCTGCAATATTTAAAGCAAGCTATTGTTGCTGAAGCAAAAATAAACTCTCCTAGGACCCAGCTTTAACTAAACAATGCGTCTTCTTCCAGAGTTATGTAAAACATGTTCACTTGCGGTAGCTCCTGTCTGAATTATAATGTAAAAACATCAAGTGTGGATAAAGTGTGAGGCATGCTGTGCCTGTGTAAAGTCTGAAACTGTGACTATGGTCAGTTTTAGAGGACTAACGGTGGTTTACATGGTTTGTCAGATACACAAACTCACATCAGCCTGGTTTTGGCCCTGATGCTGCAACAACCAGCCTTAACACATGCACACACAAAGGTTCTGTCCACATATCCAGTGTCTCTATATTAAAACCTACAAGGACATGACCCTTTAGGAAAACACTGGCCCCCTGGACCCACTCACACAACCACGCACACTTAAACACATACACCCTGGACTGTTAGGACTCATATTTCTGAGCATGCTCATGTCCAATTGCTGCCTTATTGCTACAGACCTAAATGTAAATACAAGAAGGGGTTATACAAACACACACACACATACACTTACACAGAGGTACCCCGCCAGTAAATGTGTGAAATGTAGCACACTGTTGAACCATTTCCCCCCTGCAGATGAAAAGAAAAGAAACAAAAAAGGAAAGAGGCAGCAAATGAAACAGAAAGCACAAATGTGAGGAGAGAGAGTCAGTGAAGGTTGGAATAAAATAAATAAAGAAATAAAGAAAAGAATACAAAACTCATAAATGAAGAATGAAGAAAAGAAGTATGGCAGATATGTTTTATTTCCTGTGTTTGCAAAATTTAAGTCTGTATGGAATCATAGATTTTCGGGAAATATTTGGTGTCTTTATCGTCAATGCTTCCATGGTTAATAATAATAATTTATACTTTATTGATCCCCAGGGAGGAAATTATTATTTTTTTCACTCTGTTAGAACACACTACACACAGGCCTGAAATACACACATGCTCAGGTCCTATACATGCACAAATGGAGAGATGTCAGAGTGAGGGGGTTGCGACTGCTGGACAGGCGCCCCTGAGCAGTTGGGGGTTTGGTGACTTGCTCAAGAGCACCATGGCAGTGCCCAGGAGATGAACTGGCAACTCTCCAGCTACCACTCCGTACTTTGGTCCGTACAGGGACTTGAACTGCCACTCCCTTTACATACTGTAAAAAAAAAAAAAAAAAAGAATTCTTTAACATCTTCTGCAAGTGCAACTTCAAGGTGAAACATCTGGGACAAGAGCAAAGACAAGAAAAACATTAATCAGAAACATGTGGTCCAAAAGCATACATTATGGCAAAAGTATATATTTATTTTTTAACTTAACTGGACTAGGTCATGTAGGGATTTCCCAATAAAAAATGTTTGGCCCTGATTCCAATCTGAGTCTTTTAATTTTAGGTATCTTCCGAATACCGAATCAGATTCTATGCGATACTTAAAGTTACCTCCAAAAGATATTGGGTAAATAAACCTAAATCATTGATAATATACATAAAATATCAAGTGGGAGAATGTGACTCCTGAAATTGATGTGACATGATCAGATGGAGAGGTATCACTCTGTTGGATTTGTTGGAACTACAGAAACACTCACAAGCATCTGTGGTCATGTATGCTGCAAACCTCAGTGTCCAAACTCAGAGTCACCTACCAATGCGCCCAAATCATTTTTCATATTCACACACTCTAATTTTCACTCACATATGCAGAAAAATGCTGCACTGTAGAGCCTGGCTGTGGCAAAGGAAAGCAGCTCTGCAAAACTAGCAGGCTGAGGTTGACAAAACATCAATAGATCGGCTTTTGATCTGCTTTATTTTAGCAGATATGATTAAAATATACCAGCATCGGCCCTGATTCGATGCTGATTCTTAGTATCACCTCAGGACTCTTTTGAGTATATAGCTGCCTTGTGTGTGTGTGTGTGTGTGTGTGTGTGTGTGTGTGTGTGTGTGTGTGTGTGTGTGTGTGTGTGTGTTTGAGTGAGAGTGAGAGTGAGAGTGAGGATTTGTTGTTGTAATCACCAGCCAAAGTATCTGGCTGAACATTAGAAGGTGGAACGGGATCAGAAGAAAACCTTTTGTTTATTGAAAACAGCTGAAGCGGGGAGGGAATATGTTTTCGAGTCTATGTGTATAGCTTGAACCAAACAGTAAAACATTAAAACTACCCCCCCCCACACACACACACACACACACACACACACACACACTCAACTTTGCACTTGTATAACAAAATTGAAGAAAAATGTAAAATGGACTCTGCTGGCAGAAACTGTTAATGAACCCTGGATGTCTAACATGCTGACACAAGATGCATGACATGAGACGGTTTAAAAAGAACATATAATATAATATAATGGCTTTTTCAGCAGTGTTCAAGAGTCTGGTGTTAATAACGCTAATAATGCTACTAGTGAGACCACACACATTCAGTTTGCTCTCTGAACATCTTTGGATGAGAGCTTCCACTTCAATTCATGAGTGAAGTGATAATGGAGGAGTCCGCTGGACATCACGTGTTATTAGATTTTCTGTTGCCTGTTGCTGATATGCCTCTGCATCAGTATCACACTATACAGCAGGTATACAGATATATGTTTTACATTTTTGATATACTCTGATACTTTGCATGTATGGCTGCACTGTATGTACGGCGAAGCGGCCCAGCCCCCCTCTGTGAGTGGGTCCGTAGGAGGTCTGCCAAGTAAGGTTTACTGGTTCGCTAGCTGTTAAGAGTGCTAAACCATGTCCCCCTTCAGATCAGACCCCCATGCGGCTCGGCTTCAAACGCACTGCCCTTTCTCAGAACACGCCATGCATGTGGCAGGAGGGAAGGATGAAGGAAGATTCAAAGGGAGGGAAGGAGGACACCTCAAGTTACCACTTATTTAAATAACGCCAGAGCGCATGCACTCGCACATGCACTGACACACCCATAGAGGAATTCATATCACACACACAAGATACACACAAACACACATGTAGCCTGCCAGCATGCTATTAATACCAGCCCCGAGGATGCAGGTCATGCCTTGTATTTGCATTTCAAATGTGTCTTTCACTCCATTATCCAAATAGTGATGCTTTAAAGACATTTGGCGCTGCATTAGACACTCTGAGATGTAAGGTGGTCTTCTGAAATCCACACACAGATCCGTATATACAGTATGTACCAACATGCACGATAAACATATCCATTTACAGTTACGCATGCACTCTCAAGTATTTTCTGCAGGTGGTCCAAGGCTGTTTGGTTCATTTTTTTCTTTCTTTCCATCACTACCATCAGGTTTTAGTTGAAGCTTCAGGTTCAAGCCCCCCCCCCAAACCCCACGTGTTTGACATACCTGATATTGCACTGTATCAGCTCTGTACCACCTCCCTGTTAAAGGGCCCCTCGGATACATTGGTTCCATCTTGAAGCGGTTCCTAGCGAAAAGGTTCAGACAGATGTTTGTATCTTTTTGATAATCAATGTGGGATGACATGCTGAGGGAGGGAAACTGATACACCAGCGTGAGAGTAAAGCAATATGATACTGTGGAGTATGATATAGGCACATACAGTATGAAGGTATTTAAAAATGTATTTGTTCTTTGGACCATTTCATTTTTCCCTGAAAGGTAGTTTGTGGAAAATTAAAAAAAACATTTGAGAGCACACATTTTAGGGTAAAGGGTAGAGGCATGTAAGGAGATTTGTAGCATTATATTTCACAGCTTTCATCACCAGTGAGTTTCAGTAGCAACAATTCTCTGGCTCATTCACACTAGAGGACAGACAGATCATGCTATTTGTCATTTGGTTTTCTGGTTTGACAAGAAATGTGAAGCTAGTTCAATGCTCAACAATGTGAAATGCATGATAGGGTGTTGAGGGCAGAGTCATGGATGGAAAGTAACATTTTGAAATCCAGAAGTGAGTTCTTTCCTGTAAGTTATAACACTTCAGTTTCACCTTTCCACCAGACTTCCCACAGCTTTTCTAACCACTATGTTTTCCCACTTTTACTGTTGCAGGGTTACTTAAAACAACCTGTATATTCTAAATATTTTTAAATGTTAAAGTGATAACTGTGATGCTTCTGCGTAACCACATCCCTAACTTATAACAATCTGCATCCAATTTGTGAGAGCAGGACTGATATCTAGAATTTGTGTTCAACAAACCATAATACATCACGACCCCATAGCAAAACAGCTGCTTCTTATAAAACATCTGTCAGATGCTAAGAAAATAATCCTCCTTTTAAATAATCCATCCTAACTACCATACACTTGTGAGGCTTCATGTCTTCTTTTTTGTACCACATATACCCAACTGAGCTTTCTGCAAATGATTGTTTATTGTACTTGGAGCAACAACTGGGTGTAGAAATCATGACTTCATCAAGACAATTCAGCACTGACAATTGAAAGTACAAATGAATATGTATTTGTCTGGTGCTTAGAGCTTGCAGTGCTGTATTAGTCTGGCTATCTCCAGACCAAGCTCAATCTTTTGAGATTGAACATTAGTCTGGGGAGTCTGCTCTGTATTTTCTCTGCACAAGAGGCGTGATCAACGGGCATAGTTCAAATGACTCTGTACGCAATTGGATAGTGACAGCGACAGCGGCATCAACGGGTTGCTGCGCTTCGGTGGCCGGCTTGTTGAATGTAAACAAAAAGCTGCTTGGTCGCTTCTCTATCGTCATCGTGTTAAATCCGCCAATTGTGCGCCAGGTGGATAAGCCAGTTTTTGATTGGTTCCCACAAATTTGTAACGGAAGCAGGATAGATAAACGTACAGGTTTCCAGCCTGAGCTCTAGAGCGAAATCAAATCGCCGGCAGATCGGACTGGGTTTACCCAGTCTAATGCTGTATATTACTCATGATCAATTATTTAGAAGTTGTCACTTCACTAATGATGCTTCTTGTCTATCTCTCTCTGTCAACAGATGACTCCAGTTCAAGAGGTGGAGCAGGGACGGCCAATGGTGACTCTGAACACGCCCCAGAGCTGGCCGGGAAACTGGGTAACCACTCACAGCTTCTCTGATCGCATCACTACATGCATAAAAACATTAGACAGAAGCCTAGTCGTGACACTTTAGATAGCTGAGAGTGTGTATCATAAAAAGCACAGTAGCAGATTGTGCAATAAACACCTTGCACATTGTCAGAGGGGAGAAGGTGAGGCCCACACACAGACCCACAAATACACAATGATCAGGGTGGTTGTTTGCTCAGATAATTGGCTCTGACAGAGTGGAGAGCAGTCTATTTGTGTGAGGTGTGATTTGGTGGGACACATTCCTTCCTCCCAAGTCTGCCCGGTCCCCCTGTCATGTAACCTAACCCTTCTTTCTTTGCTTTTTGTTATCCTTTTATCCAACTCTCTTTCCTTCCTCTTCTTCTCTCTCTCTCCGTCATAAATGTCCATGCACGCTCACACTCAAATGTCACCAAACATTAACTCTCTTTGTTTTTCACACACATTCTTTCTCTTTATTTATTTGCCTCTTTCTGCTCACACGCAACCAAACGTACACACTCACTGCTTTAGCTAAGGCCGGTGTTCAAACCGAATTTAGCTCTGCGTGAAAAAACACAGCGCCCTTATTTATTTGAATGAGGCCTGTCTGACGACGCAGTGTCTCTGACACACTGTCCAATCAAAGGTGGTCAGTCGGAGGGTCAGCAGTATTTTTACACTGTGAAGTGTGGCGTGAAAGTGGCCCCTGAGACCCAGAACAAGCCTGCCCTTTCACCTGTTTTGGCTCTCACCTTCTCCCTTCTTCCCTCTCTCTATCACTGCTCTCTTAGTTCGCCCTCACTTCTCTTTTCGCTCTGTTTTTCTTTCTTTTTACCTCTTACCTTTACTATTATTATTGTTTTAACTCTATCTCTCGATCTCTTTGTTCTTAATTTTTCTGCCGTCTCTCTAGTTTTATTTGTGTCTGTCTGTATGTGCTCACCTTGATTTGAACTTTGCTCTTTCTCTTTCCATCGGTTTTCTCCTTAACTTCTGTTTGATTTAGTTTGGCTTAGACAGTATAAATCAGTTAATTTAAGTAGCACTTTACAGTACTATTTTGTTCCTTCTCCAGTCTCATCAGCTGCACTTTGCCTTGGCTCTTTCCTCCTCTTCTCAATTAATTTCAGCCTAAGCCAGTGCAGTAGAATGTAAGTAATCATCAAAGTTGTACATTGCCAAAACATTAAACTACAGTATTAATCACTTGTCTTATATTTATCCTCCACTCTCTGTTAGATCTATTGACTCAGTCTGGTCACAGTTCAGCTGTAGTCCAGTAGCTTTTCTCAGACATACTCAAAAGGGGGGCCTTTTGAGTATGTTTGTTCTGTCATCCTGCCCAGCTTCCTGTCGTTCAGCAGAGAACTATATTCCACTGAGTGATCTAGCCGTAGTGAAATCTCCACATTTTAGCGCACAAACCCGTCACATAATTCTTACCCTTGTTTGTTTACTCAGAGCTAGAATAATAACTGTGTCCAAAGAAAGAGGCACAACTGCAGTAGTTTCAGGGTGAATTATCTCCCCGGTTGAGGGCTGTAAAATCAAACGCTCCTGTGAATGATTTCCTCTCCTTCCTCCCTACTGGATAGTGTTTTTTTTTGCTTTCACATGCTCACACATTTTTGTGTTTTTTTAAAAGGGATATTTGTGTATGAATAGATGCATGGGATTCGGTTTGGTTAAGTGACTGTCATGAGGAGGAATATGTAACTTTGAATGGCTGCATGGGGTTAAGTCATGCAACTGTGTGGAGGGATGTGGATGTTTGAATAGGTGTATGGGGTTAACTGGCCAATTTATGGTTTGTAAAAAAGGATTTGCATGAATGAGTGGATGTTTGGTGTAATGCTAAGTCACTGTCTGGCTTTTTATGACTTGTGCACGGATATGCATCCATGAGTGGATATTTGCAGTGATGTTACATAGATGTATAGCAGGTTTTACTGTGTGATCTCGTGTATGCATGATTTAAGGCCAAATATGTGGCTTTTTAAGAGCAGCAAAGGCATACAACCCTGGGGCCAGAGGTGCAGAGTCAGTGGAAAATAAGGAATATGGTGTGTGTACGTGTTTGTGTAAAGTACTGTATATGCATGTGTTTGTGTGTAGGTTCCCGGTCATGTGAGTCTTTTGTGTCAGGGAGAAGAGGAAGTGATTCAAACATTTTCTTAAACAAACAATTAGGTGTATTACAGCAAATTAGGTTGTATATACCGAGAGGCACGCTGCCATATGATGTTACAGCACAACATGGAATTCTTGGCACTGCCTGTGGCGATGACCTCAGCCTGTCGGACGCTCCTTACACTGCAAAAAATGTGCATCTTAACAAGTAACCAAGTCTCATATTCAGTCCTAAAAATTCTATCATTTTCTGCAGACTGAGATGTCAACTGTTTCTTAATTCAGTTTGTGGAAACGGATGTCAGTACATTGTAACAAAGACATCTTTTCACACCAGGCATCAATGTACTGTGTAGTCGAAGGTTACACACCAGTGCACAGTATTCATGGGGCAGAAAATGAATTTGTTATCACATTAGTTGCTGCAGATGTCTGCATGCATAAACAGGGGTTTAACCAATAAAATGTCAGATTGAGCAACAAGGAAACAACAACACACAGTTCAAAAAGCCAAACAAACATGCAACAAGAGAGTTTATAACAGCTCTAGAGAACCCTTTGGGAAATGCAAAGTGCTCCATCCTGACATCTGGAGGAAATGTACTGCATGTGTATCCAAACTGTAGTTCTCATTCTCTTCTTTCATATTTCTTTAAAAGAGATAGAAAAATAATGTGAATTGTATCTAATATAAAGGTAAAGTTGGTATTTTGCATTCCCAAATAGGTATGAGGTGGACAGTACTGTAGATTAGCTGTAGGGCTTTAAGAACAAATACAAAGAAAATCTTAAAAGATGAGAAAGCAGAAATGGTTACTTTACTGGAGGTGAAGAGCTAATACTGTAGAAACTGTACCTCATGAGGCTTAAAAAAAGTCAGAGCCCTCCCTTTGTGCCGTGGCCTCTTCAGATAACGTGGCTCTGATAGCTCTTTACGTCTCATAAAAGACTCTTATAATACTCTTTGATGAATTCCACAATCTTTCCCAATCTGTTCTCTTTCCACTGGTTATAACTGGTAATAACTTCCTTTGTTCTTTTCTTTTTTCCATGGCTGACTGAGAGTGAGGAAAATGTCTGTGTTATCTCTTCACATTTGCATTTTGAGTTTTATCCAGAGTAACTTTACATTAAGCCCCCATACAGTATTCTACCAGCAGCTAATAGCAAAACAACTTGTTTTCGAATACTAGATCTTTTTCTAATTACAGTTACAATTCTCCCTTTCTTCACTCGCAGTACGTCCACGTTTCACCCAGCCGTCAAAGATGAGGAAGCGCGTCATCGCTCGCCCAGTGGGCAGCTCAGTGCGTCTGAAGTGTACAGCGAGCGGTAATCCTCGCCCCGACATCGTCTGGCTCAAGGACAGTCGGCCGCTGGTGGACGAGGACGCTGAAGGAGAAGGGGAAGGAAAGAAGAAGAAGTGGACTCTGAGTCTGAAGAACCTGATGCCGAAGCACAGCGGGAAGTACACCTGCCACGTGTCCAACAGAGCAGGAGAGATCAACGCCACCTACAAAGTGGAAGTCATACGTGAGTCACTAAGTAACTGGATGCTCAACCTCAAAGATATAGATCAGTTATCAAAGTTTTTGTCTTTGATTAAAATTCAGTGGCATTTATTGATCACCACCAGCCCTGTCAGCAAACACCAGTCAAGCGAGGAATGTTCAGCAGGTTTTTCAGTCTAGAAAGTGAGCCAGCTGCAGTTTCAGTCTAAAAAAGGTCTAGTTTTACTGTTGAGAGCAGAATGTGTGTGTTATGATGATTTGTGAGTGTTTTCTGATGTATTAGGTTGTTGGAAGGCTGCAAAAGCTGTTTTGACGCTGGATGATTTAATGTTAAGCTGTTTGGTCGAGCTGAATTTGTTAGTCTGAGCTGAACTGTATGTTACTGACTGTGATAGCTCAGACCAGCTCCGCTCGCTTTACTCGCCACATCTGTTGTACATTAAAGTACAGCTGTAGTCTTTCCTGAAGACACACACACACACATACACACCCATACACACACACACACACACACACACACACAAAAGGAAATAGATCAAACCGCTGCTTGCTTATGTCAAATGTGACATTTTCTCTCTCAGTAGAGATTCACTCAGCTGTCAGTCATTCATGGCTGGGAAAATTGGGAAAAAAGGAGTACTAGACAGAAACCCAGTAAAGCTCTCACAAAACATTTATAATCCATAAGTAGAGATAATTGAGTGTAGTACATCAGGATCATAATTTCTAAATATGATCATTTATCTGGTTGGCATGGGTTTGCACCTGCTTGATGAGCACTCAGAGCATCCTTCTTAAAGCTGGGATTATAATCATTTTGAGATACATTACCTCTTGATCATTGCCTTACAGCGTTAAAGAAAAATTAATGTCCAAAGATTTTACGAAACATTTTTTTAGCTTTTCTTTCCATGTGTTAGCTGAGTTCTGGCAGTGATGTTTGCATGTGTGGTTCCTTTGCATTTCATTGTAGGTAGCAATGCTTACCAGATGTCTTTAGGACATACATTAACATATTTAAGGTTTAAAATAATTATAACTTATAGCACCCTGAGTCCTTAGGAAATCCTGTGCTGCACTGTCTGTAACACTACACATGCATTAGAAGCAACAAAGAAAAGGAAGCTAGTGTTTTTAGAGTCTTAAACATATTTCGAAAGTAAAAACATACACCTGCAAGTTAATTTTGTTGGGTTACGTTCTCGTGAGATCGTTTTAACAGATACTAAAAAAGAGACTATAGAATGTCTCTGGCAGGTGTGTTTATTCTGCTGTATAAACTGAGAAAGAAAAGGCAGGAGCTGAAGATAAGGGATCTGTTTGTGTACCTTCAGCAGAGAGGGGGGATGTGGTGCTGAATACAGCAAATACTGTTCAAATAATGCTTGCAAACCATATTATATTCTCTCAGGATTGTTGGGTTTACAAAGTTTACAAAATACAACAATCAAGCTATTTCTTCTGTTCACACTTTGTCAACTGAAATAAAATGTAACAACTTTCTCATTCTGTGTATGTGTTTGTCTCTTTCTTCAGAGCGTACCAACTCTAAACCAATTCTGACTGGCACTCACCCTGTCAACACCACCGTGGACTACGGAGGAACCACATCTTTCCAGTGTAAAGTCCGCAGTGATGTCAAGCCGGTTATTCAGTGGCTTAAAAGAGTCGAACCTGGTGATGAGAACAAATTTAACTCCACCATAGAGGTACAAACAAACACACTGCTACATGTAAACACAAATCTCTGAGGCAAATTAACTAGTAGGATTTGACTGAACTGATCAATAAACTTTGTATGATTTTATTCAAAGGTTGGAGACCACCGCTTTGTGGTCCTGCCTACAGGGGAGGTTTGGTCGCGTCCTGACGGATCCTACCTTAACAAGCTGCTGATAACCAGAGCCAAGGAGGAGGATTCCGGCATGTACATCTGCCTAGGAGCCAATACTATGGGCTACAGCTTCAGGAGTGCCTACTTGACTGTGCTACCAGGTCAGAGGACAAAATGGAGAGAAGCTAACATACATACACACACAGCATACACCCAGAGAGAGTTGTAAATGATCATATGTAATTATCTCTCATGTTATATATTCGAGAGATGAAAATACTTTACCAGCAGGTGTGATTGGAGGCAGTTTACCGAAAAAGTTGTTTTGCTACTGGTGCAGGTGCTAATACCAGTTACATAAAAACTACATTACACATTACCAATACTGGCCTATATTAGATACATTTTCTAGAGTCTTCCCAGTTGAGTTGTTAACTTGACATGTTAACTTGAAATATTTCATCAATAAGATCCTGTTGTACTCCATTATGATCAGAGGGTATTGTAACTATCTATAGTGTCTGCTCTTAGAGCAGATACTCATAGGCTAACCAACACTGGCTGGCTCCACTGGCTTGACAAAGCATACACTTCTGTCTATAACATTACCAGCTAACATGTTAAGCTAACTAGCACTCTGCCTGAACCACCAAACAACAACAATCTTCCTCAGCTACCTTACCTTAGAAAGCAACAAATCAAACACCTCTTTCTATAATATCAGCTACTAACATGCTAGCTTACACGCAACCAGTCATCAGCATGTTGCCATCACTGGCAGCATGCTGCTCAACCCAGCCAACAAACCAACCAAGTGTCAGATTTAATTGCCTGTGTCCAGACCTTTGAATCTGCCCACTCCACTGAGTTGACTGATTCGTCTAGCGTCATAACATGAAACACTGGTTTCTCTGTTAAAGGGGAACTATGCAGGTTTTTTTAGCTTAATTTACCTTAACTGAACAGCTTCGGAGTCATTGGAATGGTTATTTGCCTTTTTTCGAGTTGAATGGTGGTCGTCTCGCTTCCCCCTAAGGCCTGTGAGCGGAAAAACCACCCTTGCAACTTTTGGCCGGTGAGCCGCCGGCCTCAGCGTCAGGAAGTATCGCGTGATATCAGGTCTTGCGATGTAACAAATTGCTTTAGGCACTGCACACATACACACCCCCATCCAGGAACCGGCTAACAAGAACAAGGTAGCGATGGAGTTTTTCACCCTATCTTCATGGCTGAGCCGGCAAAAAAAGAAGCAGAAAGCTAGGAAAGCATTGTCGGAGGAACAGAGAAAGAGGAAACGGTAGACTAACCAAACAAGTTTTTACAGTGTTGCCAAATATCTATTTCGAAGCTGTTGGGGGAGCTCTATAGAGAAACCTGCGAGCAAAAAGCGAGAAAACAGCGAAGAAATGGCCAAAACTGCATAGCAGCAATCCAATAGCGCTGCGGGGGGACTAACGATTAGCCAATCAGCACCACGGGTGGGACTAACACTGTTATCAAGCTGTTGCCCTTTTCAAGCCTCGTCAAGCTGTCTCAATATTGCACAACATCGTAGTTCTCCATTCTTATAACCCCGGCTTAAAATGACATTAGATTCAGGCAGATACGTTGGTATAGAGAAAATCGAACCTCCCTACCCCACGCAAATTGTTAAGGGTGGCAATGTCAGACTGAAGATGGAAACGGAGTGTAATGAGTTGACAATTCTTCTGTCATATTTTCTTACCTATTTTCTCTTGCTCCTTTGCAGATCTGAAGCCCCAAAACAACGTTGTCCTCACAGCAACATCCCCGAGCCTCCCCTGGCCCGTCATTATTGGAATACCAGCAGGGGTCGCCTTCATCTTAGGCACCGCCCTCCTCTGGTTCTGCCAATCAAAACGAACCTGCTCCTCTTCATCTTCCTCTGCTCTTCCTTCTGCCCAGCGTCCACCTGCAGCCAGTCGTGACCGTGCATGCCCAGCGCTGCCTCCTCAGACGGCCAACGGGGATAAAGATTGTCTTTCATATGAAGACTACGTTGCCCATCAGCAGCTGCTCCTGACTCAGGGAGGCAGTGGATTGGCTCCCAAGGTCTACCCGAAGATCTACACGGATATACACACACACACGCATTCACACGTGGACGGGAAAGTGCACCAGCACCAGCACATTCACTACCAGTGTTAGCACGCTTTGGTGTTTCACATTCAATTCTTACATGAACATGTCCCTGTGCATGCAGACTTATTCACAACAGTCCATACTAGCTGCTGACATACACTGCAATGAACAAGGAAAGCCACACGCAAGACACCATGCGGATTCATATTCAGAAACATGGAGTCACGCAACTCTTCCTCATTCTGCTGCAGCCACGTTATTGTGTAAACACAGACTTATTCAAGACACAAACAATGAAGAATGTAAAGAAAGAAGACAAATATCCGTATTTTTAGCCAACCCAGTGAAATATATGAGAGAAAAATCCCAAAACATGTTTTATTCAAAGCTCTTTTTATATACAAATCTTTTTTTTTTTTTGCTCAAAGGCTTTATTGAAGCAACAATACACTCTGTAGTTTCAAGATAACTTTATCTGTTCTTTAACTTTGAACACAACCACAACCTCCTCAGTAACAGTAGAACTACAGCTCACCTACAACTACACATGTATATAGTGAAATATGATTATATAGCATTTAGCACGCTACTTCGTCCTGGGTGATCTATAAAGAACAATTTAGCATGTACTGTATGTAATGTAATAGCTTAATTTCAGAGTATATCTCAGGCATCAGCCCAACTGAGCCATTAGAAACACAAACTAAGGCAAACTCCCACTGTATCAATACCCTCTTCAAGGATGAGGGCTGCTGGGCCGCCAACCGTTCTGAGAAAGGTCCAGCTGCTATCTGGGTACTGTGTGAAAAAGAGCGGATGTCAACTGGGTATGCATGGATTTCTCTTTGTAGAATGTTTTTAGCAGATGCTACAGTGTGATTTCTGCACCAAGGAGCTCCTCCAGACCACAGTTGTAGAAGCAATCATTAGATCTGTCCCAAGTACACTCTACTGACCATTTCTGCCCCTTAAGTTCCTGGAGAAAGTTGGCATTTCCTGTTTCGCATTGTCTCCTTTTCAGCTTTGTTTGATGCTCGCTGACTTTAGAAGAGAGGGATGAAGGATATCAGTTCTTCTCATGTCATACATTCACCTCTTAAACCGACAGAGCAAAGGGATTATCAACAGTGCCTCAGTGTAAAATAGTGCCTTATGAGAATTGTTTCCAGATTTGGTGGATCACTGTTGGATCATTGGATATGTCACAGACTTCTGTTAATCTGTTATGAGATTTAGAGGGCTTAAAAGAGAGGAACTTCAACTCTCCAACTTAAAGTCCTCAACTCTTCTTCTCAAAGCACCTCACAATATGACCTCAAGTATAATGGAACGGGCTTTGCATGTGCTCTGTTCTCCACACATGGTTTGCCACAAAGCAGAGGGAGTCATCTGTTGTCTCTTGTTTTTATCTGAAGAGGAAATGTTTTGGATAAAGGGCTGCCTTTTCACCTGCATTTTAGATGCTAAAAAGGTCAAATAATGGAATGCAGCTTTAAACTAAAACAGATACCAGTATCACAAAAATGTAGAGCCATATATGCTCCAGAACGTTATGCTGATTACTACAGCAGTACATAAACTGCTCTCAGTGCTGTACAATGGCAATTTATTATAATAAGTCCTTGATACATTCAAAGATATGTCTGGGATATTTGATTTTGTCTTTCGATTCACTCGGCTGCAGATTATTGAAAACGTCTCTTAAGGTGGTCAATAATTTTAGTACCACTAAAATTATTGACCACCTTAAGAGATGTTTTCAATAATGACATCTACAAATGTGTTTTAAATGCATTTACTCTGGTGGGTTTTAAGTATTTCATGTTATTTAATTACAATTCAGTCTCATGTTAATGCCATTTGAAAGCCCCCACACACCAATAATACACCTCCACACGTTTTCATTCCTGTTGGCTTTTTTCTTGTGTGTTTTAGAGACATACTGATTCCCACCTTCTCTTGTTACTTGGTTTGTTCATGTATTTGAATGACTGTTAGTTGTTCTTTTACTCTCATTGTATCACTGTATTTCTGCTTTCACTGCTCCTGGTAGGTGACCCAAACTTCATTAGAAACCAGTCCCAACAAACCTCGTCGGTACACAGCCAGTTACAACAGACTTTCTTTCGCTCTCTCAGGTCTCCATCTTGTTGTTCTTGTGTGTGCTCATAAATCTGACCACTATATTAAAACTGTGTAAAATAATATGGTAAGATAAGATTTAAATTTCAGCTGCTTTACATTACAGCACTCTCTGATCTGAAATATATATATATTTGAAATATAAAAACAAACAAAAATTAAGCTTGTCATGTAGTTGATTGCACAAGTGAGTTTCTCTCTGCAGACCTTCTTCAGGACAAAATACCACAATGAGACGGGAAGTGATGTATTGAAATTAACTTTAGTTACACGTGGACGTTCTTAAGCATGAATTTTTGCACATAAATCTTTAAACTAGTAGGAAAATGAACAAATATACACATGGAAAATTCTTATATGCCCATTTTTTATAATACTCATCGGTATAGTATGTTATCATTGTCCTGAAAAGCTTTGAAATTAAGTCCTGTTCAGGCCTCTAGTTTCTTTCTTTGCTTTAATTTGGTTTCAAACCTGTGAAGTTCTTTGTATTATTTCACTTTTTGAATGACAAGACTTTTAAGAAGGTGTAGGCTATAAAACATTCAGGCTTCAGATATACAGTATCATTCTTGTTCATCGTTCCAGCATAGTGCCCTCTCTCCTTACCTGTATAACAACTAAATTACATATAACATTAACATTATTAAATGTTAAAGTACATCAGAACAGCAAGAATAAGCATATATCAAAAATGATTTTCCTCACTAACACCTTTAACTGAAGATAGGTCTTCTTCCGTTGTAATATTCTTTGTCCTTCCATCTTCTGTTTAAAAACATCTGTTGAGAAAGTCACCCTGAGCAGCTGGAGTGTATTCTTTAATTGTAAAGTTTTTCTTTCAATGTTGGAGGGGTGGAAATGTTCCAAACAGTAACATTTTCCACAATTAGTGCTTTGTTTTTCTGTGAAAAACTGTTGTCTGATCAGTTAACCTTTTCCACTCATTTCACACATTCATTTCACACATTTCAAACCCAAGTTTTATTGTATTAAAGCTAATGGACTGCCAGCAGACAGACTGCATATGTGCACTTACCACAAGCATGTACATGGAATGACATTAGTGTTGAAATTATAGTAAGTGTTAGATAATTTAGTGAGAATACTTTGGACCATACAGTAGGTCTAGCAACACATTGGCCCACTAAACATTGTAAATTGTCTCAAGATTCAAAAAGAAAGTGTGTTTCTAATTTATTTTTCTTTTAAACATGTTTTTTTCATATAATTGGGCATTATACTGCATGAGTGGATTCTGTGTTATGGTAGTAATGTAAGCTATGAAGCAAATACCATGTTCATGTCATTGTAAGATACTGTATTTATACATGCTGACGTAATATACAACATTTTATCGATTATCTTGGTATAGACAATCTTGTACAGTCATTGTCATTTAGGTTAAAATTGTGTTTTCTCCACTTGTAATCATTTTATTGGTGCCATTAAAAGAAAAGGTACATCTATGTATTATTGTCTTTGTTCTTAAAATGTAATCTAACCAAGCAAGATGATACATTTTGACAGTATCTGTAAGACAAGATATTTATCTCTGAGTATCTATCAATCAATGTTCTGCCTCTCTCTGTCACATCACAGAAAGACATTCCAGTCCAGCACAATACCTGACAGTACCGTGGGACTGTCTTTAAGTGAATGTCCTCTAAATAGTTGCAGCCCTTCCATTGTGAGAGCTGCAGTCGGCATTTCATCTGTCAACATGTCCGTCTGGATAGATGACAGATGGACAAGCAGTGCGTGCAGATGGAGGGTGTGAAGGCCTGGCATCTCTCTCCCTCTCTGACTCATTTAGGAGAAGAAGATGATGAAAGAAAACCACTGTTGAAAGGATGGGGCACTGCAAAGGGTGGAGGTGGCAACAGGGCAGGACATGTGAACAGAATAAGATGATAATAGACAATTTAAAACTGTATTCTGCATATTTTTCAGGTTTTTAGCAACCTGTTTTTTTTTTTCTAACTCTGCTTGGTGTTTTTGCACTGCTTCTTTTAGAGACTGCCTGAAAAAATCCTTATACTGCTCTTTTGAGTATTTGTGGGTGTCACGGCGCAGGCATTTATCCTTACTTTTGACTTGGCTCTTTAAACCTCCAACAGACATGTTAAAGCAGTTTTAATTTATTTTTCGGCCACTCAACATTCTCACGGTAAAACGTTGATATGGCTAATGAGTTAGCAAAAAGTTACCAATCTACACCTCCAGCAGACACGGAGCAACATTAGCATTCATTTGGAGTTTCAGTGCAAATATTCACTATTTGAGTTTGGTTTCCACCAACTCCTGAGGGAAATATCAGACTCTATAGCTGCTAAATGTTCCACTTATTCACCACATAGTCGCAAACTTCGTCTGTCTGCCATTTGGTGCTGAGTAGCTAGTGTACAGTTTATCAGAGTTTTTTCTTTGTAAACCTCTGCCTTCTGCTGCTAGAAACAGGGTTAATGAGAGCAAGTGAACCAAAAAAGTAAAGTTGCAGAAAGTAAAACCAAAACAATGAGGGAAAGAGATGATAATGCTTTGTAGGCTGTCACTACGAGCAGCCCCTTTCACTCTACATATAGTCATGTGATCCGTTGTTTATATAAAAAAAATATCTGGCTGAGGGGCCCCTGACCCCTTGGGTGCCTCTGTCCAATAGGTCTGTACAGTAATCCTGAGCTGCCTGAGCTGCCAATCCAACTCTTCCTCTGTTTATTCCAAGGAAACGTGTTGATGTGGCTAGGAACATGAAGCACATCACTTCCTGTGTGGAAGTGGGTTTTACCCCAGGGAATGACCTACCAGACACCACATATTGACAACAATATAGGTTCAATTAACTAGCTTCAAGTCCAGTTCAGTTTTTGCGATTCATCACTGAATGATGGATAGCTAACAAGCATTTATTTATATGACAATGCCATTGTTACTTTGCTAGATTCCATAGTCATTTGAACATCACTTTTTCGAACTACAAATACAGATAAAGTAACAAAGAAATAACAGATTGGAGTTTTTCTCAGAATCTACCCATGTTCTGTAGTTGCTTTGCTCCCCCCCCCCCCACTCATGTATTGATTGTTTTGACCATCATAGGATCATTAATTATGCAAATGCTGTTGCATAACTTTTTGGATTGTAGTGTTGAAGATTGAACAAGGGGTTGAGGGACTGGGGAAAGGAAAAGACGTCTGAGAAAAGAAACACTGAAGAAATACAGAGAAGCAAAACCCCTCACAGGAATCTGCGGTTTTTAAATTGTTGCAAAGTCAACAGTTATTATATTACTACATGACCTAACCCAGGGATTTACAAATCCTGGATCTGGTGGATTTCTCTACATCTGGTAAGCCTCACTGGTGATAAATAGCAGAGGTGGTGTATGTTAGATTTAAAGCTAAGACATATTACATGCTACATTTTTGGTTCACGAGAGGAAAAAACTGGCCTGATAAAAGATACAGTACAAGGCAAATATGTGACTTTCCCGGGTGGTTTTAGTCCTTGACATTTAACTCTTTTTTTTTTTTTTATCTCAGAGATTATAGCCTGCTTTTACTGTTTTTTTCTGTTCCTCCTGTGAATTTGATTGACTTGAAGAGTTGCAGGGGAGGAAGATGGAGAGGACAGACAGAGGAGGAAAAGATGAAGAGAAGCAGGGAGGAGGAGCATGACACAGAGTTGAGCTGCTGACAGATGTGTTGAGCTCACTGCTGCTCCGCACTGACGAGATGAGAAAATGGAGAGGAGATCAGCGAAGACTGTGGAAGTGTCGAATGAGACGGGAAAGAAATGTGCGGAACAGGAAGGGAGGAGAAAACATCACAGAGGCCCGATACCTGATTCATTTGTCATCCTTGAATCAAATTCATTGTTTCTTCATCTTAAAGTTAAGGAGTTCTATAATTGTTCTTTCTTTTTGCTTTCTGGACATTACTAACAATCTTGAAAAATAATCAGTGAAAAGCAAATCATGTAGTGCAACACATGGAAGTATTGACTGTGTATTTCTATTTAACCTTTGTTTTACCAGGTGAAAGTCTCATTGAGTTATTAAGCTTTTCCAGGGAGGTCAGGCCAAGAAGTCAACATTAATTTAAAATGTCAACAATAAACACATGCGGTATCAGGCCATGGGTCCTGTTACAAAGAGCAGAGATTATCCTGTCAAAACATACATGCAGGTATTTGAAGTCTCAAGTGACCATCCAAATAAATTAGAAACAATCACAAAAAAACATTGTTGAGCCTTTCACATTGTAACCTGAGTGTAATTGTAACTGTAAACTGTATAAAGAAAACCTAAACAACTTTTCAGGACTGGAAATTTCTCAATTATAAAACCGTTTTTGTACGAAGTGCCTTAATTGAAGATTTTGGATTTCTTTTTGCTGTGATTTTCTTTACTACTTTGGCTCGTTATATCCTGATCCCCCTACAATGCTCATTTATAACGCAAAGGTACAGTAATGGAGGTTTGATAGAAATTTGATATAAATATAAGAAATTCTTAAACAACAACCATATAGGGAAAAGAACCAACTAGTTGACAACAATACTTTGATTACACTGTACACTAATGTTCTCAGTATAAGACATAGTAAGTATTAGAGATACAAAAAAACAATTAATAAAAAATGATAGGCTGGATTCTAGTAGGCCTATGTGGCTGACCTTGTAAATGGATGTGAATCCATCACATTTATCCTCAAACTGTTTAGTCTTAAAGGTGAATCTAAATTGAGATCCATGGCTCACATAAATACTGTTATGTTAAAATTATCCCAGTATTTTTTACAGTATTTAAATCTATCAATAGGGCTGTTTTGGTTGAAATACAGACATGTATTTATATATAAATTCAATTATTATGTAGTTTAACCTGATGAAACCAGTTCCAGTGGGTTGTTGTTGGTTCTGCAGACAATGATCAACTGTCAATGAAGATATCATGTAGTAATCTGAACATTCCTCACACCGAGAAAACTGTTTATTGTTGTTGTTTTTCAGAGAGATGCCTCAACTTAAAGTGGGATCCTTAAAAGGGTTCCTGCAAATATTTTGCTAAACAGGAACAATTAACACAAAAAGAGGATAAAAGTATTTAGCAGTGTTGTACATTTTCACTGAAACCTTTTCGAGCTTGTGTGTCTGGCTGAGCATAAGGGTGTGAATTCACTGAAGGCTTCATGAGCTGTTTAGATGAAGGATGACTCCTTTGTTGGGTTAAAGTCTCTGTTTTCTTCTTTTGACTTGAACCTTTTAGTCAACATTACTGGTTTCATATAGCAATTGTTTAGTGGCTGTTTGATGCAGATTTCTTTAGCGATTGACTATTGCAGAGAGACACAACTATTTAAATAGTTTGACTTCAGTTATCAGAACTAATGTGATGTGTATGTAGTTGCCTACATACTGTCTCTGGTGTTGGAGTGAGTAAGTCAGTGAGCATACTTTTACCAGAATATATTTCTGAGTGAGTAAACCATTACAATTATGGGTGAAGGTTTTGCTCTGTTGCAGCCCCACTTCCTCTGGCCAATAAGATGGCTGCATTTTGACTCAATCTTGTTCATTGCCAGAGCAAATGTTTAGTCCTTTAGACCTTGAGGTTGCAAGACCTTTTGCTCACTCTCAGAGGATCCTGGTTGGCTGGTTAAAAGGGTGTGAACCCATGGAGAAGATTCCTGGGCGCTTGAGTCAACAGCAGCTGGTTTGTGATGAAGAGAAGCTGTCCAAAGAGCTTTTACCAGCAAATGCCTTTTCACTGTGAAAGGACAGCTCAGGTGAATGGAGTCAGTGACCATGAAGGGCTCACACACAGACACGCACCTGGAGATAGAACATACACACATCTACTCCCGTAACCCGAAAGATACACACACACATTTACCTGAGGGATTGACATAGTTTTGTAAAGTGAATATGCAACATGTGCACACAGCTACATGGAAGTTTGCACACAGATGCACACACACACAAAAGCGCAGATGCATGCATCACACACACACACACACACACACACACACACACACACACACACACACACACACACACACACACACACACACACACACACACACACACACACACACACACACACACACACACACACAGATGGGAATAACACAGACACCTGGCTGGCATTGAAGCGCTGTTCTGTTTGCATACCTCTCCCTCTCTCCACTCATCCTCCACACAGCCACAAAGCCACCATTAAAACTAGGAAAACAAAAACACAAAAAAGAGGCTAAAAGGGGGCAACAGGCGGCTTCCATCCTTCTTCTAGCCATCCCTCCCTTCCACCCTTCCAGCCTTCCTCCCTTTCTCCGTCTCTCTGTACCAAATGTTTACATTCACCCCGTGAAAAGAGAGGGATGTGGACAGACAGGGTGAGAAAAGAAAGAAATCTGGCAGAGGGGAAGGGAGCCAAGGCCTTTAAAGTCTGCCACAGAGCCGTGACAAAAGCCTCCTAATCTCGGTGTTGTCTTTCGGCCCCTTTTTCTCCCCGCACATCCTGCCAAGTGTGTGTCTCTGTGTGTGTGCAAGACAAAGTCAGAAGAAAGTCAGAGTTAGTGTGTGTTATGCAAGCAGCAGTGTGTGTGTATTTGTTTGAGTAAGTAGTAAAAAGACAGGTTGGTGTGTGAAAAGAGATTATTTGTGATAAGGAAGTTATGTGTGTGTGTGTGTGTGTGTGTGTGTGTGTGTGTGTGTGTGTGTGTGTGTGTGTGTGTGTGTGTGTGTGTGCGTGACACAGGAAAGGAATCTTTCCACAGCCATGCTGACGTCACTCAAGCATGCATGGGACAGTTGGAGGAGGCTGGGCCCCTTCAAAGGCAACAGCTTGCCTGCCTTCACATGTGGGATGCCTGTGTGTGTGTGTGTGTGTGTGTATTGATGAGAATAGTGGTCCAGGTCACCCATCCTCACCTGTTTCTCTTTGACTCCTAAACCGCCCCTATTCAGCTCTCTTCCGCTAAAATGCAACAAAAATGCCTGCCTTGTGTGTCCAACAATTCCTCCATGTCATCCTTTTCAAAAGCAGCAGATGTGAAATAGACGTGTGTGTGTGTGTGTGTGTGACCTCCTGAGTGTCCCTTCCTCATCCTGTAGATCACTATCAGAGGCAGATGTGGTCCAAAGGCCTTCACACACAGCAGAGGAATGCATACTGGAACTACAGTATAATGAGCCTCAGATAGACTAGTGCCACCTACAGGTCGATCAATTCTATGTCAAGTCATTGCAGCCTACATTAACTCCAATAACTCCAATTTACTTCCATATTTTCTATGAATGAGCCTTCTTTTATATTTATGAAACTATAAATAAAGCTACTAGGACAGCACTCCAATTTGATAGTTTATTGCCACACAACGGACGTTTCGGACAGCGCCCTTCCTCAGCATGTGCACAGGCAATTACATTGTAATCGTCACCTCAGGCTGGGTGATACTCTTGAAACTAATATAAATAAGAAAACATTTTGTGATATAAATATACAGTATATTATGGTATGAAAAATGTATGAAACACCACCTATAAAATGATCAAACCCTGTTCTACTGGTATGCATTAAATCAAAAACAATTCTTATTTTGTATAAAAATTAAAAGAAATCCTATATTCATTCATGCAAACGACAGCTTTTTGTAAAATGATGACACAATAGGTTGGAAGCTGGAGGTTGACAGTTGATTATATTGATATATAATCCAGCACTACATGCTACTACGTTTTTTGCTTTTTGTCGTTAGGTGATATATGTAGGATTTTTGGAAGGGTTTTATCCCAATGTGATCTCTCTCTCTCTCTCTCTCTCTCTCTCTCTCTCTCTCTCTCTCTCTCTCTCTCTATATATATATATATATATATATATATATATATATATCTGGATATACAGATCTATATCTATATATTACATTGGTAAAAGAAAGAAAAGAGAAATAATTAGAAGCATCCTTAACAGTACATCATGTCCCATGTAACATGCAACCTAAATGTTAAACAGAAAAGGTGATTATTATTCACTCTAGACCTACACAGGGACACTTTCTGTGCGTCTCAGAAAGACAAATAGCTCCGGTGTGAAATAATTTAGTTCATGTTGTGTCTTGCCTAGAGGGGATTACACTTACAGCACCAAAAGGTACAAGAGTGAAATACTGAGTGACAAAGTGTGAAATCTGGATCAGATTAAGAGAGAAGCTTCTCTTTCACACACACACACACACACACACACACACACACACAAAGATGGAGATGAAGAGGCTAAAAGAGAGAGAGTAGAAGGAGGGGTGGACAAGCTGTGGGAACACGCTGCTGAATAATTACCACTGACATCAGAATAGTTTTCTTTAGCTCTCTGAAGTGGCAGGGCTCATTTGTACAGCCTGGAGCCATGCAGAGGTGTGTGTGAGAGTGTGTGTGCAGAGGGGAAGGCAGATAAAGAGAGAGAAGGAGATTCTGAAAGGTACAGAACAAGAGATGACCCAGTGTGTGTGGGCATAAGGGAGAGATTATTCTGATTTAGTCTTCTCCCTGTCAGAGTGTGACACCATGACAGCTTAGTCTGCCCTGGAGAGCAATTTCTCTCTAAGTGGACCTTAAAAAACAGGAAACGACTTCAAATCCCACTGGAGCGCGGAGGAGGATCAGGCCTACTGACTCTGTACAATACCCTTTAACTTTACGCACGCACGAACAAACACACACACACACACACACACACACACACACACACACACACACACACAGTCACACCTGAGCCCTCTTCAATAGACACCATTCAACACCCTGACAAGCCAGAACAATGGACGCAAAAACGCAGGTCAACAAAGAGAGAATCGACCTGTCTGAACACATCTGGCCATCCTCGCCACCCGCCTCACCGCATCAGCTTTTCCTTGTGATGACTTTACGTGATATCATGTTTCTATATGGCTACACTTTGCTTTGCCTTTACTTGCAGCTGTTTTGTAACAAGATTTGAGGGTAAAATCACGAGTCATGTTACTGAAGTTACGAGCAGCAGGCCAGGAGTGCGGAGACTATTGTTGAGGGTAGTTAACTACATCGCTGCCTAAAGGGCTTTCTTGATACCACTGCAGCAGTTGTCTGTCAACCTTGAAGTCTTGTCTTGTAGAATCCAGTAAATGCATGCATTTATTCGTGAACATAATCCCAGTTTATCTTTGTAAATTGAACAGGTGCTGGTGCAGCAGAGTGAGCATGACTTCAGATTGTGCCTTCGGCGAGAGGCTTGTAAGCTCTGTAAGTTGAGGCATGTAGGTCTCTCTGCTGGATTAGTGTAAGTAGTTCACTTTCAAAACAACACGGCTAAACAACTCTAACTCTAGTAGATAACCTCAAATGCGACCAAATATACTGTGCACTATATTTCATTTAAAAGCAACCAGACTTGTGTCATCATTTCAACCCTTTAATTCATTGTGAGACAATTCAACAACACAGAAAGAGTTTAGTCATCAATGTACAGTACAATACAAGCCAAATAAATTTCATCTGTGAATCCGGGGTCGTTAAAACACATTACACAAACTCTTTGGTGACTCATTTTAGGTTGTGAGAGACATAAATACCTCTATATACACGTCAGTGGCCAGGTGTATTTCCTCTAAAGGCTTCATGTCAGTTTATGTGTGTGTTTGTTAAGGAGGAGGGCAAACCAGGGAGGCCATGGAGTGTCTGAAGGAGGAGAGAGGTTTGAAGATGGGAGACTTCCATCCAGAACTCTGGTCGTATGAAATATCTGGGGTCACTGGAGATCCTTGAAAACGACTGGAAGAGGAGAGAAGAGTTTATTTACACTTTGTGTTGTGTTGTATTTACTTTCTTTTGTTATTGTCATGAAATACCATTAAATTACCAAAGCAACACTGCGTTAGTCTGTCTCTAAATACTTTCCAATGTCCCCAGCTTTTTTTATCTTTAAAATAATCATTTCTTAAAAAGGTTAAGTCATTTCCTAAAACTAGCAAATGTCACTCAAATAGGAGTAAATAGTGTATTTGTTGGGGACAATTCTCAGCCGAAGATTTGGTGTGCTCGTGAGTAGTGTGATGTATGTATACATTCAATCAGTCAGACAAGTTGCTCATAGTGTCAACGTGAAGTTGAAATAGCTTAGCTTGTATAAGTTAGGATATGTAAAATAAGGACTCTGCATTATTTTGATTTTATCATGCCATTTAATGAATGAAATGAGTCACCTGACTGTGGCAGAGCGTGCAGAATGGTTCGCCAACATGTTTTGATTGGACGACCTGTGAGGGATGGTGCCTAAACATAACACCAGAGAGAACCAACGTTAATTCGTAAAACAGATATTATGGCTCATAATGATTTTTAAAATGCCTGAGATATTTCTGGGTCATTATAGGCTTATGTGTCTCTTCTTCCATAACATGCTGCAAGTTTAGTTTGGAAAATCCTCCAGGAAGACAAGATAAATGGGGGAAAACATCTTCCAATTGTCACACACAAACGTAGATGTTGCTACCCAACAAGGCAAAACATCTACAGCATGTACACAACCCTCTGCTACAGAAAGCTTTATAATAAATGGCACATGCCATTTGTGGTAATAACAACACATTTAATTGTCTGTGCCCAATGTATCTGCTGCTCTTTAAATATTATGATTTCCTTCAATGCAATATTTACTAAACCAAACGCTCACACAGATTTAGTAAGGATCTACACAATCCTAATAACATTTGAAGGCTGTCACCTCATTTAGCTTCCACAATGGAGGTCAAATCCTTTAAGGGATTAAAGTACATAATCAAAGAGAAGGAGCTCAATAGACGTAATCCTAAACATAACAACAGCCAACATCTGTATCAGTTTAATCACTGTAGGTGGTCAACTGTGGAGTCCATAACCACCAAACAAGTTTGCAAGATGATTTTGTCAGATGATTATAGTGTCTGTGTCAATGTGACATCTTGTTTATAAATATGCAACTTTAGATGCATACCTTTGGCAGAGAGACTTAATTGTGTTACATCCTAGGTAACGTGTCATTTCTTAAAGCGCCTTTAGTGCCTTGCTTGTATACATATTAGGCGTCAAACCACTGAACGTGATTTTACGGGTATAATGTCCTAACAGAGCAGCCACCAAAGTAGATCCAAGGTTATGAGCTAAATTTGACAAGGACAACAGCTCTTCCTACAGTGAGTACCAAAAGCAAAATTTGATGATAGGCACAGCAAAGCACACACCCATCCGTCCATCTTGTGGAGGACTGATCAATGACAGTCTGGGGACAGTGTTAGGCTGAAAGACAGAGACAAATCATTATATTTAGTTTGCTTGTTTTTCAACACTTTTATTTATGTACTAAAAGTCTTGAAGTAAATGTCAAGATGCTGTATAATCTTGACAGAGTTCATAAATTACATTACACAAACTGCACAGCAGAAATGGAAGCCTACTGCAAGGAAAATAATGACACTTACTTTTCTGAACAGACTTCTTTCATCCAGGTCCATGTTTTCAGTGCTGCAAGACATGAGAGCATGCTTCATTAAGTCCTGTTGGGTTCAGTTGGCTGAGCACTGCAGTGGTGCCTGAACTTTTTTTTTAATAACAAGCCAAATGTATATATGTAGCAGCAACATTCATAGTTTTACAGACATTGCAGTAAATTATTGTGATGTAATGTAAAATAGAATGCAAGTTGATCATTTCAACATTATTACACTAGAGTGAGATCATTTCATGCTTTTACATGATTGATTTTTACCTTGCAAATTCATAAAAAAGCACATCATTTTAATAGTATTTGATTTTTTAAACTGATTTTTTTTTATTATTATTTTATGCATTCATTGGTTTTTAAGGAAAAACAATTCTATGACTAGTATTAGCTGGTTGTTTATTCAACATTATTTATCATATTTGTTTGCTTATTTATTGAAATCATCATGCATTTCTCCAAAACTTGAGAACAACTGCAAAATATCAAGGCTTCTAATGAAACTCTTTGATTTTGTGGGTCCAATTTTTTATTTTATTTAGTGACTTAAATCTAAATATTTTGAAAAGCACTCGTACATATTATTTCTATAACAACTCCTTTCAAAATCAAAACTGAATTGACCCTGCAGGCGTGGCGGTAGTACTGCAAATGGGGTTAATATCCGCTGTCTGTCATTTATTTGCTCAGTGGCAGAATCTAAAGTCTCAGTGGATGAAACAACATTAGTACTATTAAACTCAAGCAGACAATCAATCCTGTGTCAATGGTGTCTGGGCAACCCAATAGGGAATCTTGACTAAACCCAAGCAAAGCTTAGCTTATTCAGGTGTGTGTGTGTGTGTGTGTGTGTGTGTGTGTGTGTGTGTGTGTGTGTGTGTAGATAACCACAGGGCAGGGCAAAGCTGTACAGCAGCTAAAGCTAACATAAGACATAGGGGCTGAACTCAGGATATAGCTTGTTTGTACTGTGAAATACCTCCAACATTCTCTCTCTTTCGCTCTTATAGTGAGAGGTAATTAAATGCAGAGTAAAAAGAAACACAGACTGAGATGTTCAGAAATACAGTGAACAGTTAGGGAAGGAAGGACAATACTCACATATTAGTCGTTGAGGAGTGTCTTGAGAGGGACAAGGGGGAGTTATACTGCATCTGTAGGACTGACACCAAGAAACACAACATTAACAGCCACCATACTCTATTAATGATAATGAGACATTAGTGATCATGCAGGGAATGTAGGAAAAAACCTGGTTTAGTGATATGACCACCAAGACGGTTTTTTTTTTTCAGCCACTAGCCAATCCTGCTTGGCTGTGCATCTTCTTACTACATGTAGTATAGAGCTTTGTAAAACAGGCGTAATGCAAGAAGTAATAGTCTTGATTGGTCCGCCTTAAAAACAATAAAAATTCTTAATGTTGAATCCTAATTTATACAATTTTGGGGATGTCATCTATTTTTATTTTTTTATTACTAGTATTTGTTTGTGAGTCTGGTCTCAAAATGTTTTTTTAACTTTTATCTCAAACTTGTCTGTTTCTAGTCCCCCAGTTTTTTCCCCCAGTTTTTTTCTTTGGTTGAAGTCATAATCCCAATTTTAGTAAACAATGCAGAATTTGCGCAAATTCACAACCAAAAATAATGTATAAAGTGATTGAAGTTATATCACATTTGACTCTTACAATGAACAACAGTGAAACAACCATGAATAATACTTAATGGGAACTGCTATCAGAACATGGTCCTGACTCTAACTCAAGCCCATCTGATCTGGTCAGATTTGGGACTTGTCGACTTGGACTTGACTTGTCTTGGTCTCGGACTTAAGTGGTCTTGCCTACAGCCCTGATTTGAGTAGAGCACATGATGACCTACAATTATGATGCTATTGTTTACCTGATTTATGTCCATGTGGAGTATGGGAACTGTGGCTCATCTGAGGCCCTGATGAAACTTTGGCACTGAGTGAGAACAGTAATAAACAATGTTAATAAATCAATCAATTGTTGATTTGAGTCCTAGAATAAGAGAATGGGTGAGAACTCTTCTCCCCATTAAGCCAGACAAACAATCTTTAATAAGAAGTTAGGTCAGAGTTTTTTCTTACAGTATTTCTACCTTTAGTTTGTTTATTACAGAACATTTAAAAAGGACTTGCAGTACTCATGAATGATAAGTGAATGATGTAGAGCTCTATGTGGATAATCTAAATATTATCTAACACTGTAGGCTGTAATATTTGCTGAAATTATTATTCAGATACATATTAATGTTTAAACCAGAACTTAAACATAAAAAATATACGTCTTCGGTCTATAAAAGAAAAAGAATAAACCTGTCCCTTTAAACTAATTCAGTGTTGGTCGTGGTTGTAACTTTCCAGGAGTAGATGTGGCAGGAGTGACACCTAGTGAGAGGTGAGGAACAACAGCCAGCTGGTTGTAAATAACTTTATATGCTAAGCTGCTGCCAAACTCAAAGAGGCCATTTAATTCCAAACCATTACAAGTTTTACTTTAGATTTTGTCTAATTTTAGTCTTTTATTTCATGAGCATTATGATCACTGATGCATGCAGTATGACATTTGATAATCATGTGCACATGAAGGATGCTGAAAAGATTGTCTACAGAATGAGAAATTAAAATTAAACATCAGCCAAATGCTTTGGAAAATGAAAGATATTTTTTTTAGAATAGACCAGTTTGTGGAACGTTTAAAGACTGGCTAATGACACAGCATAGTGGCTGTTAAAGTAGGAAAACTTGCCAGCTACAAATCAAAGTTACAAGTATTAACAAAATGATTGCCCAAGAAACATTTTGAATATAGTTATATTTCTTAAAAAGGTATCAAATCTTGGAGAATGATAAAATTGTAACACATGAGCAATACTACAGATGTTTTTTTTTTTGGATGAGTTACTCATCTTTTAATATCCCATTATCAGAACTTCAGCATGTATGTAATATGATTATTCTTAATAAGCATATAATACGTATCTACTCTCTGTGCTGTACCTCTGATGCTGAAAAGAGTTTTCCAGCTTAGTGATGTAGGCACTCTGTTCATTCAGCTTCCTTTAAAAGGAAAACATTAAAATATAAAGAAAGGCACCAAACTTTTCATAAACTGCAGTTTAAAAAATATGTATGAAAATGCATTAACTTATTATAAACTTATGGTTTAACTTACTTTGCCATCTGCTGCATTTCTTGCTTCATCTTGACTAACACATCTTCTAGTTTCTCATTCTGTAATTAATAAAATGGTTGGTAATTAACTAGTACAGTAGTAGTGTTAATATCTATTTTAGTAGACAAATAGAACAGGAAACAAATTAAATTTTACTTTCAACATGGTTGGGGGGGGGGGTTCAAAAAATGTATGCCACCCAGGTTTTCCGCACACACACACACACACACACACACACACACACACACACACACACACACACACACACTCTCACACCCTTTGCTGGTAGTAGGTCAACAGTCTCTTTTGATGTCTTGCCTGGAACATTAGAACCTGACAAAAAGGAAGAAAGTATAAGTCATCAGTAATGTAAAGTCTATATAAAAACACGTATTGTATATACTGTATAACTCAAACCATCATGAACTGTCTGAGACAGACCCTAATCCTGAACTGATATGAACAGTTAACAAGACTGTTTTTAATATTTTGTGGGATAGAAAATGACCAAACTTTGCTGATTTCCGTGAAGTGTTTGGTTGCCACAACATTGATGTCGGAGAACAGGGCCTTCACCTCTGAGCTGCTCTGAAACAAAGACATTTCACATGTCTGTAATGACAGTAGGACTGTGAAATGATATTAGTCTGTTGTGATGTTATCCCATGCAGACAGCCCCACAGCCACCCGAGGATGCCATTAAATGAGAAGAATGATGCTTACTTTGTCAGTGAGAGGTGATACTTGGCATTTGGTGTTGCATATTAAACACTGACCTGGTTTGCCTAAAAGAAAAGTTTCAATTATATATGGAAAAAATGCATTATCGTTCGAGGCTCATACTGAATAGAGGATGTGTAGACTCTAAATCCAATACAGGAACTGAACAAAATTAGGGTTTCAAATTGCTGGCACCTGACAACCAAAATTAATTACAGTAAGTGTAACCCCCGAAAGAGAGAGCAAATTAAAATCAAACTCTTGAGCGTCTGACTGAGATTAGACCTTGTGAATATGATTAGAGGCTCCCAAAGTGGGACCAAGGGACTTCCAGGAGAGTACTCTCCTGTATGTATCCCATATCCAATGTTTAATGGTGTAATTTTACTCTGGAGTATATGAGGAGAAGCATACACTAACAGAGCATGACTTGAGAGATTTCACTCCCTCTGCTGTTACATAAAAATGGACAATAACAACATCAAAGTGTGACGAATAAATACTGTCAAAATTGTCTTAAGGGAAAGTCTGTTTACTGGGAGACTCGTTTGTGTCTTAGGCATGGAAAAGTTTAGTTTTAAGCTCCTGGCTTGAGTAGCCACACCCTGATGTAAAACTGAGTCATCAGCGCTGCGATACCCCTTAAAGTCCAACAGATGTCCCTGTTTAATCACTTTCACCTGTCTGGTACAACTGAAGTAAAAGATATGGCGCTGAACTGTTAAACATTAGCTAGCTATCCAAACATAACTTTACACAACAGTGATTGATTAGTATCATAAACCTGTCTACCTTTCTGATAACAGATACTACAGATGATATGGCCACAGGTTGTGACAGCTAGTTTTCTTTCAGCACTGGGGGAGAGGAAGCAGGAGTTGCAACAGATCCAGTAAGCCATTTGAAGACCTGCAAGAAGATAAGGTTGGGTTTAGGTTAAGCTAACTGACTTTGCTAATTCGTTGTTGCTAGGGGTTAGCTAGTTTGTTGACTAGCTAGCTAACTGTTAAGCGTTAACGAATTTGGTTAAGTGGTATTAACTAGCTACACATTCATTGAGTGCTTTAGACCCATTTCTGTATACATGTATAACACCGCTAACCCCTTCTTACAGTTAGTTAACGTTAATGTTATATGTAGATGTTTTACGTTACCTAGGATATCCCGAGGCAAGTGAAGCTAAATGCTAACGTATGGCTAGCTAGCTTAAATAACGGATGTGTTGGAGCCTAACTTAGGTCTGATTGAACTTAGGGCAAGTACATCTCGCTGCAGTCTGCGGGAAGGCGGGGCTTGACATCAATCCCCGCCCACATCCAAGTCAGTCTTTTTTTTTTTATTTACGTCATTCCCCATACGCTCTAACGGACCAAGACCGTTCTCTTAATACATCCATGACCAAGACAGCCTGGTAGAATTTTTTTACTATGAAGAAAATTATTTGTATAGGTTTTTTATTTTGAATCTTTTAATTTTATTTGAAAATTTTATATCTATAAATGTAAATGATCTGAAAGAAAACCGAATAGGCTAGTCACCAATTTAAAAATGACATGAAATTATATTTTAAAACCTTAAAAAAGGACTGACAAATAAGAAAGCCATCCGGACTCTGAACATTTACAATGCCTTACAACCTCTTTAATGTAAATTTAATGCGCCCCTTTTTCGTGTATGTATGTATGCATTTAATGTTTTCAATGTGTTTATGGATCTGTACTTGAATAATAAAGTTTTTTGAAGACAAAAAAAAAAAAAAAAAAGACAGCCTGGTAGCGAAGCTGATAGATCCTCTTGATTCACATTAGATAGAAACTGATGATGTAGGCTAAACAAACGATATTTCATGCAACAGTGAAGTTTTCATGTAGTTACTACTGATTTCTGATTTTGAAATGATATCCAAATTTGAAAAATGGGTCATTTTAAACCTTGTTAATATTGATGACAATGTGTTCAAACGGAAAACGAGCCATATTTCATTTAATTTAGCCCTCAAAAGTATAATGGTGTGTTGTTTCGTTATGGACTTTCATATTAACAGCAAGAATTCAGTCACAACCAAATGTACAAAGGGGCGATTTTGCTTTAACAATTAACAGGTGAACCAGAAGCATACAGGTAAAACTCGAAAAATTAGAATATTGTGCAAAAGTTCATTTATTTCAGTAATTCAACTTAAAAGGTAAAACTAATTATATAGACTTATTACATGCAAAGCGAGATATTTCAAGCCTGTATTTGTTATCATTTTGATGACTATGGCTTACAGTTTATGAAAACCCTCAGAAAATTTGAATATTGTGAAAAGGTTCAATATTTTAGGCTCAAAATGTCCCACTCTAATCAGCTAATTAATCCAAAACACCTGCAAAGGGTTCCTGAGTCTTTAAATGGTCTATCTGTTTCAGTAGAATTCACAATCATGCGAGATGCTCCTCGAATATTACCTGCACAGTAACACACCTAATCTAAGTATTTCAAAAGGTCGAACACACATACAGATGTTTAGATACAGTAAAATCGCTACGTGATTACCGTTATATCCGAGGGTTGAAGTTGCATTTTAACGGGGCAGTGCAAGTTGCGGCTGTGGTTTAGCTGAAGCTAACGCAGCCTGAGCTTTCACGTTACAATATAAAAGGTGTTGACCGTTGACTTAGCTAGCAGTTCATTTACATGTCTACGAGCATGTTAGCAAACTACACCAAAAGACAAATACTGAGGAATATTGATAGAAAGCAGGGGAAACTAGTAGGCTACTTCCATACTTTTTAGCATTGGCTAATTAGCAACCTGCCTTCCATCAGATGTAGCTTCCGAGCTAGCTAGCAGCTAGCCCCAGAAGCTCATGAAAACAAGGCTTTCACCGGATGCATGAAATGTCGTTTGTGTTTAGCTTACATCAGTTTCTGTCATCTAATGTGAAACAAGAGGATATGAGGTTTGCTACCGTCTTGGTCCGTTCGAGCCATAGACTGTATGGTTCGAGCGTATGGGGAGACGACGTAGGTAAAAAAAAAAAATGACTGACTTGGATGGGCTTGATGTCAAGCCCCGCTTCCCGCAGACTGCAGCGAGATGCTCCTCACTTAGGGCGCTGAACTCAGCGGCAAGCGCAGCGCAACAAATATGGTACAGCTGCTCTTTTAATTTATTTGAATTAATTAAAAACTACTTACTGTAACGTTACCAAACTACAGGCATTGTCTGTTGAAAAAAATATCAGAAGTAACTGCCAGCCTAGCTAACGTCATAATAAATGTCCCCCTTATATTTAACGTTACCAGCACCTAACGACTTCAGTGTTTTATCGCTAATGTTAACGTTACCTATGAACTAACGTTAGCTAATTACATATATCCATAAGATACAAGACTGCTAACTATCGTTAGCTAGATGATGCATTAAAACGTCTAATACAACTTTTTCAGTAAGTAAGGTAAAATATTTGAACATGAGGTAAGTCAGGTCAGGGAAATATTGACTAAACAATGCTCGTTTTATAATACTTTTGTTACTTTCCTTTAGTGTCCTGTGTTGTGTGTTCAGTCCTGATAAACATTGTGTACATTTGCTTATAATGGGGGCCAAACAGTTATACAGATATCAATTTATTTTAACAGAAGCATAAACAGGTGTGGGAATATGAGCCCAATTCAAGATTACAATCCAACCTTATGCAATAGCCTTCTGTTTTAAGGGCAACAGAGTGGAAGAATAGAAAGAGAAAAAGGAAAAGAATTTTAAAAAGAAAGAAAAACCTCTAGAAATATTGTAGTTTTGGCAAGATTATCTATCTTGTACACTAACAACATTATAAAAGCAGTGTTGGTGGATTTTTATTTAACTGTCTCACATCCTCTGTAATCCATAATTATTCTAGTCATAAATTGTTTTTAAAAGTATATATTTGGACAGGTATGGGCAGGACATGCTATAAGGTCATCAGGCTTAAAGTTGACAGGTCAGAGTTTATCATCAGACCAGCTTCTTGGCGATGAAGAAGTCTTTGAGTCGTTTCATCTGCCAGAAACCAACTGACAGCAGAATGAAGGTCTGCACAACAGCCCACCATAGCACTTTACTGTTGGTGTCCTCCCCGATCTGACGAAACACTTCCTCTTTCTCCTGAATGAAAGGAAGGAATGTAAAACATGGAGAAGAGACACATGAAATATTGTTGCTTTTCAGAAAAATAACTTACAATTAGTAACATTAGTAGAGTATGCAGTATTTATTTATTTAAGTTCATGCTGAATGATAATCTTCATCCCTCATACTGTCGATTTAGCAAATTCCACACTGCTTCTACCCTTTCCACTGAGGACAGGACAGTAAAATACTTATTTACCCTCTGGTACTCCTGCTGCCTGATGATGTACATCATCTGATCAATGAGGTGGCTGAGGCTGTTCTCCAGAGTCTCCATGTTGTCTTTGGTCTTGTCGGTTTTGGGATTAATCGAGTGCTCTCCCACCTGAACGTCCAAATGTAGCTTCTGTGCAGCACGAATGAGGAAATGTTATTTTTTTTATTTTTATTTTTTACAAATGTGTGATAAGTCTGCACACAATTCACAGACGTGACAGAGTGTTCAATATAATATTGTAAAACTGTACGTGTTGCTGCATTTCCCCCCTCTTCTTCATCTAAAATGAATTTTCTGTTTGTGTCCATAGGTCTCACCAGCTTCTCTCCAGCAAAGACAGCAAACCTTGTGGAGTTGGTTTGGAAGCAAAGGTAGTGCTGACCAGAGGCGTGAGCTGTGAAGGTGAATTTACTAAATTTACCGTAGCGTTTGGACATCAGAACCTAGAGAGCAGGAAAGACACTGTTCGTTAACATTTCCTCATCTATGGGTCAACAAAATTGAGAGGAGGCTTCGTTTCTTTTGGTTCTTTTTTGTCGGTTGAATGCTGAGGAAGAGGAAGTGATGGGTTAGTATGTCAATCAGGTATAGATGGTAGATTCTCTCATTGATGTCCATTCATGTCCATTAGCATTGCAAATATTTCCAAAAAGTTGAATTTAAAATGAAACTGAAGGATTTTTTTCTTCATATTGGGACCATATGAGTGTGCAAAAAGCAGTTGTGGAAACAAGTAACTAAGTACATTCACTCAAGTTACTTAAGTGCAGTTGTGAGGTTCTTGTACTTTGCTTGAGTATTTTCATTTTGTGCTACTTTATACTTCTACTCCACTACATTTCAGAGGGAAATTATTATTATTTATTTTCAGATCAAGGTTTTACAAACAAATATAGGCTCTATGATAATATGATGCTGTGTTCTAGATTTAACTACCCAAAAGTATATAAAGCATTTAAAATTAGCTCCACCTCAACCAGCTATAACATTAAAGTACTGTTTATATGTTAATGCATCAATAATAATAGTCCAGTAATATGTAAGTGATAATGTAGAGCGAGGCGGTCATTACAGCAAATACAACCCCGAAAGGGTGATGCAGGACGCGGAGGGATCACGGCTACTTACCAAATAAATCAGCCCTTCAGGCTGATGCAAGACCCCTCCGCCTGCATCACCCTGTCGGGGTTGTAGTCACTACAATGACCGCCTCGCTCTACATTATCCCGCTTATTACACGGCTACTTCCCAAGTAAAAATAAAAAAGTTAATATAAGGCGGGATGAGGTGGGGTGCTGCCCAGCTATCGCTAGCTAGGCGGACAAATTCCTTCAACCAGGTGCTGTTTCAATCACTGCGGGTTGACACAACCTAAGGCGTTATTAAGTGAGCTAGCGGGCTATTAAGGCTGCTCTCGTGGTCGTTATAATTCACATTAAACTGAACATTTCCGTTGATGGTGAAGTGAGGTGAATGGGACTTTCTTCGGGAATGTTTATGTTGACGTTTCTGTCCTCATTCATCTCGTTTCCTTATTGCCCAGCCGATCCAGTTGACACACCTGTAAACACGATGTTGCAATGTAACTAATTAACGTTATTGTCCCAACGGCTGAAGTTACTGTGTAGCGGTCATAGACTGTATTTAAAATCTAGCACCAGATCTGCTGCCTGGAGGACAGGATCTTGCTCCACTTTTTGCCACAGCTAATAAATTACCCGAACTTCTTTCAGAGGATTGATGGCTGTCCTGCAGAGTGATCAGAACTGCGTCCATGGCAATGCTCTGCTATGCATGGCAACGGTCTGTTATAAATTAAAGTGAAAGTTATAATTAGCAGACCACAGAATGCCGTCGGATTCAACCAAGCCGTGTAATAAAATAACATAACACTGAAAGGGCTGACTTTTGTACTTTATTTTTACTTTTTACCAACATTTTGAATGCAGTGCAATGCATGCAATTTTACTTGTAATTAAGTGTTTCTACAGTGTGATATCACTACTTTTACTTAAAGGGGCTGTACTCGAAATACTGAAAAAAAACAGGGTGCATGGGATTGCCTCCACAAGGCTTCCCCACAGGCCGTTCTCCAATACATACTGTTTTTTATGGCCACATGCACTAACGTGCACGTACAGCCAGACCGGTTGTCAAAACAAAGAACACAGAAACTCAGATTACAACACACTTAGAGAGTGTGACTTCATTCTGTGCTCAGGATGCCATTACTATATCTTCACATAGCACGTATTTGTTTGCTACTATATTAATGTTCTGAATGTCGACTACAGCCCCGTTAAGTAAATGATTAAAAAACTTCTTCCAGCACTGGCACTGAGGTGTGAGACTAATGTTATTGTACAGTAGCAGAAATAACAGCTTACGCTGCAGTGCTAATCTTAAGTAATACTGTGTTAAATGTCATCCTTGTTTGGGTTTGGTTTGAATGGGGAAACCAGCCAGCACATGTTTTAGTGTACCATCACACACACATGTTTGTATTATGCTGGCTTGGTGATAAACCTCTCCTGTGAGTGCAGTACCTCATGGTTTGGGTCTCTGACTGTCACAGTGACGCCGAGTTGAGGGTAGTGGGAATACGCCTTCAAATCCCAAGGCTCCAACAAGAAATAACCTGAAGGTAAGATACAGTTTGTATATCAATCCCACACAGTAGTAGTCAAGGCATTATACAGCTTGTAACATTTGAAATAAGGATTAGATTGAGCATAAAGAGGGAATAGAAATTATATTTATAATTTTATTAATTATATTTTAAATTGGGATTTACATTCAAATTAATTATATTTAAGGTATACAAAATATAGTATGTAATATACATTCATTGACAAGTTACTGTTAAAACAAATGTCAACCAAGTACACATATATATATTTGCATGGCTCTTTGTTGTTAAAGCAAGGAACAAATCAGTTTTCACCAAGACTGTACTTAATCGGCAGTTTGGAAGTCATAAATGGCCTTTGCACTCGCTGTATTAAGAGACACACTATCATGGATTTGCCTATAACATCACTGTGTGATTTAACAATCACGTGGCACTTTCCAGTGCAGTTTTCCAAATCTAATTCTACAGATTGTAAACAACAGGAATATTCCCTCTCCAGGACTCACCGGTGACCAGCATGTCTTCAGGAATCTCCTCGATGATGCATTTTTCCTCCTGCTCTCCGAGATCAAAATACATGGCTGCTGCCAACATCAGGTAACACTGCAGAAGAAAGCCAATGCCTCGCAAACCCATTTTCAGTTAACAATAAGCTATTAAATTACAATACATGTGACGTCCAAATGTTGGCCTGTAGTTCCAGTTGACGTTTTTTTGTAGATCTGCGAACGCTAGCTCAGGATTGAGGTATTTTTCATCGACTAGCCAAACACTCATGTCATATAGCGTGTATTTAAAGTGGAAGGCTATAAGGGAGGCAGTTTGAGTGTGAGAAACTCACAGGTGCTGCTTTGTGTGACGAGACATTCTGGTCATTTTATGACTGGTTAAGCTGGGAGCCAATAGCAAAGCTGCTAAGAATAGTGATTGACTGGGACTGACTACTTGCTGCAAATACAGATAATCCAACAGTGAGCTCATAATACACCAACATGGAAGTAGGAGTAGCACTCTGGCACATGCAATATGTATATATTTCATTGCTATTAAACAGAAAATATGTATTGCAGTAGACTTGTTTAACACCGCAGTAGACTTGTTTAACACCTCAGTAGACTTATTTCTATCACAGGGCCAAGTCCCTGCTCTGCATTTACTACACTAAATCCAAAGTGATAGATGTTGAACTGTGCCTTGAGGGATATATCACTAGCTATCAACAAGATGCAGGAAGTAACATATCCAAGAATGTGTTTATCCATTTTGGTTGTCCCTCTAGGCTGAGAATATGTATGAGCACACTGCTGTGGTATAGTGATTATTAGTTTATCTTGACAAATTAGACATGCACTTCTCATCTGACCTACTGACTTCATTTTTATTAGTAAAATATGGTGTTCACCTTTTAACCTAGTAACGCAGTAGTGATTACTAGTCTGTGTCTTTTACTACAGTATGAAAGAAGGTTCAAATGTCTTCAGCAATTGAGTGGAAATTGTAATCCAAACCATTACATACAATAGTTGCCATATGCTAACCCTAGATGAGGTCATTTATAAAGTAAACCCCCACACACACACAGAATAAATCCTTCTCATATTTAGCATCTGCAAAAGTTGTTATTCCTCAAAGTAAGCAAAGAATCTGTTTTTCCTTCTCCTCCCACACTTCAGTGGTTTTACAGATAGTGTGAATACTAAATCAATATGTTTAATATACCTGCCATTGAAATAATAGATTCAGTTTTAAACTGCAATGGATTTATAGCATGTCTCGCTGCAATGTATTCCAAAACAGATCTTGTAATGAATACTATCATTAATATCTGCAATTTACTGTAAACCACGACTTTAGTTTACAGCTATTCCTTTTTTTGAAACAAATTTCAATTTTTTTCCTATGGCAAGAGTATTTATCTTGTTGTTTGTTGTATATTATAAACATTATGCGGGGGGACATATATTTCCACTTTTTGACTGTATCCTGAGCATACCAAAAAAAATCCTGGAAGCCTGATTGGTTATGGCAATAAAATCCCTTGTATTGTATACACGCCACAATATATTCTCATTATATAGTAGTGTGTACTTGTTGTATACTTTACACTTACTTCTCTCAGACTTAGCTGATGGAACTACTGTTAGGGAAAGCCAGAAAAAGAATCTGCTCCTGTTTCTCCTGATTCTCTGTCTCAGTAATTTTCCTCTCCTTCGTCATTCAAAACAGAAGGAGAGCTCCCTCTTGCACCAGATGTTTAGTTGTTATTGCTGTTCAATCTGTCAACGGCAGTAAGCTTTCCATGTTGCGTGGTGGGTAAGGGGGGTGGGTTGGGGGTTGGGTGTCATAACTGATTTTACCGGTTTTATATTTACGGCAATATCATTCACTAAAAAATGTATCTGTTTCAAATTGTGTTGTCGTCATCGTGCCAAGAAACCTTTTCTGGAGAAATAGGTCACTTTACGTGTAACTGGTGTCTGTTCTGCCTATCAAATGGGATTCCTGCTTCACAGTGGTTCATGCTGCACTGACCATCACAGCATGAAGTGTGCTCTGTGAGATTTCAGTCCTCGTGAGCTAAATCAACATTTGGTGAACTGTTTTAAATAGTTGGTCAGTACATTCATCAATTTTATGACCAACACTTCATCAGGGCGAATCCTAGCCAACACCGGGGCTTGAACCCAGGTCATCCAGTTAAAAGCTTTTCTATCGTCACTCAGTTTAATCCTGCAGCCCCAGTGTTATGGCGTTTTTCCACTACATGGTACCTGCTCGACTCAGCTCGACTCTACTCGCCTTTTTTGGTTTTCCATTATGAAAAAAAGTCCCTGGTACCTACCAACAGGTACTTTTTTTTAGTATCACCTCCGTCGAGGTTCCAAGCGAGCTGAGGCGATACTAAAAGGTGACGTGAAAACCTGCAGACTACTCATTGGTCGGAGATAATCACTAATCAGTGCGTCATCATTGCCAGAGACAGACGGAGGAGTCCTGAACAAACCCGCCAGTTTTTAAAACAAAATTTGTCTTCTGGCTGTAGCAACAGCCACATGCCGAGAATCAAAAACAACACACATTCAACGTTCTGTGTGTGTGTCGCGGCAGTTTCCTGCGGCGTCGCTATGACAGTGCAGATCCATCTGGCCTTGCGACGCTTCTGTTGCGCCGCGCTCCACTTTATTCCTATGGATGATGTCAAGCGACTTTAACGCGCCCGCAAAGCATCCCGGGAAGGCGCGTCCAAAAAGCTGGCCGATGACCATTTGTGCAAATGAATTCGTTGAACGCGACGCGACTATCCAATAGAAGTAGACGGAAATCTTTCAAACTAACCTTTGTCGATCTGAAATGAAGACAGATTCAGCAACTGTATGGCCTATTTCTCGCTTAAAATGTTTTCAGAAACACGTTTCGGTGAACTATTTTCGTAAAATACGAGATCGTATTCTCAACGAGCCGCCATGATGGTCGTTTTGAAATTTGGGAGTAGCCAGACCCACGTGACGCGTTCGTCCAATCAGCTGCCGGTCAAGGGCGTGGAGCATCAACCATGGATGTATGATGTCGCGACACCACGCTTCAGTCGTGTCGCAAAAATGGATCTGTACTGTGACGACCAGCCACACTCGCCTCATGCATGAGGCGGTACTAAATCTGCAATGGAAAAAGGAGGACGGGGCACCGCTGTCGAGTCGAGCCAAGCCGAGCAGAGCTGGTACTAACAGTCGGTAAGCGCCATTAGTCATTTGACTTTCGGAACCCATATGTAAGTCAGCCCGAATCTGGGGTTCCGATTTAAAGGTCAGGCAATAAGGTCAGTGTTGAAGGTAGATGTTGTAGAGTAGTCGTGAGCAGATATTGACACTCAGGATGAGTCAAAGAGGATGTTGAAATGATGGGCTTTTATTATAATTGTCCCAATTAAGGCCCACAGGCAAAACAAACAATTAACAAAACCAAAATTAAAAAGAAAAAAAACAAAAATACTTTCACCAAAAAATAAAATAAATTGACATGAGTCAAAAATTGATAAATGATACAGAGATACAGCTGTATATAAGTTGACTTTTCAAACTAGTCACCTGAGCCTTCCACAGACTTACGTCCTCACCCCTCTAGCTCCCCCAACAACTGAAACTGCCAGTCTATAAACACCTGTAGCGCGCCCCTGGAATTGGAACATACCAACCAAAACTAACATACAGGGGTGGCTAAGGTGAGCAGACATTAAAAGCTACAAACAGCCAAAATTATTAGATTTAATAAGCTAGAAATTTACAGAAGATTATTCACCTGACTCACAAAAACATTGCATTAAGCCACAAGATAACTTGACGGACAATAAAATAATTACTCCTAATTCCGGTCACTTCCTGTTACCCCGGATGTACAAACGTCATTTAAACTCCCCGATCGCGGCAAACTTTCCTTTATCAATGAAAGAGAGCAGACGCCGGTAAGCCACAAAGACTACATGTTATACTGTTACCTTTTAAACTAAATAAACAGCAATGCAGTTAACAAAGACGTAAGTGTTGTGTGATTATTATACATGGTTATGTTTGTGACAAACGGTATGGTTTTAAACAATAGAGAATGATGCATTGATGGATATGACTATAGCCTATAAATCACCGCAGTATTAGATGTTAAATTTGTGCACAAGAACACTACGGGATTACTATGGGGCATTTGATGAATGGCTAGTTTAACAGACGATTTGAAACCGAGCATATTGACACGCTAACACAATAAACAGGCAACATTTACAGTCCGTCTTTGAGAGCTAAACTAGGTAGCGCATCACTACCGTGACGGCAGGCATGCGCCCCGTCACAGTCAGGCACTAAAGAAGCATTTTAATCTATAAAATGGAAAACTCACAGTTGTTATTCTGATTATGTGAAGTTTGGCAATGAGACTCCAAATATACATAAAGTAAGTGCAATCTCTTACTAAAAGAAACTTATCAATCAGGTCACAATACCTTTATTGGCCATACAGGAAACATACATTTTTTTTGTACATTTTTAGCATTTTTCTTTTTTTTTACAAAAAACATTTGAACTAATATTTCAATAACATAAAGGCATACAACTTATTACTTTCAGATTTGATATACTGTACACCACAGGCAAAAATCCTGTTAATAAATATATTCTTTGTTTTCAGAAAACGATCAATGTCTCTGTGAATATTATGTTTTGAATGCGGGGAGGACTATACTTCTGCTAATGGAATTATTGAGACATCATGTTTTCCCCTGTGCCAGAGCTGCTGCTATTATGATTTTCTGCTAAGTATTTCTTGGATATAGGGATTTTAGATCTTAAGTATAATTTACTGTATATTGATTTATTTCCAAATCTGCTTGATGGAAGCTGCTTGAAGTTATAATCCACTGTGGGCAAACAAGTGTCTGTGATCTTCAGAAATGTCCAATTAAAACCCAATTATAATGTGTAAATGTGTTTTTAGTTGATGTCTATGTTTAAAACAGCATTGTTCTGTCCCCAGACAATTTAGATAATCTGCCAAAACTGAAGTGGTGTCTAATAACTATTTCGCCAAACTACACCTCTCTAGTGCTGTCAGATCTATCGATGTGTCTTGAGGATAAGACATTCTGCAATTTAACAGTCAGACAATCAGTACATTAGTCATTTCCACAGACATAGGGTATAGCCAGGGAGGAAATAAGAGTGTCCGCTTCATCATATTTATGCCTCATGTGAATAAGCCGCAGACCTTTTACTGTTGTTTCTCCGTCTTCGTCCTTTCCTCCCTTTCCTCCCTTTCCTCTCTTTCTTCTCTCTCCTCTCCTTCCTCTCTTTCTTCTTCCTCCTTTCCTGGCCTAGTCATAAACAGTTGTCCGGGAAGCACTTCCTCTCTTCCTCCAGCAGGGGGCAGGCTAATCCATTGTTGGCTGGGTGCATAATGATGTAGCGCGTGCGGTGCTGCACACCTGAGTCTCCACACTTGCTTTTGCACAAGCCCCAAGGAGACCACACTGACACCTCACAGTCCAGAGGGGTATCTGCATTAAGAGGAATGAATTATAACACATTAACATTTAGGTTGGTTTGTAATATTGCAGAGTCAGCTTGTGTCTTTCCTTTTGCAATCTACTGTATTTATTGTTTGGAAGTGGTACATTTTTGATATTTGTGAGTATTAAATAGTATATTATTAGAGTTTCTTTTAATAGGTTTGAATGGAAGGGGGGGGATTAGTCATGAGAGGGAAAATGTATGCAGCTCTTTATGAACACATAGCTTCTTGTTTGATTGATTCTTGGTAGTGGTTGTGCTGCTGGAGTTACGAGTAAGTGTGACTCTGAATTTGTTTTAACCTTCATGTTATGAGTGAGTTTGCTGACTGTTAGCTCTTTGTCAGTGCAGCCCTGCCTCATAGTAAACAGTGCTATCACTTAATAAGCCAACTATAGCAGATAGGGATTTGGAGCCTTGCTAAAAGGCACCTCAGCTGTAATACAGTGAAAGGAGGCTCATCATTGAAGTGTAATGTTACATCATGTCTTTCTTGTTTTGCTCTGATTCGCCCTTTGTCCAACATGGTGAACTTGCTAGGCTACTTCAGCCAACCTTGTTGTGAGCTTCCGTAGAGCTGATATGTATCACAGACTTAGTTGTCGGTAGAGTAGAGTAGAAAAGCAGAAGGATGGGAGGCCATACGGAAGCTACATGGATGGACTGCCGGCTGGAGGGATGGACCAAGCAAGTCAAATTTCCCTTCTATTAAGGACAGAGGGAAGGATAAGGTGATACAACGCTGTAAGATGAAGCAAAGGTGATTTATGTTTTTGTATTTCACAGATTAAACCGAAGGTGTTTTCTAATCTATAATGAAAAATGTTGCTCAAGCCCTGGGGACAAGGCATAAAAGAGACGGAGGGATTAATGGAGGGAAGGAAGGATAAAACAGACGGAGGGGTAGGATGGAGCATTGGAATCAAGGCAGGAAACCCCAACAGATTCCTGGCCCCTCTCTGTTGTTTGTTGTGGGGTAGTCAGGGGAACGGACTTGTAGTCTGTGATGGTTCGTCAAACCTTTACAGTCTGCCTGAACATTGAATCTGATTACTGTGCTATCAGCTCTACTGCCAGGTTGACACGCTATCTATTTCATTTTTCCCGTCCCAAAAAAAACTTTCCTGGTCAAGTCATCTGTTTAGACTTTCTGTGGTGATGTATTTATTTATAAACGGTTATTTTTCCCCTCCTTGGAGAACATCAGTCACACAGTCAGGTTTTTTTAATACTGCATTGTTGGCTTCACTTATAGTTCAACACACTGATTGTCTTAATTTTTCAAAGCCCTCTTTCTATTCTTACTTGCAGTTGGTCTTTTTTACTGTTACCACTAATCTGTACAACGGAGAGTCTTAAATTTTAACTGTCTGGGAATCAACATTAAATAAACCCAGCTTCACCTTATGGATCCAGATCTTGTTAAAACATACGTGTCTGCATCCTATTTTGGGTCACGACTCAAACGTTGCTGTACAGAATTATTACCTAGTTTTCTTAAAATGCTCTCTCACTTTCTCAGTCTCTCATCTTTAGAGTTTTCCACTGGATGCCAGATGTGCCCCTGGCATTTTCTGATGCCCTACCCTCACTTGGCTTCTCTGGTTTCTGGTTGGAAGTAATTGAGTTTGTGTGTGGCCTCTAATGGTTCCCAAATGCTTTCATTTAAGTCAGGAAAAGACTAAGACCCCAGCTATTAGCATTGTGTGAAATCCTACATCTGTTCTTTTGCGCGACTTTGAGCATTTATTTTCTTTTAAATGTGTAAATTATTAGATCACTGCAAGTGGAGTGGAGAGAGGCAGCTTAGGGTAGGAAGGGTGGATGCAAATGCTGCTTACTAATCCATATTTCAGCATACTGTGCCGGTTATATATAAGTGCTTGTATTTGATTTAAAAATGTTTATCTTATACCTGCAAAATATTCATATTTGAGTTTTACTATTGGACATTTTGGCCTGGTACCAAAATAACCTTGTTGAGTTTTCTAGTAAACAAACAGTGTTACGGCTCTCTGAACAATATTATCACCCAAAGTTGATCGGCGAAATAGTTGGAAACCGGTGGCAGGAACTTTTGCAAGCATTGTATAACATAACATTGCTTCATAGCACTAATAGTGGTCAAAGATTATCATGATGAAAGATAAAATTGTTGCCGTCCTGATAACTTTACAGAGTTCCCGTAAAAAATTCCTTATGTTAGTATTATAACCTGTTGTGCAGTATTGTCATCAATTGTTACCCCCACCAACACAGCCCCTTGCACTGTTTTAACACAGGGCTGACTTAATTACCACATCTGTCCTATATGTAAGTATAGTCATCATAATTACAGCACATTCAGTCATTTATGACTGTTGTTATGCAAGTGCCTTATTGTCATCAACATTCCACAGTTTACCCAGTGCAAAATCAGAGTATTTACTTACTTATGAGCTTGTCCTCAATCTCATTTCCTGTTGGCAGTTGGTTGGACTGGGTGGGCTCCACAGGCAGGCTGATGATCTGATTGGTCTTCTTTATCTTGGTCAGCATTACCTTGGCGATGGGCGGCAGGTGTTTCAGGCGGGGGTAGTAAAAGGAGTTAGCAGGGTGGCTAGGGAAGGAAGAAGTGATCTATGTAGGAGAAATGGACAAGGAATAACAGTTTATATATGGTGAGTCATTGGAGGTAAGAGGAGGCATCAACTGTTATACAGTACATGTGACATCCTTTAATATGTTAAAGAGGTACACTTTTGGCAAATAAGATCTTTGTGTCTTGAGTAATTAGGGCACTAAAGTGCTCATGCCAATGTTTTTCAAATGGTGAAAATGATGATAATGATTTGTCCTTTCCACTATAGACACAGTGTCCTGAACATTTCATATCTAGGATGAACAAAGCCTTCAAGGCATTTGTTTTATCTTCTGTTGTCAAATTGATTTGATTTAGCTTCGTCTTTACACACAAGTGGTATAAAACAATGTAGACCTCCTTGCCAACACTGGTTTTATCAACAATGATGAGCTCATGTCCCTGTTTACACGATTAGTGATTTTTGGCTTTAGATTGATGGATGTTGCCCTTGGCTCAGGCTAACCCACCTGTGTGATTTTGTCCTGTGGGATGGTCTCGAAGTTGGGAGAAGAGAAGGTGAACCCGCTGTCAGTTCCTGCATCGAATGGGAAAAGCTCCAGCGACACATTCTCTTTCCAGTGGTCGCCGTCACACAGGTCAAAGTTCTCCACACCCACAAACCAGTCCGGGCTTGGAACGAGATGCACCATAAACGACAGCTGCAGATAAAGAGGAGGAAGTAGACCGTGGGGAGAAGATGGAACATAGAGAGAGAAAAAGAGACAGGGGGAAATGAGGAGGTGGTTCGAAGTGAGAGATGGAGATTAAGAGGGATAGAAGGAGAAAGACATAGATGGGAAGAAAAGGGTTATTTTATGTCACCATATATGAATTGGTCTTAGTGTTTGTCAGTGGATACCTTTTTAACCTTGTGTCATTTGGACAATGAGTTTAAATCATTGTCTAATTTATATTCAATAACTTACAAATGTAAATGAAAGCTATAATAGACATAATACTTAATTGCACATTCATATTCATTAACGTATACACTTGATCTATCCAGTCACAACTTTCCTGTAAAGTACTAAAGTACTCCACCAATTTAGTTTTGCTTTCCCATAACATTGTTGGAATCAGTTTTTTTTAAAAGTGTCTAAATTGATGCAGCAGAACCAGAGATATCGTCTTTTTTATTTCATGCATTCATCTTTCTTGTTAAAATGTGCCACATATATACCCACATATACCCACGGACAGTTTGGTTTAGATGTGTTATGCTAGTAGTGGGTATTGTAGCCTTAAGCCACTATCAAGTAGAGATGAGGAGTGGGCTACAGAGGTCTGTAAGTTCACTTATTTCTAACTCCACACCTCCAAATTCTTTCCATTGTCAAACGTGTATTCAGCCCTATTCCTAGTCCAATTAACTCACTCACCTCCCTACATGTGGTGTTATTTAAGTACCAGCATCAGTATAGTTTGTTTTGTGTTGGTGAGCATCTTCTGTCTCCAACTGGCCTTTCTCCATTTCTCTCACCTCCATGACACACTTTCGCCTCCTCCTCACTCTCTCGTTTCATGTCCAAGCCTAACATTGTGTTTGGTCCAACCTGTCCCCAACTTTATGACCTACCCTGAGACTCCTGCAGAGTTTTACACAATTTTGTAGAGAGACTTAAGCTTGCTACATTTGGGAAGCTCTCTTTAGGGTGTAGCATATGGAAAATAACAGTCTGGAGCTGGTTTTATAGTAGCATTAACTGTTTTGCTGCATCAGCCTAGTTAAAAAAGGCACAATGCAGCTCTTTCTTATAATCTAATGTTTTTTTATAATCAATTAGCAGTAGTGTGACAACGTATTACTTGGCTTAAAATACACTTGGGGCATTAACAAATGTTAGGTAATTACATTTTTTTAACCACCCTGGCCTCCTTTTTATAGTTTTGGCTGTGTTTCTCATAATCGTAATCCCATGACATGCAACAGCCTCACTGGGGTAACAACACCCCTGATCTAGTTTAACCCAGGTATGTAAAACACTTACTTGGAAGTTTTTTTTACAAAAACTTCAATTTTCACTTCTAAATAATCAGTTTATAATATGGTCAAACTGGAAATATGCATGATCGGTGCACTTGATTGTTAGGCTGTGTCTATTAGTAGGATAATATCAGTATATTTAATAGGAATAATGGCTAAAACTACACATGAATATAAGAAAAAAAATATCCGTGGTCCAATAAAAGCTACAATTGGCAACATTTTTAAGAAATCCTTTAGGCCTCTGACCTAGGCTAAAGAAAGCATTCTGAACATCAGAAAAAGGCCTCTGATATACTCAATGCCCTGACCGTGAAGGAAACCAGGCGTTGAGAGACTTACATAGGAGTGCCTGGCGAAAACCTCAAACTCAGTGTTCATCTGGCCTGTGCCCCCCATAACAGCGGGAGCGGAGAAGATCCCATAAACACTCTGGATGCGTTCGCCGGCCGCTTCGACTTCCTTCATAAGCGTCCAGGCCTCGCCTTTCTCCGCAAACTCCCTCACTCCGTTGCTGGCAAACTCATTACGCTGCCACATGTGGTAGTCAGAGCTGTGGGTCACCCCTAAGAGCAGAGAGAGGAAAAGGAAGCCAGTTGTTGCAACAGGTATTAGTCAGTTATCAGAGATATCTATATTAACTGCATTAGCCAATAAGGTTGTATTTCTTGTTTGTTGATATTAATCAAGTTACATAACTTCATATTTTGTATTATATACTGACCAAGTTTGCTGTGCACTTACCAATGAGGTTTGACCACTGTGCAGGGGGACGGTAGACAGGATACTGTTTAGGGAAAGCTGCCTGGGTCCACTTGCCGGAAAACGTTAGCCTGTACTGGGCAGTTTCTGAGGCCGTGCACATGGGGACGTCAGTAGGAACAGGCAGTGAATGAACGCCTTGGCCCAGTGTCAGCATCATGACAATCAGGTGGTAGAGTGCCACAGAGCTGGAGAGGATGTTTCTTGTGGTGTTCATGATAATGAGGGTTGATTTGGGGGAGGATGAAGGACCTGAAGGAGGAAAGGGAGGATAAGAAAGGAGAAAAGTCAGTGATGTTTCAGTGATGTATCACGTGTAATCACCACATACTACACACCTTTTCATGCTTTCTGCTGCTGCTGCTACACCCCAAGATGTCTGATTTGGAGCACTTTAACTAGCTGTTAGCATAAATGTCTTCATTCTAAGGATTCAACTATTTTTATTCTGAAAAGAGGATGTCCCTGTGCATTTAAAATGTTTGCAGTTAGTTATCATTTATCCTTTTCATTTTGCCTTCTATACTTGAGGTTGTCCTTTTTGCAGTCAGATCTGGTCATGACAAGACTGACAAGGAGAACTGATGTAAGGGCAAAGCGTTTGGCTGCAGTATCAGTGTCGAGTTTAACAAGTGGGGCATGTGAGTCAGAGGGAAAGTTTTCTCAAGTTTTTCCAATGTTAAGACTTGCAAACTCAGTTACAGTATATGATTGGCGAAAGGAGATCTTGCATTCATTTAGTAGTGTTTGTTGTTGCAGTAGTTACAGTCTGGTTTGCTCTAAACTCCTGCCTCATAGAATAAAGCTATGTCAGCTGACTTTCCTAACTTTGGATACCTCCAAAGGATACTTCTCTTTTAACAGTATGATTAAAAAGTCTTTCAAATATATGTGTGGACAGTCTCTGACTAATGAAGAGCTAAATGCTCCCCATTGGGGCATTCATTTCTAATTAAGCACATCACAGCAGCACATATTTGCATAAATAAAAATGGGTGCTATTGCAATTTACATATTGTCACAAAAGTAGAGCAGGATGTGTTTAACAGCAGATGTTTGCATTTCACTGCAACCCTAATTTCCCTATTTTCTCCTAAATATAACACTGCATCCGTATAAAATCTGTTACATCCACACTTCTGTCTCATATTTGATCACGCTATCTGAATTTGTTTTCACTTAAATATGATTGCATACAATTCCTGTTACAGAAATAATTGCCAGTAAGTATACCTGCATACTTGGTAGCCCTCTATAATACAGCTGATATTTCCATTAATGTAAGGATCTCTGTGCTGTAATCTGGTGACAGGATAAAGATGTGTTGCAGAAACTACTCACTGATTTGGTTCAGGGTTCCAGATGAATGGAGGGTTGCAGCAGATGAGTGGAGAGGAGGGCTGGAGATGAGGAGAAGGGGAGAGGAGAGCGGTGGATGTGGCTGTCGATGAGAGTGACTGCGAGCCTCTAAGTCCTCTTTCGCCTATTTATGTCTTCCAGGAGGTTCACCCCTCTCTCTCCTCTCCCTCTTTCCCTCATTTCTCCCTTTTCTTCCCCCTCCTTTCTCCCTTTTCCTCCCCCTCCTTCCTTCTCTTGCTCCACTCCCCTCTTCAACTTTCTTCACTTTTCTTTCAATACTTTCAAACTGCTTGTCAGTGACCTCCCTGCCTCCCTCATGCCCTTTGACTTTGGCTCTCCCTCCTCCACTGTCCTCTTCCTCTCCCTCCTACTCTTTAGGTATAGCTTATTAACTGGCTAATGTATTCAGCAGTTCTAAATGCACTGCCAGGGGTCCTGTGCAGCTTAGTGGGTAGAGTGTAATTTCACAGTGTGATACTGTAGGCCTCTATTTTTACAAATATGACTATGAGGCTAATAATGTATTTCTATCTCTTGGTCAGGTTTTTTAATTGCAGCTGAGCTGCTAGATCCAATTCCAGTACTGCTTTTTAACTTATGTAGGAAGTTATATTGCCTGTGTCACAGTCAATTTGCATAACTCCTTTGATGTGTTTTTCAGGGACTCATAAAGTCGAGTTGAGGTATCATTTAACAAAATATCAAGTAATAATAAGCTTTAAGATATAAAGAGACGATGTGTTTGATGGCATAGGCTCAGGGTTTAACAGAAACCCCAAACCTTCAAAATGTTTTTTAGGTCATTTTAGGTTTGTATATTACTAATGAACTTGGATTCTTACAGGACCAAATCAGTGATGTATTCCATTTACTTTAAATTGTGATACTTCAGCATTTTGTGTGTTTAGGTTGAGGGTGTGGTGCTTGACTTACTGAAACTGGAGGTGGCAGACAGCTTTCCACACACTCACGTGCAAACACAAATATGTCCCAGCATGCTGAATCAGCCCACATCTAATAATTTCCATATGGTCACTTTTCTTACAAACACAAACTAACACCCCCCCCCCACCCCACACACACACACACACACACACAGACCAGTTGCCCTTAATCAACCTCTCTCAATTTTCAGGATTTATTGTTTATACTTCAGAATCCAGTCTGCGCTGTCATTGACATTTGAAAAGGGGAAGGTTAACTCATCACCGCCTTCATAACTCTTGCACAGTGAGCAGTGCTGTTCTGTATTCAGTTTCATCGAGGGTAGTAGAGAAAAAACATAAGAAGGAAGCAGCATGAGCACTATTGCTGAAGTGGGTGATTTTGGTCCCTGGGACAGAGTACTGCTGGTTTAATTCATGAGGTGGAGGTGGATTCACAGGTACATACATCGTGTACATAGTGCACGCCTTAGCACATTGCACGATCACTGCAGAAGGCAGCAGGGTGCCATATTCCCATATATCCTTTATATTCCGTGTCTGCAGATATCCACACTGTTGCAGTGTCCTGGATCAAACCCCTGAATCCCAACCATGTCCTGGTCTGTTGCTCTGTTGCCACAGACCATGCATTGCCAACCCTCGAATTGCCCCACAGGAATCAACCTCATCACGTTATTATGAGTAGTAGTAGTATTATTATTATTAGTAGTAGTAGTAGTATGTATCTTGATGACGTGTAGATGGGTAGACCTGCCAGTAGACAAAACGCTCCAAGGTCCAGTTACACTCACACAAGTTTTCTCAGTTGTGATGAATGTTTGAACTTGTTCATCAACTCCGTTATTCTGAGCACTTTTAGGACTTTTCTGCCATGGTGGCATAAAAGTTGATCTTCACAGTTCATTCTTGACCTTGAAATTAGCTAATGGCAAGATCAAGCTTTTGGCCGTATCACACAGACTTCATCTGTATATTTATTGCAAGTGTATATTTTATCCCGTGTCATTTCTATGGCTTTCTTCCGTCTAAAATATAAAAATATTTGATATATTGCTGCCTGAATGTGAGTGAATGTTGAAGTCACACTTACTGTACAGTACAGTTTTAGTGTTTTGGGAACTGTTGTTGATGCAGAGACAGATGTGACTCTCACAAACTTATACTGTCCATGGTCTCAACTTGTGTTATTGCATTATTGCCTCTTCTGTTGCTGCAGCCATGCAGAACTTTATATGTAAAGGATGGCCTATTTTGCTTTATATTTTCAGCACTTAAAGACTAAGGTCTTGATTTAGATTTAGATTTATTTACAAAATCGAACCGGTACACACATGATGGTGTGTTTGTGTAGGAAAACGAACATTTGTATGTTGTTTGAAAGGAAGCTGCAATAACTTGGGGAGAGGAGAGTCTAAGAGAATATAAGTCAAGAAGCACCACGAGAGCCTCGGGCCAGAGAGGCGAGTCTGACACGTGCCTGCTGCAACTGCAGTGGGAGTTGAGGATGTACATATTGTGGTGGGAAACTGGGAGTAGTGTCAGCAGCCCATATATTTCAATGGTAATAACGATGGCGTGTGGATAGAATAAATCTCTAAAGGATGGGAACCAGAGTCTGAAGTTCAGTATAATGGGTGTGTTCATCTGAGACCTTTTGGAAATTATACACTATCATCACTTTGTTGTAATTTGGTTACCAAGGGACTAAACTGACTTAACTAGCACACCTGTAACCAATTTCTGAAACATACACGGTCAATTCACATTTAATTTAAAAAGATAAATATAGCATTTACTAAATATATATATATATATATATATATATATATATATATATATATATATATACAGTATATTATTTAAACATGAGACAGTTAGCTATCATGTACACACAGTAAGACACAAACAAAAACTAAAGGGATAGTATGGATTTTTTGAAGTAGGGTTGCATTAGGTACTTATCCATAGTCAGTGTATTAATGGCTTCAGTTCCCCACATGTAAACTTAAACAGGGCTGTTTGACGGCAAGGTAAAGTGGTGAAAAATATTCTACATATAGTGTACACTTAAACTAATGTTTTTTTTTGGGTGGGCCTTTTTTTAGGTGGTTAAAATAAGTTTTGCAGTTGCCCCTATTTACAGCAGGACATTGCTTAGCTTCCGTGTCTGTACTCCTGCCTGCTTCTCCAAACTGGGGGCGTGCCGACCGCCATTTACTGTAGGTATGGATAAGTACCTCATACAATGCCACTTAAAAAATTCTTAACTATCCCTTTAAACAATGATGCCATAATGTTATAGTCCCAAGCTGTACATTTTTTTGACCAAATAAATTAGATATATTTGAATTTACAGTAAAATAAAGATAAGACCCCAATCAAACCCCATTCTTGATACTATTTGTCACAAAGTTACTGATAAGTCTAACTTTCTAATTTGAATTTTTGAACGGGCAGAAAGGAATAAGAAGAAATTATCCTGTTGCATAGTAGTGTAATGCCCTTAGTATAATACTGTTAACAGATACTAAAGGTGCGTTTGCTGCTCCCAGTTGTTAATACACGTCATTTCCAACAGAAATGTGGGACCTGTGTTATTACATTCTGCTTACTTCTTTCTTTCGAAACATTTCTGATGCAAACAAATCTGTCTATATTTAGTCAGTTTATTAAAAGCTCTGTGAGTTTGGGGAGCAGCTTCCAGTCGTGTTTTCAATTGTGGTGATGAGTTGAGATTTAGTTTACATTTGGATCATATATTGTGCCTTCATCAGTTATTAAGTTCAAACAAAGATCGAATCAGTGTTATTGTCTAATCAAGTGAACAATTGTAAAGTCCATGTCCTGAGTGACCTGCATTTAACAGTTAATTGTGACACTGTTAAGGCACTGGAAGGTTCAGAGCCAGTATGAACTGATCAAAGTGTCTGAATTGGACATGACCTGTTGCAGGATGAAAGTCTGTGTTGGTTTTGTAGAGTGCTGTACATGGTGTTTCTTACATTCAAATTCAAAACTTGAATCAGCCAGTACAACACTTGCCATTGGCTGTTTCATATAAATAAAGGTTGAGAAACAGATTCAATCCTTTTTATATCCCAAAACTGGTTTACGAGCTAAGTAACATCATTGAACTTTCTAAAAGAAACTGGAAGAAAAGCTGAACACATTGATTTCAGTGACCGGGTGAATATCAAGATGCTGAAGGCCACCAAGGGGCCACCATATGTCAACCCAGTGGACCGGAAAGCCTGTAAACAAAACAGCAGAGTGTGTTGTTGTTGTTGTTGGGGTAATGGTCGGCGTTGCTACAGTGACAGAATGTGAGTTCATTGTTTTGGCTCTGGTTTCATTTAAGAGAGGTTTAGCGCTGACCACATTGGATCTGGAAATACTGATAAACAGACACAAATATGGACACAAAGAGAGGTTGAGTCATGTGCTTTCAAACACACACACACACACACACACACACACACACACACACACACACACACACCAGTGTTTCCTTTAGGATTTTTTGTAGCAGTGGGGGCAGGTCTGTCCGAACATTTGGGCGGGGGGGGGCAGTGAAACGGAGGGATTTGACTCCCACAGTTTAACTGGTTGAGGCGGCAGATATGGACTTGAGGAGAGTATGTCTGGTTAACAGAGCTGTTGTTGTTTGTGTTGGTGTTTGTGGTCTACAAGAAACAAAGATAAATACAATAAGAATATCAATTTAAGCTGCAGTATAATGATGCCAATGATAAAGGAGCTATACTAATAATTACGAATGTTATAGGAATCAACAGTGGTTAATATAGTTACTAAGTGAACTAAAAGCAGCAGCTATAAACTTACAGTGCACAATGATATTAGCTGTAGCTGTTTAATGTTACAAGTAGGCTACAGACGTGGAGCGTTGAATAAATCACGAGGTGGTTAAATGCACCTACAGAGCACAGAAACGGAGATTCACTTCACTATAACCTCCTACACTGTATTATAAAAGTTAACTTTAACATATAAACACTCAGAGCACACACAGAATGCGATATAAACCGGCGTTATCACATATTAACGCCGATGATTAGCTAAGTAGACTAACGAGTGTGCCGTGGAGAAAGCAAAATAAGGTTTTCATGACAACTCCTGCCATAACTTCGATCTAAATAGTTAAACTATACAGATTTATTTGTCCTGCATGGTGTCACACAACAAACTCCACATGTACAATACTCACGTTTTCCTCACGAACGCACAAACCAGACAGAATAAAAAGTCCGCTGCCTCTCTAAACAGACATCAAAGCGCAGTGCCGCTCACTAAACCGACATCAGACTGCAGTATCGCCGTCCACCTGCGGGGGGCGTGGACACGCTTTCCAACAGGTAGGATAATTTAAAAAGCAACCGCGACTACATTGTGCGTCTGCCCTATTTCTGATACCGTGGCGGCAGAAATTTTGCCGTGGCGCGCCGCCACTTCCAAATCAACACAGAGGAAACACTGCGCACACACGCATGCATGTATGCATACATTTCTCAAACACAGTAAATAAAACAGAGAACACATCAGTCACATGTCATTCATTATGAATCAGTTACTCTCCCGTCTTTCTTACTTTCATACACAAACAAACACACACACACACACACACACACACACACACACACACACACACACACTACCCCGGTTTTAGCAACCTCCCCTATCCCTGGGGTCTTGTTAGAGCAATAATCACCCCTGATTTCCAGGAATAATTTCCACCACTGTGTAGGAACAAACTGCATGCATGTACATTCATTTGCACATTTCTGGATAAATTGTGTGTGTATTTGTGTGTGTCCCTTCTAATGGAAGCTGCAGGTTTAGAGAAAAAACCAGGCCGATGGTGATATTTTATATCTATGCAGCACATGGCTCACTCTGGTTTTTGGCTGGAGCTTTACTCATGTTTATGCTAGTATAACGTTTCTGTGGTGGATGTTGTGCTTCTTTGTTCAAAGTTGAATGAATATTTTGTACTTCCACTGTAAATATACTACTGACTTGACTTCACCCATGTGAAGGACTGTAATATTGGCTTCTTTTAATGTTGGTTGTACAGGAATTCAATCACAAACTGTCTGACCTGCCTCAACCCTGTAATGATACACTATCTGAGTCCCACTGTTTTACTCCACAGAAGCAGACTGCTGGTATTGTAACTGACTTTGTTGAATGTTTGTGCCATCATAAATCAAAACCCACCACTGTCAGACAAGCCAATATTAAATGTCAAGACCAAAGCAGTTTATATCTGAGAATTATGGATGAACAGCTCTGGTCCAGGGTATTAGGTGACTGCAGAGTATTAATACACAACGCATATAAATTCAACTTTAGGATATCACATTTGCTGAGGCTGCTGTTCTTGCTCCCCCTCAGTCGTTCTTGTGTCTTTCATTGGGATTTGCTGAGCAATTGGCACCTGGATTGCATTGTTCAGTTTTACTAGAAAGGCTTTTAAAAGCTACACAAAGCAGATTTGCACATGGGCAACTCCAAATGGCAGTGAGGGGTCATGTGGAGGAGAGAGGTGCAAGATCTAATGGGGGTGACTGAGCCATCGCTGCCGTTTAGTTGTGAGTGGCCATAACCTTTGTCTGATTTCACTTTGAGAAAATAGGCTACTGGAGCAGAAATGCTAATAGTTAGCCCATTTCCACTATGTTGTATAACCATTTGAGGTTGTTCTTTGCCTTCTTAGAGAGCTTCATCTGGGTCAGGAACTATTGCTAATGTGGGCCCATTTTGACATTGTGATTGTTGGTAAAGTTAATCTACAGCAAGGGTTTTCAAAGAGACAGCTGAGCGCCCCAACACCACTTCTCATTATGCTTTGTGGGATTTAGAAAGGAAGTTTAATGTATAATGTTGCTATTGATTCAGTGAGTTAGCTAGTGGTAGTCAGTTAAGGAAGAGCAAAACCATATTATTGTCACAGTACAGTGCAGTACAGTACAGTATGTTTTTCATTACAAAGGCTTGCTAAAGAAAGTGCATTGGATTGTCTTCTAACAATACTACAAAATATCTGCTGCAAATCACTGCAGCCTTTCTCTTTTCTTTCTCTATGCTAATAAGTAGAGATGTTCCGATACAGATAATAGTATCGGTATCGGCTCCGATACTGCCTAAAACGCTGGTATCGGTATCGGGAAGTACTGGAGTTTATGCACTGATCCGATACCACGTAATAAAGCCCTAAAGAAAATCTACGTTAAAGTAGTTTATTTATGTTCTTTTTCCGTTATAACTGACTGTCAAACTGCATAATAAAAGAAAGTTCTGTGGCATTCATTGTCTGTGTTTGTCCATGTTTCACAAAGAGTTTAACCTGAGCCAGGCCGACAACAAAGACAGAAATAATATCACATCCATACAGGGATAGTAGTATCCAGTTGTTAAAACATAATAAAATATATGACACACTGGTATCAGATCGGTACTCAAGTTCAGGTATTAGAATCGGTATCGGGAAGCAAAAAATGGTATCGGACCATCTCTACTAATAAGTGAAGAGGCCTGTCATTACTATCCTGGATTTATATTTTTTTTCATTAGTTTATAGTCTGTTTGTATGTCCTGTATGGAATTGGGTTTCAACCTTGTTGATTGCCTAAAATGTTTTGAAATAGGGAATCTGATTTTTATTGCTGTTACTTCGGTTTTATGTCTTTATATTCTTCTGTCTATATTTCTTTTTCTCTGTCTGACGATATTTCAATATTTTACCCCCTGCTGTCTCTGTCTTTCTCTCTTATCCAGGGTAGACCGCTCCTCCTACCTCTTTCACAGCCTCTCATTCTCTTTTGCCCTTTCTCTTCTCTCTGACCTGCTAAAGTGAGATCCCATCATGTTTTTCCCATCATGCTCTCCTCCCACCCTGCGGTGAGGCGGTGAACCCCCGGCCGGAGGTATAAAGGACATGATTTACAGGGCCCCTTTCGCAAACAAAAAAAGGGAAAAAAACATTAAATGAAAGATCAGTTTTCCAGCACAGTAGTCCTATGCTTCATTGCAGGTCTTCAATGTTTTGACTTGAAATATGCACAGTACTCCGGCAACAACACGGTGTGGTCCAATTTTGTGAGGTTGCAAAAGTGCTAGAATGTAATTCCACGGGAGAAGAAAACAGTGATAAAGCGGTTTCAGTTTTCTCCATGTGTGTTCTGTTGACATGTCTGGATGGAGCGACAGGGAGATCCAAATGAGGGAGGAAGTGGGAGCAACAGTTAAGCATTAAGGCCCAAGGCTGCGGTATTGACACATTGTAATTTTCTGTTTTAAAAGAAAGCATGCAATGTAAAGTCCCAATTAAATGAAGTCTGGCTTTTTCATCTTGTTAGCCAGTTGTTCGTACAATTTAAAGCTGATGGTGGTTGTGGAAAGCTGTCGTCAAAGAATGCTGTTGTTTTAAATTAGCCCTTGCAAAACTTGAAAGAGGCGACAGTCAATAAAGTGTGATGCTGCTGAGCTGTTAGGAGTAAATCAAAACATTTTGGATTGGATGTTATTGACACTGTTAAAGTATACAAGTGTGATAAGCATGTCAACATTTCTCAAAAGCATGAGTACCAGGAGTGGATTTCTGATTCTCTGCCACACAGATATTTTGACTGAAAAACATTGCACAATGGCTGTTCCAATCAAAAATATTTTGAATTACTGAAGCAAGACACCATTTGTTATTACTCCAAAATAGTACTTATTTTAACCGCTATTTTCCCTGAAAAATGTCAGAAACATGTCTGCATCTTTTTCAGAAACAACCTGTTTCATACTGTTACATACAATTGTACACCCTGGGAGCTTTCCAGCATGAACACAGTCTTCTGCTATTGACTATGGCCAACAGAGCAGAGTCAAGTTGATACAACATACATACAAAACCTCTAATTGCGATATGAAACCACAGATGTTACACTACAGAGTCAGTTAGGGGTTTGACTAAGCCTATCACTGATTCTATAAAGTGCTTTAAACCCAGAAGTCTGGAAATTAAAGCATCAGGCTTGTGGCTGGAAAGTCACCAATTCACATCCTGGACAGAGTTAAGAAGAAAAATCAACAGAAGTTTCCAGTCCCTAAGCAACCGAGACATTTTATTCCCAAATGGTCTGATGGAACAGGTCCAATAGTCAGACTATGTTTACACTGGAAAGCTCCCAGGTGGTTGTGACAGAAAATGTAGAACTTCCCCAGATTTTACTTTGATATAACTGGCTAATGAAGTAATGAAGTGAATGAATGGAGTGAGAATCTAACCTTTAAATGCTGAATTTATTAAGTTCTGTTATTTTGCCTCCTGCCACAAAACGGTGGCTGCACTTCATTGAGGCTTTTTTTTTTTTTAAAGAAATGTTCCATATAAAATTTACTTTTTTTTAAACTGAAAACCTGTCCTGCTTGGGCTGCAGTGGTGATGGCTGTTAGACTCAACAGAAATAGTAGAACAGAAGTATTGGCATTTAGTCACTTATGGGAATCTTACACACATCTTCATCTTTTTATTTGGTATTTGTTTCTTTCAGCAAACAATATACTTGCAATTCCCATTGTTTCCCTCTTGACTACAATGAAAATGGCACTATTGCTATTTTCAAATACCATAGTATACATTGAAACTAACATTAGATGCATTTTGAAGTAAACAAAACAGCAAGACTACTTTGTTTTATTGCCAACATTTTAAGCTGTCAGCAATCAATTTAAAGTGTATGCACTGACCTCTCACTGTAATCTTGAGCACCTACCACTGCATACACGGTGTTTTAAATGCAGACTTGTGTTTGTTGGGGAATCAAACATGCAACCAGTTGGGTATGAGTGGAGTCTGCCAGAACATAATCAGAAACACATTGAGTCCTTGTCAACATCTCACCTCTCCTGTCAGTTGAAAACAACTGTGCCCACACAAACAGACACTCCTCCTGAACCAAAACAGACTAGGCCCATAAATTTCACCGCTGGATGTACACCAGTACATCTGTGCTTCAGCGTCAAAACAAACCCCAAACACCCATAAATAAGGGTTATAACACTTACATAACCACAATAAAGAGTAAAGCTATTGGCCTACTTTCTGGAATCCATTTGGTTCCTTCTCTATTTAACAGCTCTGTTCAGTTATCCAATAATTGAGCGTCAGCGTCAGTTCTGGCAGGCCAAGTAGTCAAGACGCTGCTAACCGCCATTGGCCAACAACACGGTCGCATCAGCTGAGCTGCATCAGCTGAGCTGCATCAGCTGAGCTGCAACAGCTGATCTGCATCAGCGCATCAGCTGGTTACTCCCCTCGCTGCTAAATGGCTACGTTCAAACAGGGCGCCCTACTTAAAGCTGCTTTAGTTTGCTCCTAACTGCTTGCTGCTCACATCTATGCTACCCACCTCCTCCCCAGCTCCACCTTGTCGTGTATGCCTTCTATGTCATCGTTGCTGCTCTGTTCATATGGGGGAATAGTTTGCTCTCCCAGTCTTAAACTGTTAAAGCGTCCCCTAATGCTGCTGCTGCTGTCCCCTGATTCACTGATCTTTCATGGTGCTCATGAAAGGTCAAGGGACTCCTCTGAACAGAGCCATACCGCCAAATTTAATTAGTTTTATTCAATAAAATTTCCTAAAGCATTTTTATTGTCTGTGTTCTTGACTTTAATGGACCTGACAGAATTATACTGAACAAAATTATAAACACAACACTTTTGTTTTTGCCCCCATTTTTCATGAGCTGAACTCAAAGATCTAAGACTTTTTCTATGTACACAAAAGGCCTATTTCTCTCAAATAGTGTTCACAAATCTGTCTAAATCTGTTAGTGAGCACTTCTCCTTTGCCGAGATAATCCATCCACCTCACAGGTGTGCCTTAGGCTGGCCACAATAAAAGGCCACTCTAAAATGTGCAGTTTTACTGTATTGGGGGGTCCGAAAACCAGTCAGTATCTGGTGTTAGGGTTAGGGTTAGGGTTCATCTGTGAAGAGAACACCTCTCCAAAGTGCCAGACGCTATCAAATTTGAGCATTTGCCCACTCAAGTTGGTTACGACGACGAACTGCAGTCAGGTAGAGAGAGAGAGAGAGAGAGAGAGAGAGAGAGAGAGCGAGAGAGAGAGAGGGATGAACCCTAACCATAACACCAGATACTGACTGTTTTTCAGACAAACACATAACTAGTAGAATAAAAGGCTGTATAAGTAATAAGTAATAAGACATACTTTATTGATCCTGCAAGGGGAAATTATATTTTTTCACTTTGTTGTTAGTTATTACGCACAGGCCCGAAATACAAACACATGCCACAACCTATACATGCACTAATGGAGAGATGTCAGAGTGAGGGAGCTGCCCATGACAGGCGCCCCGCGCACCCCCAAAGGTTTAGGTTTAAACATGCCTACAGTTGGCAGTGCGCAGACCAGAACAAATCCAAAAAAAAAGAACAAGTTACACACGCAATTTTAATAGTTTAACAACATTTTCTGGGTAATTTCTGTGTTTTTTTCCTCTCAATTCTGATTATGTAATCGAAGGACTACAGTAGGAGTAAACTGTTGGCACTGCTTCTCCAGAACATGATGTGGTAAAACGATTTGTATGTACTGTACACAGAAGCCTTGGCTGGAGGTTGACTCTACAATTTGATTCAATGCTGGTTTAAGAATTGAGGCTAATTCTTAACATCAAGGTCAGAACAAAACTAACGCAGAGGTTTCCATTCCATAATTTAAAATGACCAACTAATTATATAGTACATCTCTTATATGGAAGTTTAGCATCAGGTCTGACAAGACGGAAAGATCTCTGTATAGGACACAGACACACACAGAGAGAGTGATGGTGGATCACTCTATTTTTCCACTTATGCTATCGGTGGATTGGAGGTTGTTATTCTGTCATGTTCTCATGTACCTGAATTGTAAAACCATCAGGGGTTACATGTATAGGCATTTCCAGGTGTTACCCTGTATTTGATAATGGAAGACTAGCAAGAGGCTTGACGATTGGGAGTGAACATTAATAGGGAAACCGATCAATCAAGTAATCTGTTGACTAAAATAAGCCTAGGGGTCAAGTAGTAACAAAACGGATCATCCAAGAAGAATATAAAAGATGTTATGCCACACACATGTATTATGAAGACGCACCCCCACCCCTGTGCAACTTTACCCTCTACCTTATATCAACAATATGTCCGTTACAGTAACTCTGCCAGCCTGGATAAAATGATTAGAGCTTGCAAATTTTGTTTCTGTGTACTAAAGAAAAAAGGAAGGCAGGAGTTGAAAATGGAATTACCAGAGCTTACAATTTTCATGAAATAGAATAAAATCCTGTGAGTGTCCAGATTTTTTAGATTTGGGCATTATTGACAGGGCAGCTGAGGAAATGAAAGGTGGGAGAGAGAGGGGGAATGACATGCAGCAAAGGGCTGTAGGTCGGAGTCGAACCCAGACCCGCTGCATCGAGGAGTAAACCTCTATATATGGGCGCCCGCGCTACCAACTGAGCTATCCGGGCACCCAATAATCATGCTTATATTCATGTTTTGAAATCTTTCACTGAATTTGCATGGGTCACTTGTGTGGTGGCAGGTCTATTTATTCAGAAACCGCGTTGAAACTCCAAGGATACCATGCCTTTCTGGATGTATGATAAGGAACTTGTAAGTGGCAGTCACCTCATTTCTTTTTATGTATCCCACTTACATATAAAATCTTTGCTTTGACAACAGCAGTTAAAACTAAAAGTTAAAAAGTGTTAAATTGGTCAAATCTACATTACCAATGGCGACGGATTTAAAATATAACACCTGTAACAGTCATGCATGCAAAACAGTGCAGCTCACTAAAAGGAAGTTAAAATATTGAGTACTGTGGAGCTGCAGTATCATAATGTAGGAACTGGTAACACTAAAGAGCTTGTTTTCAGACTCTTATTGAACAATCCTTCTTAGATAAAGATGAAATGAAAATCATGTGTATTTTGAAGAACAAGACATTGTTCAAGGGAACATTTGTCCCTTAATCTTTTCCCACATTATAAAAGCAAACGAAATACTTGATACTGAGGAAACCTGCAGCTGAAAAATAGGCCATTGTGAGGACGGCTATACGTTGTGATTGTTGGAAGAGAAATAAGTTGGACAGAAGTCTGTCCAGCTTCCAGGCTTCGATACAGATGAGTTACTAATAGTTTGGAAATGAAGGGACAGGGGAGGATATTAAATTATCACTGCTGTCAAAAGAGAACCTCAAAATCTCTGAAGACGTATACTTTTCACCCCGCAAAAAACATCCATCTTAAACTAAAGTCTTCCTTGACTAAAGGTGAAAACGTGTGAGATAACTTCACGGGTTCCCAATGCATCTTGATAATATCACTCCAGAGGTATCAAGATAAAATCACTTGAAAATTGCCAGTTTGCTTTAGTTAAGATTACCTCACCCCTCTGGCAGATTGTGCCTCCCTTACTTTTGGAGAAATACGATTTGAAGACTCAACATTACACTGAATGACCTCTCGAGATGGATAGTTTTTGCAGCTCAGGAGAAATAGAAAACCTTTTTCATTGTCCAGGTGACGCCAACAGATTTTTTTTTTTAATTCTACAATACGCTTTGAATGGTTTCCACAGATATAAAGGTTATATCACTCCCTCAGCATGCTTGAGGATGATGTCAGTTTTAAAGTAAAGATGAAAATAAAGCAAAAGTCAAAAGTAAAAAAGCAAAGTTTCCACAGGACAGAGGCGTTGCATAACAACACTTGGACAATGATGCTTTGTCGTAAATCCCCTGGTGGCGTATGAAACTCTGGCCAGTTAGTTCTGCAAATCAAAGCCTGATTTACAGGCTGTTGAAGCAATTGGGGCACACACACACACACACACACACACAATAGGCAATGCTCTCACAGTGACACGACTGCACTTACGAATAAAGAACAGAATGAATAAAAATGCAAGAACACATACAGAAACCTTCAGTGAAGATGTGGTTTGGTATTTGACCAGATGTCTGCACAAAGAAGAATTTATAGACTTTCTGTTTTTGTTATTATGTGAAGGAAGAATTGCACTGCACAAAAAGTGTAGGCACGTTTGCACACAATCATCAAGTCTCATAAAAATACAGACATTTCTTTATGGCATTATTGAAGGACAAGGGACTTTAATACACACAATACATACATGCACACACCAAAAGAGGCTCTCACACACACTCCCACACCTTATCGGCTTACAGTAGGTCAGCTAGGAAGATCATCTTGTGTTTCTTGTGTCCCTCTCTGTTCAGGGATTTGCCATCCCTCTTGGAGGAACTGTTAGGTAATGCTGCTCCACTGCCCAGAAATCCTGCAATTCTTAAGAACACAGCCATACACCAAATGCAGAAAAAAACTATCAGGAGCACCTGCTGTTTCCATGAGCCTGGCTGACTAGGTGAATCCAGGTGAATCCCCTGATCCCTCATTCCGCTCACCCAATAAATCGCCTTCTTCCCTGCATGGACAGGTTGAAGAGGGATTTTTGAGCCGTGAGACAATTCATACGCATACATGGATTGTGTCAAAGCAGGTGCAATTCAATATCACAGTCCCCAAAACTGCCAGTTGCAATAAGGGGTTTTGTGTTGGTGACATTTCTTGAGACATTCAGTAATACCTCAGGATTTGGGCAACAGGGTGATGCCTGGGCAGAGCAAAGAATAAATCTTCATGGCTTAATATTGGCGCAGTCTAGGCCCAAAATATGGCTGTGAATGATCTTAAAATGCACATTAAAATATTTAATTGTTTGTATTTTTTGTAGTCATATACTGTAGTTGCGGTGTGTGTGTATGCAAGTATTGTTCCTGTAGATAGTTTTAAACTTTTGGTTTGAAAAAAGGTGTTTTTTCCATCTACCTTTTCATTCATAGATCAACGTGGTTAGGTGTCAAAGGTTCGATCACAGATTTGAACACATGACCTTTAGAAAAAAGTTTCCCCTCATAACTCCAGAAATGCCCGCGACAACTGAGGTAATTTACTTTCTCATTCTAGTGTTGCCAAAGTTGGTTCTGGGCAATTTCTTTTGTAACCTTTTTATGTATTACTGAGAAGTCTTTATGCCAAAAAAAGCATTACCCTTGTTTCATGTTGACATTTTAGGAAAGTTCAAGGGAAAATGGAATACCTAATGTAAGACTTAACAACTATACCTAGAATCACTTATTTTCCTCTTGTATATGTAAACAATTAAAGTGAGATAAGAATTACTATTTTAATGAGATTTCTGTAACACCATAATCCGTTTCATTCTACCCCTGGTTTCCCGTGACGTCTTGACAGAGTAATAAGGTCCACACTTTTGTTTTTATAGGTGTGAGCAGTTACTGCACAGTATTCTGTGTAAATTGCCTTACCAGCCGGTGTGTCTCTCGAGTTTCTCTTATAATGAAATAATGATGACAGATGTGAGAACCAGAAATCTGACAGCTGAGGGGGGGGGGGGGGATGAGAGGAAGCCTCTGTTTCTCTACCTGCCTGCCTCTGTCTCTTTGTCCGCTTGACACATGCTGTGAGGTTAATGAAGGCAGAAATAAAAGTTGCTGCAGCACCACACAAGACAATGCTGTTTAAATTGCAGCTGTTATCTCACAGCTCTAACTATATGTTTGTTTATATACAAATGTTGCTGAAGGATGCAGTTGTGTGTGTGTGTGTGTGTGTGTGTGTGTGTGTGTGTGTGTGTGTGTGCGCGTGCGTGCGTGTGTGTGCGTATAGCAGTATTTGCAAACCCTCATTTGAATCTTCCCCCCTGGAGTGTTCATTATCTAAAATGTATATGATAGGAGCCCATACTATTACACCTAATTATCTGCACATGACTAAATGCTGCAAATAACCTTGTTATATTCTTCACTGTTTCATGTTACTAGATATAACAGTGATAACTGGCTGACTATGACGAAATATTAACCGTTTATAGCCCGACAGCGTGTCTTTACAGCAGCATGGCTAACATCAACAACGGAAGCTAAAGTTACCCACAATCCGTCAGGTGTATCTCAACACCGGAGCTGATAGTAGCCCAAAATACACAACACTTGTCAAGGACAATGATGCTCCTCACTGTTTAACATTAGCTGGGATGTTTTTACTTTTACATTTATGGGGACAGAAAAAACACTAAAACTAAGTATCATGTCACATGCATGATAACGTATACATCCTTTTATTCTAGTGATTCATATTATATTAGATATTCATGAACCTCATCTTCACCAGCAATGCCACAATAGATATCCAGTTCTTACTCTAAACATAACCTCTAAGTCTAAAAGAAAAGCATCAGTCCTAACATTATATATACATCTCCACACTTATAAACAAACAAATTCATCCTCAAACACAATTTATTCAAGGTATTTGCTGCATTATTGCGTCCGTGGATATTTCAGCATTTCCCTGTTAAAAAAACTAAATGGAAACCTTTTACATGTGGCAGTCATTAAAATTAGAACAGTAACCTAGATAGAAACATGGAGAAAGATTCCTTTTATATAACATCAAAACTTTAATACAATAAGATGTGTACATCTGGCCTGCGGAGCAGCCTAGTAGCTGGAAACCGGATCATAACTCTGAGGTTGTTGGTTTAATTCCTTGCAAAGTCTGCTGTCTTTTCTTGCAGATTGCATCAATATATTTAACCCCTTCCTTCTCTCTGAAAGATTTTGAGTTCGAGCTTCTTCTACATGTAAGACTTGAACTTTAATCCACTTGATGATAAAACCTGAACTGTTTGTTTTCAACATTTGAAATATCTAAATGACAAGTTTTTTGATATGGATATTCTAGATCTAGTTTTCCATTAGGATTGAAATAACACATATGGCATTGCTGTTATAGCACCATTGTCTAGACCTTCCCTGTCACAATAATTTGAAGCCTGTGTAATTGACATTCAACAGAATCAGATGCCAACCAGTAGGAATAAAAGCAGACTACAGAGGCTGATGAAAAAAGTCCTTAGACATGACTTGACATGCGTTGCTGTAACTTGGCATTAGTGGGATGGAAATAGTTGTAGTCATGGATGTGATTTTAATCTTTATGTAGGACACTGCTCAAAGTCAAGAACTCACAATGATGTCTCTAAAGTTGAGTTTCAGTTGACGAAACCAAACCAGTGAACCAAACCCTTTTTCTCCGATCTTATATACATTCATTGTTTTCAACAGAAAAGAAGACAGGGCCAGATTTACTAAAAGAATTGCATTATAAACTCAAATCTGCGCTATGGCTTTCATTGAGTTGGCACTCACAATTTGTGTGTATTGAGCGTCGGATTTACTAAGGAACCAGAAATGTCTTAACAAAGGAAAGAAAAGTTTAGTTGGAACATGTAGGGATGTTACAGTTCATTGATGGTCAAGTTTAATGAAATTCCCTGTCCACGTGTTACAGTAATCAGATATTGTCTTTAATAATAATAGCCTAATTGTTTCATATTTGTTTCTAATAATCAGTTTTAGGTATGCAATGAGGGAAGAGGCCTTGCAAACACCTGCACACAAACAAAACACAGCATGTGTTTGGGTCAGAATGTGTCAAACCTGTGCCTGAACAACTGTTTTTTAAATAAATTGTTATTGATGGGTTAGAACATCAGTTGAATATTTGAACACGGCTTTTTCTGCCAAAAGGCATCATTTTGTGATTAATTACATGCCACTTTGCAACACAGTAATACAGCAGAAACCTTATTTATTGATACATATCAATATTAATCCAGCTTAATGTTACTACAATGTATGTGCTGGTTGACAAGCTAACGTTAATGCTAGCTAATGCTTGGTGGATAACATTATAGGGTTACAACATCGTTCAATACGCTCATAAAGTTATTAGTAGTATGATTGTTTTGACCATGGATAAAAGCAGCACTGCGCTAACCCACAAATAAGTTCACTAGTTACGTTAACGTTAGCTGTATAGATAGACGATTAATTTAATGCTAATTTAGCCAGCTAGCACACCCGCTCTGCCTGCCTCACTCCCCCGGCACAAAGAGACTTCATTCGGGATGATAGCTGACAACACAGCCGGGACATGTAGCAGTAGCTAGTTACCGTTAGCCCCAGCCGGTGCTTACGACGCTAACGGCAGTTTAAAGAAGCGTCGGGAAACAGAGAATACCCAGGCATCCTAGTCACAACATCGGCCATCTATAATGTTAGCTACCGGTATTTGTACCGAAAATCTCCTCCCTGCCGAATTTCTCCCCCCTTCGCGTTTAGCTGTCTTTACAGTTAGCTAGCTAAATTAACCCGACAAAAGGTGGGTTAAGCACCAAAACGAATAGTTAAGATTACAGAAAAGTGAAGGGGGAGATCGGGCAGCTGGGAGATGTTCTCCTGCTGCTGACAAGGGCAATCGAACATGCTCGCCGTCCTGGAGATTCCCCCGGCAATCCCCACCCACACCCATCTCTCAGCCTCGTTGAGTAGCTAGCTAGCGTTACAACAAACTCCGTCTGCCCGGTAAAATCCAAAAGGTGACATTGGCATGTGAAATATACTGTGATAGTGTGGTTTTAGCTGCTGGCTAAAACCTGCTAACGTTAGCCCTGGCTCACTAGCTAACTGGTCAGCTAGCAACCAATACAGATTGAATCAAGAAAAACGTAATTATGTTGGGGAAACTGCAGCTATTTTATTAGCATGACATGAATAAACGTTACTAAACTTAACGTGAATAAACTTGAATGGTTAAACTCGTCCATGAACAGATGCATTCTAATCGACGATAGTGTTTAGCAATAAAAACTCCCATAATTCCACGCAACTTCCCAACGTCATCAAACGTCTGTGTTTACAATCCATTGTTTTGGTTGAGAGACCCCTAGCAGCAGAAAGTTACATATTGTACGTTTAACCCCTTTGGTGACCCTGAAAAGGAATAAGCAGGTAAAAAATATCATTATATACAACAATATGATTTTAAATGGTATTCACCCTGCATACCTTAAAGCACCTACATAGATAATTTAGCTGTAGAGATATTGCAGTATAGTTCTCTAGTGTCTCTAAAAGCTTCCTGGATCAGCGTTCGGAAAACAGGCTGTTATTAATCTATGACAGGATGAAGCGCTGCCATGTGATCTGAATTTATTCTCCACTTATTCCTAGAAGAAGAACTACGCTCGATTTGTTCAAACACAATACTGGACGCTTTTGCAGATGGTTAAATGTTTTTTTGGAAATATCCCGGTTTGGATTAAGTAGAACAAAGCTGGTGTCGTTTTACTTTGAGAAGACAAAGAACATCTATGAAAACAGCCTATTGTTTTGAGGCACGGGTTAAGTTACAAGTATGTAAAATGTCATGTTGAGTTTTATTACATCCCAGTCACTGGCAGGATGTTTGCTATTATGAGTGGATAGGCTAAAGGTCCAACTCTAGTTAACGTAGGGCTGGATGATTAATCGAAAAATAATCGTAACCGAAATTCAGAGCCTATAACCGACGTAATTTTACCAAGTCGGTTATTTCGGTCTTTTAATCCTATTAATATTTCCGTGGCCGTCCACTGTGTCTTAATGTACTTTCCCCTTAAAACATATTACGGCCGCTGCGTTATGGCAGGACTCCTGGCAGCCCTATGAGACCGGAAATTGGCTGCGTGTAGTCTGTTCCGGATTGTCTGGGCAGAGAGCTGTCGGCCATATCGTCCTGCAAACCTTGACTGCAAATCTGTAGAAGACACAAACAAACAATACGTTGGTCAAAATGACCAGGTGATAATGAGACCAGGACTCCTGCTGAAGAATGTAAAAGGAATGATTGAAAAAAGCAATAGAAAAAAACGAATGCTTAGGATGGGTTAAATGCAGAGATTGAATTTCACTACATTGTACTCTATGATTGTATGTGACAAATAAATAAAGTTTCTACTTTATTTTAGTAGAGAGGCCTTTACCTCTCCATCTTAATCATTCTCCATCTTTTTCTCATTGTCATTCTTTTCTTCCTCTCCCTCCTATCTGTTTGTATCTTTAGCTGTCTTTCTCATAATCTTTGTCCGCTCATTCGATTCCTTGCGGTTTCCCCAGCAGCGCGGGCTCTATCCAGCGGTCTATTTATTTTTCATATAAACCATTTCACCGCCTCTTCCAACATTGTATGGGTCTAACAAAACCAATTGGGCCAGAGATAACAATATCATCTACTTCAACAGACCCAGTTCAGGAGTTAGAGCCAGTCTTCTTTTATATATATAAATATTGAATGAGGCATAGAGGCATCAAATCAACAAAACCCTGCATGTTTGACGCAATGGCCGATAGCTGTAGTCAAAGAGTTTAAATCTCTTGCAGGAGCTTTCTGCTGTATCCCTGTATCATCCTCTTGGTAACAGTTGCTGCAAAAATCAGCCAGTGCTCAAACTAAAAGTGTGTATCTTCAAGCTAACTCCCATCCGTTGTTGACATTTAACAATTCATTTTAATGATGTAGCTTGGCTGTAAATGTCACAACACATTTTCTACACGTGTGACAGTGATGGCCAGTTATCATTGTAAAAAATTGATAAATTGAGACAATATAGCAGGCAAATTGGAAGTGCACCATTTTTGCTTGTCACTAACAAAATAATGATGTCCTGACAAAGCAGCCAATGGAGTTGGCACCTTTCAGGCAGCATTTACAAGCATGTGTCTGGTGTTTATTAACCACCAGACATTTTTCTTGGCAGGGTGGAAGAGCCCTATGAAACAGTATGTGGACCCATGGAAACTGAAACCTGCCACTGAAACAAATATCAATGGAAATCCAGCATTTGGTGGTCCACTCATCTCACCAGGGTGCCTCACCTTCTGAATATTAGGGGATAATATTTCTCTGTTATGCTTTAACTGGACTGTGCCCAGTTGAGGGGAGAGCAGAGCAGAATATAAAGCGAAGAGAGAAAATGTCAGGAGAAGAAACCACAAAGAGGTGAGAGGAGATGTAAGAGGAGAGGTGAGAGGAGATGTAAGAGGAAAGGTGAGAAGAGCAGAGAGGAAAAGGGAGATGCAAAGAGGAAGTGTGTAAATCCACCCATTTCCTCCTCGTCCATCATCGACCAGTTTATCTGTTACAGCCTGGACCCACCTCATACATACACACACTTTCTTTTGTCACTTCAAACAGAGAGTGCACAAATGTCACAAGGGATCCAAGTGTGTGGTCTCAAAGCTAAAGCTGCTTTTTCATTTCGTATGACTTTGTATGAAATTTGCAGCTGCATTCAGTAGGTTTACAGGTGAATTGGTAAACTGCCATTTTCCTTTGTTGTTCCTTTTAAAAGCAATCAAGGCATATCCATTGTTGTCACTTGTATCAATGTCACATATCTGCTTTGTCCTAACCTTCCAGTCAAATACATTTATTAAAAAAACGAAAGGAAAAATTAGGTCGTACAAATATGTAATTGTCCAATATACACAAACACCCAATATACTGATACAAGAGAAAAAAAATAGAGAGACATTTTAGACTAGAATAATCTGAAAAAAATAATGGAAAATGGTTATTAAACCATCATGCTTTTGACTTTTTTGATAGTAACAAGCTCAACAATAACAGCTTTTTACATATTTGTGTTAACCAAACTTCACATACAAATAGGCCTATTCGTGCTTGCAAGCATCTTGTATTTCAAGAGCAATGAAACAAATTGGAACAATCTGTAGAAACAAAGCCAGTGTATTTAATGTTGTAAGTGGAAATTTGAAGTGACAAAAAGCACAGATTTTACCATCAGCCACTTTTTCCACCATCCATCAATTCCTCAGTTAACTGTTTGTGAAAGGCCTCTCTTGTACTTTTGTACGTCCATTTGCAAGAGCTGTTTCATTAAATCTTGCAGGGTGTTGTTCCTTTCGTGCCTCATACTGTCTTGTCCAACTGCCAAAGCTTTAACAAGGAAAAAAGTATACAAAAAAAGCAATGTCTTGAACCCTGTGAAACAGGATTGTGCTATAACATTGATTCATGTAAAATGCCTTGCCCAAGGGCAGCTTGATGGTATTTCCTGAAGGTGCAGAGAGCGTTAGTTATTTACCTGTCCTTTCCCCAAATTTTACTCTGTTTCGAACATCTCTTAAAGGCATAGACCCTGCCCTCTGCCTGCTTTGTCTTATTTTTTCTGTGTTTCGGACATTTCTGGGCGTCGAATTCTATAAAAACGTAGCTACCAGGTGCCAGATCGTAAGCACTCATCCGAGTGCTTCAGAGGAAGCTACAAAAATGGCAGACACAGCGCCGAAAAAACACAAATACAGCGAGGTGAAATGCTAAGCGGATAAAGCTTGTTTCAAAACGAGTGAATCTGGGGTTGGCTTTTACCTGCTGACGAGCACTGTAACCCTCTTTGAATGTTGAATGAAATGTTTAGCTATTCCTCTGCATCCTACAGTGATAATTGTACATGTTTTTTTGGCGTGTTGAAGGCGAGGCTACACACCAGGAAAACTCTATCGTTAATGTTAACTGCTGTAACTTAGCCCCCAGTAGTCATTGCGGACCTAATGTAGTTCCTGTTAGCCATCCCCTGGCAGAAGCCGGGAAGCCAGGGAGGCTGGGTGGAACTAACATCTTAGTTCTGATAGTAAGTTAGTTAAAATCTCATCTCAATCGTTGATATACGATCTGAATGCGGCACAAGCCTAAGGGGGCTTTCACACCTGCCTCATTTTGTTCATTTGAGTTCGTTTTCCCCCTTGGCACGGTTCGTTTGGGCAGGTTTGAACGCACCAAAAGGGGACCAAACAAGCGTACCAAGACCTTTGATGAGGCGGTCTCAGTATGATTTCAATCAAACTCTGGAGCTTCTCCGGGAACCATCACCTTATCGTGGTGGAGAGGTTTGTGTGTCCCTATGAACCTGAGGGCTGTGTTGTCTGGAGCTTTGTGCTCCTGGTAGGGTCTCCCAAGGCAAAGTGGTCTCAGGTGAGGGGCCAGACAAAGAATGGTTCAAAAACCCTATGAAAAAACGAGGTAGAGATGATGTGACCCTGCCCGGAGGAAGTCCGGGGCCCCCGTCTGGAGCCAGGCCCAGATGGAGGGCCCGTCAGCGAGCGCCTGGTGGCCGGGTTTGCCACGGAGCCCGGCCGGGCACAGCCCAAAAAAGCTACGTGGCACCTCTCTCTCCAACCCATGGGCCCACCACCTGTGGGAGGAACCACTGGGGTCGGGTGCGCTGCCACATGGGTGGCAGTGAAGGTCAGGGGCCTCGACGGACCAGACCCGGGCAGCAGACGCTGGCTCTGGGGACGTGGAACGTCACCTCTCTGTGGGGGAAGGAACCGGAACTTGTGCGGGAGGTGGAGTCTCGCACAGTCTCGGTTCTGGAACCATACTCCTGGATAGGGGTTGGACTCTTTTCTTCTCCGGAGTTGCCCAGGGTGTGAGGCGCCGGGCGGGTGTGGGGATACTCACAAGCCCCCGGCTGAGCGCCGCTACGTTGGAGTTTACCCCGGTGGACGAGAGGGTCGCCTCCCTACGCCTGCGGGTTGTGGGGGGGAAAACTATGACTGTTGTTTGTGCGTATGCACCAAACAAGAGCTCGGAGTATTCGGCCTTCTTGGAGACCTTGAATGGAGTCCTGTATGGGGCTCCAGTAGGGGACTCCATAGTTCTGTTGGGGGACTTCAACGCGCACGTGGGCAATGATGGAGACACATGGAGAGGCGTGATTGGGAGGAACGGCCTCCCTGATCTAAACCAGAGTGGTTGTTTGTTGTTGGACTTCTGTGCTAGTCATGGATTGTCTATAACGAACACCATGTTCGAACATAGGGATGCTCATAAGTGTACTTGGTACCAGAGCACCCTAGGCCAAAGGTCAATGATCGATTTTATAATCGTTTCATCTGATCTGAGGCCGTATGTTTTGGACACTCGGGTGAAGAGAGGGGCAGAGCTGTCAACTGATCACCATCTGGTGGTGAGTTGGGTCAGAGGGTGGGGGAAGACTCTGGACAGACCTGGTAAACCCAAACGGGTAGTGCGGGTGAACTGGGAACGTCTGGAGGAGGCCCCTGTCCGACAGACTTTCAACTCACACCTCCGGCGGAGCTTTTCGTGCATCCCTGTGGAGGCTGGGGGCATTGAACCCGAGTGAACAGTGTTCAAAGTTTCCATTGCTGAAGCTGCGGCGGGGAGCTGTGGTCTTAGGGTCTTAGGTGCCTCAAGGGGCGGCAACCCACGAACACCGTGGTGGACACCGGTGGTCAGGGAAGCCGTCCGACTGAAGAAGGAGTCTTTCTGGGATATGTTATCCCAGGGGACTCCGGAGGCAGTTGCAAGGTACCGAAGGGCCCGAAGGGCTGCAGCCTCTGCCGTGAAAGAGGCAAAGCAGCGGGTGTGGGAGAAGTTCGGAGAAGACATGGAGAAGGACTTTCGGTCGGCACCAAGGTGCTTCTGGAAAACCGTTCGCCACCTCAGGAGGGGGAAGCGGGGAACCATCCAAGCTGTGTACAGTAAGGATGGGACGCTGCTGACCTCAACTGAGGAGGTAATAGGGCGGTGGAAGGAGCACTTTGAGGAACTCCTAAATCCGACTAATACGCCCTCTATGGTAGAGGCAGAGCTGGAGGATGATGGGGGATTGTCGTCAATTTCCCTGGTGGAAGTTGCTGAGGTAGTTAAACAACTCCACAGTGGCAAAGCCCCAGGGATTGATGAGATCCGTCCAGAAATGCTTAAAGCTCTGGGTGTGGAGGGGTTGTCTTGGTTGACACGCCTCTTCAACATTGCGTGGAAGTAGGGGACGGTGCCTAAGGAGTGGCAGACCGGGGTGGTGGTTCCCCTTTTCAAAAAGGGGGACCAGAGGGTGTGTGCCAATTACAGGGGTATCACACTTCTCAGCCTCCCCGGTAAAGTCTACTCCAAGGTGCTGGAAAGGAGGGTTCGGTCGATAGTCGAACCTCAGGTTGAAGAGGAACAATGCGGATTCCGTCCTGGTCGTGGAACAACGGACCAGATCTTTACTCTCGCAAGGATCCTGGAGGGAGCCTGGGAGTATGCCCAACCGGTCTACATGTGCTTTGTGGATCTGGAGAAGGCGTATGACCGGGTCCCCCGGGAGACACTGTGGGAGGTGCTGCGGGAGTATGGGGTGAGGGGGTCCCTTCTCAGGGCCATCCAATCTCTGTACGACCAAAGCGAGAGCTGTGTCCGGGTTCTCGGCAGTAAGTCGGACTCGTTTCAGGTGAGAGTTGGCCTCCGCCAGGGCTGCGCTTTGTCACCAATCCTGTTTGTAGTATTTATGGACAGGATATCGAGGCGTAGTCGGGGTGGAGAGGGGTTGCAGTTTGGTGAGCTGGGGATCTCATCGCTGCTTTTTGCAGATGATGTGGTCCTGATGGCATCGTCGGCCTGTGACCTTCAGCACTCACTGGATCGGTTCGCAGCCGAGTGTGAAGCGGCTGGGATGAGGATCAGCACCTCTAAATCTGAGGCCATGGTTCTCAGCAGGAAACCGATGGAGTGCCTTCTCCAGGTAGGGAATGAGTCTTTACCCCAAGTGAAGGAGTTCAAGTACCTTGGAGTCTTGTTCGCGAGTGAGGGAACAATGGAGCGGGAGATTGGTCGGAGAATCGGCGCAGCGGGTGCGGTATTACACTCAATTTATCGCACCGTTGTGACGAAAAGAGAGCTGAGCCAGAAGGCAAAGCTCTCAATCTACCGGTCAGTTTTCGTTCCTACCCTCACCTATGGTCATGAAGGCTGGGTCATGACCGAAAGAACGAGATCCAGGGTACAAGCGGCCGAAATGGGTTTCCTCAGGAGGGTGGCTGGCGTCTCCCTTAGAGATAGGGTGAGAAGCTCAGTCATCCGTGAGGAGCTCGGAGTAGAGCCGCTGCTCCTTCGCGTCGAAAGGAGCCAGTTGAGGTGGTTCGGGCATCTGGTAAGGATGCCCCCTGGGCGCCTCCCTAGGGAGGTTTTCCAGGCACGTCCAGCTGGGAGGAGGCCTCGGGGAAGACCCAGGACTAGGTGGAGGGATTATATCTCCAACCTGGCCTGGGAACGCCTCGGGATCCCCCAGTCGGAGCTGGTTAATGTGGCTCGGGAAAGGGAAGTTTGGGGTCCCCTGCTGGAGCTGCTACCCCCGCGACCCGTTACCGGATAAGCGGAAGAAGATGGATGGATCTGGAGCAGTTTGTGTGTGGTGAGAACGTGAGAACGTGATCTGACCTCGAACCACACCAACTGTGTACTCCACGAGTCTGAGCTATGGCTCCTGTGATCAGGTGTGCTTTCTCGCGATGTTTCTCTCACAGAAATAGGCCGCGGTCACTCGCATTTCCGTGGTCAAACCAGCCGCCGCTAAAGTTGGAGACAGACACCATCAGAGCAAAGTGAAGTCTCTGGGACAAGAGCAGACGCTCCCAAACAATGTCTGATTATTTAAATGAAATGAGCTGGTTTGACCATGGAGATGCAAGAAATATGCACTAGTCCAGAACTAGGGCTGCACGATATGAGGAAAAGCTGCTATGTGCGATAACATTGTTTAATATTGCGATGACGATATGACTTGCGATAAATATTCAAATGTGAATGTTAGCTATACTGTTCCCATGTCTTAGTGCTTTAATAGGTTCTTTGCGAACCTAAACATTGAATAGCCTATTCCCACTGAATAAAGAAATCAAATAGATAATTTTTGACATGCTTTTATTGAACAAATTACACATAAATGAGTCATTATAACTATAAGAAATTAACAATTGGCTCACGATGGGCATGCGCACTAGCAACAATTTGTTTGCGTTGTCGTAGCAACCGATAGCAACATGCGCGTTCGTGTCTCTTACAAGTGGCGAACTCATGACTCACGTTTTCATTGTCTAAAATATTCACTAACGTTAAACACTGTGTTTTCGTTGTTCCCTATCGTTTACATGCTTAGCTAAATAAACGATAGATGTATTTAGCTAGACAACCAAGGAGATTTAATAATTATGTATGTGTAAACTACTAGCTAGCTATCTACTAACTAGCGCTAGCTAGCTGTTAGCCTGCAGTTTCGTGAACAAAGCTCATCCATGGCTTCAGCTCTCATCCACGTTACAAGCTTTACAGCATACAGCCCTCGGATGTATCATAAGAGAGAACCAAGGCGATGTAATCACTATGTCTGTAGTAACGTTATGTAGGCATATAGCTAGCTATGTATAGCTCTTAATACAGCCATGCTAGCTACCCCTGATGTTAGCAACCAGCTAGCTAGCCGATAGCCCGCCAGTTTGGGAAACTCTAATGACGTTACATCCACGTAGCTAACAGGCTTTACAGCAGCTACATACATCCCTGGGATGTATCATGACTTCATAAGATAATACCATGGACGTATTAATAGAACACATGGTGAATTACAACCATTAGCTATATCCATTATTGCAGCTAGCAACATGAGCTAGGGAGAACAGTCATGTGAGCGGGCGGGCGCAGTCCCGCGGCTCTGCTCGCGTCCACTATGCACGTTCATCATGCCAAGTTTAATAATTCTGGATTCGCTTTTAGTGAATGTTAAAAATGTTAAAAAATGTAACGTTTTAAACAAGGACCCTTTCAGTGTTCGGGCTGGTAAGTTGATATACCCAGAAACAAATTATCCGCTGAAACACAGACGTTTCTTTCGCCATGCAAAGTCTTTGTGAAAAGTCTTTCTGGGCCATGGGGTGCAGTACCACCGTTATCCGCTAAGCCCATGGTGGCTTTTAGACTCGGCGCTCTTCCTGGGGGCTTGGAATTTCCGGAGAAAAAAGAACCACGTGACGCGTTCGTCCAATCAGCTGCCGGTTTTCATTTTCTGTGAAATAATCAGACTGTTAATGGAAACAATACAGAGCAGCGCCGCCTGCTGCTATGGAGACGTATTACGCTTTGCGTCGTCTCAGTGTGTAAACTGTTTCCCCTTATTCATCGTGTCAGGCTGTCTGTTGCGATGTGTTCATCGCGCTAGTTCATATCGCGATGACGATGAAAATTCGATGTATCGTTCAGCCCTATCCAGAACACAGGACCTTCTTCCAGTATTTACTTTATTGCTTTCGCCCCAGACACATCTGACCAATAAGCGGAGTGAACGTTATTGCGTGGTTTGTAATGACGCATTTTGGTACGCTTGGATTTTTCCAGGTGTGAAACCAAACCAAACCGACAGAGGGCAAATCGCTCCAAGTTTACAAACTCAACTGATTCAGACCCAAAGCAAACAAACTGTAAGTGTGAAAATGCCATGCCGATGCTTATTTCCTCCCGTAAAGTCCCAGCAGCCTTGTTAACATTTCTCTTCCCTTTTGCACAGTGCCCTTTGGAGGTCCCCATGCTGGCTGAATAAATTGTGCCCTCTGCCAGTTTTCTTTCTTTCGTCTTTTACTGCATCTGGTTCCCATCATGCTTCCTGAGGTTTAGATTAAACTATCTTGAGTTTCCAGCTGCTGGAGAGCCTGTTCCAGTGGCTGTAACTTTGAATGGATGAACCAGAGAGGGAGAGAGGAAGTGACAAAGAGAAAAGAGAGTGTGGATGGAGAGATTTGGGGGTATGTAGGGAGCAATAGAGAGATAGATAAAGAAAAAGACAAAGAGATGAAGCAGCGGTCTTTCCATGTCGCGTGTCAGAAGTCAGCTACAGTCTGTTAAAGTTGAGGTCTCACAGGATTGGCAGCATCCAGCTAACAACCATTTCTGTTTCTTCAATAGACAAAGACATCTGAACTTTTAACTTTTAAATAGATTCTTGAATATTTATACTGTATCTTATTTCTACAAAAAAACCTACCTACATAGATTGGATGAAAACCTGAGTTCTCGTTTGCTCAGTCCTACAATTGATTCATGCTGAGATCTTTAAATCATTTGACAAAATCAGGACAGTGCTGGAGACGTTGGTCTTCTGGATAATCCATAGCACAAATAAAAGCAGTGTTTCTGCTAATAATTAAATTCCACATTTTGTTAGTTAATAATCAATATTATTCGTCAGTGTTGTGACCAAGTCATGTTTGCTCAAGTCCCAAGTAAGTCTCAAGTCATTTGGTCCAAGTCTTAAGCAAGTCTCGAGTTATTTTTTGGGGGGCAAGTCAAGTCAAGTCACAGGTTATGTCAAGTCAAGTCGAGTACTTATTTAAGGCAACGTGAACCAGTCACTTCAGTTCTGATATTTGCATATCAGGCTAACATTAGTTAGCTAACGTTAGTTGTGAGTGAACAGATTGTATCAGGCTAATGTGAGATAACATCAGACCTCGTGGTAGGCACTTACTGATCAGAATGAGTCTTCGCATGACAAACAAAGTTTGAGGTTGTAGTTGGCTGTCTGAAATATTTGACGAGCAGGTCTTGCATTCAGCAGTTTGCTTTTTCCTTGCGGGAAATTTTTAAATTCAAAAGTGATTACTCGTGGCAAAGACGCAGCCATTGTGGTGATCTGGTCCGACTAATGAGGTTTTATCAGAGGTCTTTGATGTTATGTGTTACCATAGCAAGGAGTTTGACTCCATAAATGTCCAATCATTACAATCACATACAGGGGAGCTTTTTGAGTCGTCCAATCATGATTTACAGTTTGCGCTGCTGATGCTACATAGTGTACCTGAGAGAAACGTGACATCATACAATTATATTATTTTATAGGCTATATAACAGCTAACATTCAAACTTATGAATACACGCAAGTCATTATGCCTCAAGTCAAGTCTCGAGTCATTAACTTAGCAGTCCAAGTTGAGTCTCAAGTCATTTTTTTGTCAAGTCGCAAGTCATCAAAACTCAAGTCCACTCGAGTCCAAGTCTCAAGTCCACATCTCTGTTATTAATGTAGTGCTTATTGTATGATCTGATTAAATGACTCTAGGCTCCATGTTTGAGCAGGCAATACCTCAGTGTAGGCTGTGAATTGTTGCGACAAGTGTTGACAACCGCAGGTGCACTGTATATATGTCTCGAGGAACACCCAAAAATGAATATCGATATATTGCATAATATAAATTAAACTGTAAAACATTTGCAACAGCAGAGCCATCGCAGATTCAGTTGTTACAGCTGGTTTGCATGTCTTTCTCCTTAGTATGACTGTTTCAGCTGTACTAGTGACATCTGTTGGAATCAACTAGTAACTTTATATTCACTGTTGATGGATGCAAACTTCAAACTAATTGAGTAAAAAGATCACAGTGTATTGCTTTTACTCGTATAAAAGAGAAACTTATTGTCCTAGATTGTTTAAGTTTGTCTAACCAGCTGCATTTGAGTAAAATAGTAGTTAGAAATGTGCCAACTGTTTTAAGCACTTGTTAAGCACTCTGTTTTCAGTTCGTACTGCGGTGACAAAGGTGATAAAATTAAGCACATCAATGTCAATATGCATACTAAATTGATTTACACTGTTGTCTTGCAATGCAGTCCACAGGACTAACGATTATTTTCATTATTGATTAGCCTGCCGATTATTTTCTAGATTAGTTGAATAATCAGCTGATTTAAAAAACATCAGAAAATAGTGAAAACTGCCAAAAGTGACACCCTCATATGTTTTGTTTTGTCCAACCAACAGTCCAAAGCCCAAAGATATTCAATTTACCACAGTACAGGACAAAGGAAAGCAGCAAATTCTCACATTTGAGAAGCTAGAAATATCAGTTTTTCTGCGTTTTTGCTTGAAAAAGGACTTGAACGATAAATAAATTGTCTTATTAGTTGCTTCATTATATGTCAACGGCCTAATCAATTAATTGCTTTAACTCAACTATTCACTAAAAACTATTTTAACAAATTGTGTTCAGTGGTGCAAAATTCAAAACACAAAGAATAAAATCTTTTGAGAAACCTCTTTGTCAAATTTCCAAATTTTTAAATGTCAGTCACAGCCGGATTGACCTCATGTCTTGTATCCTTTCCAGTTTCTGGTATACTAACTACCAAAATAGTATACACAGTGTATGCTTTAAATAATTTGCACACAGCTTTCAAACTCTCATGTTTACCTGCAGCAGCTGCAAAAGTAACTTTGAAAGGACTTAAGTGCAGCATTTGGTGATTAATTTTCTTCATTTATGATCAGCATATGCTGGCTATGCTAACAGGAAGCTTTACGTGAAGCCATGTTGTTAGAAACTAAACTATCAAAACAAATTGAGGTTAGAGATGAATAAGACACAAACTTCACCTTTCCACAGTTTATTTCCTTTTAAAATAATTCATACAAATGCATACAGTCACAAACATATCTTTGTCAGGTTGTCAGTTTTGACCAAAAATAATGATATTTACTGTAGAATATAGAATATGTATACTGTATATTGCTACGCCTACTACTTACTACCATAAAGGGGACCAAAGTAGGCAACAGTGGACTGTGTGTTACTACCAGGGATGGAATTTCAAGGAGCACCTCGAAAAGCACTTAAAAAACTAGTCTTTTGTTTTGTTTTTCACTTATGGCATCCATCGGTTTGAATGAGGAATGCTTATAGTTTATATCAGGGAGTATACGCAAAGAGTTTCTCCCCCACATAACGACAGGCATCTGGTATGAAAAGATTAAGAGTAAGATTCAAACTATTGCAAGCATTTTGGGGCTGAAATCTGACAGTGATATTTAAATGTCACCTCAGTACCTTCTGTACTAGACAACCCTTCAGATTCTGGCCAGTAACAACTCAGAAATACTCTCCAATGGGTCGTGAAATTTCCATCCCTGATTGCTACTTTTACTACCTTCCCATGAAGTAGACCAGGTAGGCAACAGTAAACTGTTTTTACTACTCAGCTGCTGGTAGAAGGGGATCCTAAAAGCACAGTCACTTAGCTGGCCTGCTAACATCAGCAACGTGAACTGGAATAAATATTCCCGATATTTTACTGTTGACGTAACATCAGCATCTTGTTTACCTGGTGGGAATGTAACCAGTAAAAGCATAGATAACTGGTTGAGTTTGCTAGCTTCGATTTGAAGTCTAGTTTTTCTAAGCTAGTTCTTAGTTGTTGTTTTTTTACATAATGTTCAGTTGTGTATTTAGATGGCAGTCTTTGTAATGGTGCCTTGTGGAGCGTACTAGTCACCACCCCTTCTCCCAGTGCTGCTTTTTTAGACACAGATACAACCAAGTCACATTGACACAGGCAGGCAGAACACCATACAGTATGTACACATAGACACAGAGGCCACTGAGGGTGGTTAAACAGTATACTCAGGAAGGACCCATCATGAAATGTTAAAGGGATACTAATCAGTTGGTTTTGACATGCTATCATGAAACGCCTTTAGTTTGTTGAAAGTTTATCAAACTGACGAGCCATAGAGTATTTTAAAAAGTCTTAACAGGTCGATTTGGGAGTGGATTAAAAATATGAACATTTGGTTTGACCCCTACCTTCAAGAACACAACTGTTCCTCATCACTCAGTAACCATTAACTGTCCTTGACTGGATGTGATATGAGTTTAACTTCACATAGGAACCAAAAAATGTTGTTTGCAGAAAGCAGAGCAGTTGAATAATTGATATATATAGTTTGTTGATGCAGTTTTTCACAAGTCAGTTGGCTGATTTGACAGATCCATAGCATAGCATAAAGCAACACACAATGTTGTGCATCATCTGTAAACCTTGGTGTGCTGAACTGTTCATGCTCCATGACTTGGAAAATGAATGTGTGTTAAGAGTGGAAGTACAGGATCGTTAGACATGAAGACGACAAAGATAATAACTTTTTATGAGACTGTTTCTAAAACTGTAAGCTGCTACAAACTCTCAGTGCATTGCCTTGTCCACAACCTGCTCCCAACCACTCTTTTTTTTAAATTCAAATGGTGACTAGGGATGAAGTCGTCCCAGCCAAGTATACCATTACACCACCTCCCTACAGCCTTTCCTCCCGCAACCCCCTCAATTTGGGTCAAACATTTACATTAAGTCCCAAGAGCAAAATCAAATGCCCCTTAAACATAACAAAGAAAAGCAAACATTAGATAAACTTTAACTCTTGTTAAAGTTATTTTTATCTAATGTAGCAGGACACGAAAAGGCAAGCAGGTAGAAAAACAAAAGCACTAAGTGGCATAAAAAGTAATTGAAAAAAGAAAAGAAAATATATACCAACTGCGGAAACTTAATTTCCTGAGATGGTGTGCAAAAAGCTGCCTTGTTTTTTTTGGGGGGGAGGTTCTTAATTTGGGGACACATAAAACAAAAACAGATATTGTATTCTCAACCAGTTTGGCTACATAGAGACCCTTTTTTTGTTAAGACTGGAATACAAATATCAGTATCTTCTTGGCGTAAGTCTAAAAACTGTACATAGACAGGTTACATTCATTTCATAACCTACTACTTTTGCTTGTACATCAAACTAAGGAAAGGACACAGAAAAAGAGAGAAAGACATGAAACCCGCCCCTCTAACTTTGGACACACTACAGTCTAAGACAGCAGAATTGGATTCTGTATTTTTTTCTTCCCAAATCAACAGATAGATTTTTATTTTTATTTTTTTAATTTTTTTTTTACTTCTGGCAGAAACTTGACCATACTGTAGTTGTTATGTGAAGATCAACCTGTGGATCTTTACAGTCTTTCTCAGGACCTCTGGTTGCAGCAGAGGACAACTGTCTTGCTGTTTGATTAGAGCATCTGACAGCTATCCACTCCTCTTCATCATCTTATTTATCATCATATCAACTTGATCATCATCAACTTCTTCTTTGGAGTGTGAACTGGCTGCTGGGAACCAATTTGCCAGGGGTTGTGAATCGATTGTTATTGGGACCTCAACCTGTCCGTCTGAAACTCTGTGAACCTGTCTGATAACAACTTGTCACTGGGGAACTTATCACTAGGATCCCGGTTGCCGTGTGTGTGTGTGTGTGTGTGTGTGTGTGTGTGTGTGTGTGTGTGTGTGTGTGTGTGTGTGTGTGTGTGTGTGTGTGTGTGTGTGTGTGTCTGTGGCTACAGTTGGTCATTTGGATGCTGCTCTCTGTCGCCCTCTGGTGGCTTGACTGTATTTTGTCCAGGGGACGGGACATGAGGAGGGTGTGTGACAGCGGGCGGAAGGGTGTGTGTAATGGGCACGGCACTGGGCACAATGCCTTCAACGGGTGGCGGGAGGCCACCAGCTGGCAAGCTCACCGCTCCTGGGGGATACCTGAAGAGGGAGAGGGTGACAGAGAGATGCAAAACTGAGTCATCAAAGTACAACTGAAACTAAAATTACAAATGTGACCTTGTTTTGACCTGCGTAAACACATTGCAGTAGGCCTCCATTAAAATTAGACAAGCCGATTGATTTTTAACATCTATAGCTAAAAAGCTACAATAACAGAATACTTTGACATTAGTTTTGTAGCCCACTTTAGTATTGCACCACATAAAGTTTGGGGACTCAGAACAGACACATTTTTAAAAATGATTAAAATCAAAGCAGCAGAGGAAAATAAATTAAGACTTGTATTGCTAAGTATGGATCAAGCTCCATACAAGTCTTTTTTTATAGTGTTTTTATAAATGTTGACGTCTTTAAGACTTTAAGCCCTCTGTTTTGCATCAAAGGGTTTCTATTGAAAGGTTAAGCCAATATAGAGTTGTGCTTGTATTTTGTGTAACATTGGTGGAAAGAGAAGCAGTCTATTTTGGCAGGAAAGATGGGATTGGATTTGTGCAACGTCATTTTATCCCCAGCATCAACAAAATACTGAAGTTAGGACTACAAATAATGATTATTTTCATTCTCAATTAATCTGCAGATTATTTTCTCAATTGATCAATTATTAAATCTCAGTAAATGGTGAAAAATGACCATCACAAAGCTTCAGAGCCCAAGGTGACACTTTCAGATTTTCCATTTACTATCATATGTAAGATATAAAGGCAAATCCTAACAGTGGAGAAGATATAAACGGCGAATAAAATGACAACCAATAATCACAATAGCTGCAGATCACCCATTAAATTGACTAATTGTTGTTTGCTGACTAATGCCTTGATCAGCCCTCCGTTTGGTCCTACAGATCAGCTGAGGACATCCCTACTGACTGACAACAATGTGTTAATGTGCAGCTAATCTGATGAATGCATTATAACCTGGCTGAAATGTGGCCAAACACTAGCACTAGCACTCTCTTATGCTGTGTGGGTATTATAACAGTAACACAACAGTAACATGCACTATATATCAGTAATTACATTTAGAAAACAATCTGCTGTCATTCTACATTTCTAACCGTCACATAATGTATTTTCAAGACATTTAGACACTTTACCAGGGTTTGGGGGAAAAAAATCAAACTGCACTGACCACTACAGGTTTCTTTATCCTGATGATTATTACCTATAAGCCCCGTTGAGCTCGGGGTGGATGGTAGCTGGGTCAACTCCTGCCCAGTGGTTGTTCTGGGAGAGGAACTCCTTATTCACACAGTTCTTTAGACTGTCTGGGACACGACCTGACAAATAAAGAAAAGGAGAAAAAGAAAAGGAGAAATATGAAGTGTTAAAACAGAAATCTAGAGTCTAGTGTTCTACAATTCACACTGGGGATCTTGGTAGTGTTACTGCATTACATTTCAAAGCAGGTGTGATTTCATTAACCAAATTTCTACAGAGACACAAACGTTAGACAAAATTTAACAGGCCAATAGTAAAAAGACCACTGGGGGAGCCACTGGGGGAAAAAAGGAGAAATGGGAAAGAAAGAAGAAGGAAAGGAGGTAAAACAGAAAGAGGCAGATTGTGAAAGGCCTTTAAATCTCTCCGTGCTAAAAGACTAGAGAGGATAGTTTATGCTCAACTGCAGCAGAACACCTTAAACCACTCTTTTTAGACTTGTGTTCTCATTTTTCAGCAGGGGTTTTCACACATAGTGTGTGTGTGTGCGCGCGCGCGCTACCTGTGATAGCCCTTCGGATCTCCCTAGCTGCCTCCTCTCTCATCTCCAGCGATGCCTGTTCGCTGTACCAGGCAGCGTGTGGGGTGCAGATCAGATTGGGAGCGTCCTTCAGCGGACCCTGACTGAAACTGACACATGTACACAGTGCAGTCAGTTACAGCTGCAACAAGATTATTTCATTTAGTGTTGACTAATTTCTAGATTATTTTATTTATGTAATTCACAAAAACACTTTATCATGTATTCCCTAAAAATAATTCCATCCTACTGTATATTATATAACACAGTATTGGAGTAATAGTAGTAAATAGTAGTGGAGTAATATTCCACAATACAGTATGCTCTGCCTCTGCTGATATACAGATAGATAGATAGATATAACAAATAACAACATTACTCTTTATGTGAAAAAAACTAGGGCTGTCAAACGATTACATTTTCTTAATCGCGATTAATCGATGAATTTCTATAGTTAATCGCGATTAATCGCATGTTTTATCACATGATTAAAATTCTATTATTCTGCATTTCAGAACTGTTTTTAAATACATATTAACAATGGAAAGCCATTCTTACCAGTGTATCTTGATTGGGAATCAAATGAATGCAAAGAAAGTGACTTTATGAACTTGATTTTAAGATTTGTATTTGTTTATTATATATTTAATCTAGTCACACATTTGAATTTAACAACAACTTTGAATGCACCACGAGGCTGTAAATTACCAGTTTCATTGAACGCACCGTCTGTGTTTTTCCGACAACAGCAGCTGCAGATTGTTACATCTCGGTGTCGGAATCCTCTACAGTGAAATACAGTCACACTTTACACCGTTTAGCGTTAGTTGTCAGCATTGTAACCGTGTTTAATCCAGCTACTAGCTAGCGGCAGGATAACGTTAGCTGCTGTCAAGTGTAGTGTTAACTAGCGTCACGTGCAGCGATGCCTGTAACGTCTGTTTCAGAGCATCAGAGAGAAGTGCAGACATATCAGTGGCACCAGAATGAGGCACCGAAATCCGCGTTGCTATTCCTGCAGCAGCAGGATGTGTTACGAGGAAGTACGGCAAAATAGTAGCCTGTTAGGCACGACGCAAAGCTGAGTGAAGTGAAAATAAATTAATAAATGGCGGCATGCGATTAATACGATTAAAAAAAAATTAACGCATTATGCTCGACCCTTAATCGCATCGCGATTAACGCGTTAATGCTGACAGCCCTAAAAAAAAAACCATAAAATCAGTGGGTGATTACCTAAAAGGCTCTGTCTCATGAACATCCAGAGCAGCTCCACGTATCCTCCCCTCCTTCAGGGCCTGAGCCAAGGCCTTCTCATCCACCAGACCCCCCCTGGCCGTGTTCACCAGGAACGCCCCCTGGCGCATCTTTAACACACATAAACACGCATTCAGTCAGTTTGAAATACACGATAATTAATATAATATTAATTGTTCTCCCCATTAGCTAATTGTCTTTAAAATGTATGGCAAAATAAATTTACACCCACACAAAAGCTTAGAAAGCTGTTGTTCTTTACTTTTCTCTACTCTCAGTGCAAAGATTCCTAGTGAAACCTAACCATAATAATAAACATGTGCTACATTTTCTTTTCACTTGCCGCCCTCCAGCAAGGTCAGAAATAATTAAACGTATAGCCTGTGTCTTGGGATGAAAATTGGCTTTAGGCTGAGCCCTGGAGATGAAGGACAAACAGAAATTTGTGAGTGTATCAGTCATCATATGAAGTGCATGCAGTAGATAACATCATTCATCTGTATGTAGGTAGTGAGCTTCCCTGGGTACCCACTTCCCTTTAATATGTATGGCTATGGGATGTAGTAGATGATGTAGGGATAAATAAATCATTCAAGTGTGTGTATGTGCTCAGTCATAAGTGTTTGTGTGTGTGTGTGTGTGTGTGTGTGTGTGTGTGTGTGTGTGTGTGTGTGTGTGTGTGTGTGTGTGTGTGTGTGTGTGTGTGTGTGTGTGCGCACGCTGCTGTTGCTCCACCTGTTTGATGGTGAAGTCATTAATCAGGTGGTGGTTATGTTCGTTGAGGCTGCAGTGCAGAGAGACACAGTCAGAGTGGAAGAGCAGGTCCTAAAGAGAAATACAGGAAAAGATGAATCCCAATCTTCTATTTACACTTCATATGGTTGCTCACTACTACAGGAGCTTTAGAGAGAGAACCAAATCATGTTTCAGATCTTCTGTAAACCAATTCTGTTTTGCATTTTTGTAACCGGTCTTACTATATATCTTTATAACGAATACAAGTGTTATTATATATTATTGTTTTTTTATTAATTACATTGTCACAATTACTGTAAATGTGCACAAGAGGGCGTCATTCCTTGGCTACATACAGAAGGCACAGCAGCATAACAGTAAATGCACATTTGTCATGGTGGAGGTGGAGAAAGCAGTGTTTTTGTCTGCAAAGAGAAAAAGTGCCAATAGATTTTTTTTTTTTTCCCAGTAAAAAGAATATTTAGTCTAAATTGGTTTAAATTCCATGGTAGTGCTGTGCTGCTAAAATCCTAATGGGAGTCTGGTGTAAATGATACTTCAGTCGGTGGCAGTCAAATCTCGCTGTCATACTGGTGTTACGGTGCCATGTCATTTCTCTGACGCTCCATTATTCTGACCTCTCAATAACCCGAAAAATTCCCTTTGGTCCTACAGCCCACTAGTCCGACGTCCACTAGCGATATTAGGCTACGAAACCTTTTTTGGCCAGGCGTCCATGCTTACGCAAGGTAACGTAACCCGATGTGTACAGGTCCTATCCCCTGACCAATCAGCTATCCTAACCTTAACCACTCGGGTTAAATGCCTAACCCCAACCAATCAAGCTGCTTTGTAGAGTGGGTCTTGGCGTGGCCATAGTGGGATTTGTAATTTCGCCACCAGCGGGACGTCGGACCAGAGGCGGCGTCAGCCGATTTTGCTGGGGCTTCAGCCCCGAATATTTTGAGTATAGCCCCGAATGTATTTTGAGAAGTTGAGTGACTAATATGAAACCGGACAATAATAATGTAAACGTGCCTGATCGCCTGGCCATTCATACCGGACGCTTAATTTCTCCACGCCTGTCACAAAGCGATCCCTCCTCTCGGCTCTCTTTCTCTTTCTCTCTCCTTCCGATAGAAAGAGACAGGATGAGTAGGGAATATATATATGTGCCTATATGTGGCTGTGTGTGTGTGTGTGTGTGTGTGTGTGTGTGTGTGTGTGTCTCTCTCTGTCCGTCCGTCGGTCTCTCCCTCCGTGTGCCTGATCGCGTGTCTCGCTTTGAGAAGTCAAGACTACCAAAATCACCATGAACCTACAGGGAGAATTCGCCCGCTCAACACGGGTAGGAGAGACTAGACCGCCGCCGCGGTACCGACTCATCGAAGAGCCGGGAGATCAGATAAGCAAAGCCCATGACGTGTTGTTGCCATAGCGACTGCAAGCAACGGTGATACTTTGTTGAAAGCGCAACTTTTCAAGCTGAAGCCAAGAAGCGCTCTACCATTAGGCTACATTCAAGTTAAAGTGGTGTGAGAAGTGGTTCAACTTAGAAATTGCAACTATAAGCACTCAGCTCTATTAACCTTGCATTACAGTGCTTAGGCTACATGTTTTGGGGATGAATCTAATGTGCTGGTGTTTCTGGTTGTTGCATGCTACAAGGTGTAAAGGGGAATCTAACTCCATAAGGGAGTGAACACGTTTTGAGTATAAGGTGAAAGAAAAGGACAACATAAGTTTAAGTACTCCTCCACGACTCCTCCAAATCTCAGAGAACACAGATGGGATGAGTTATATTTTGAATGTGCACAAAGTTTTGAACATGAGCAGAAATCTTGCTCGAACACATCTGAAATATTACAGTCCAGGGGTTTATTAATTCATTAAAATGAATGAGTGTATCATTGAGGTGAATAATTGTCATATGCACATTTAAGGAGGTTACTTCCCCAACAAAAGATGCAAAAGAGGAGGGAAGAGTAAATGATGCCTAGGCTACATGTGTGCTGACTCAGATATAATTAGGACAGTCGATCCAAAGGAGAATAAATAGTTGAAAGCAATACAGAATGCCTGAGAGCCTTACTGCAATGGTTTCCATTATGTTTTTATATTTGGATTGTAATCTATGTTTCCCTTCACATAAAGATATTTCCAGCATAAATTGATTCAGAAAAAGGTAGAAATAGGTGCATAAAAATTCACCTGAATGCAGGAAATGAAGTGTTTAATGTTCAAAATTTGTTCAAAAAGATTTTTTTATTCTGTGTTCATACAAATATAACACACAAGTGCTGGAAACTATTTGAAAGTTGCTGATTTCTCAAAAACAAAATGGCCCTACTCATACTCAGGTGTGTGTGTGTGTGTGTGTGTGTGTGTGTGTGTGTGTGTGTGTGTGCGTGCGTGCGTGCGTGCGTGCGTGCGTGCGTGCGTGCGTGCGTGCGTGCGCACCTGTAGTGTGGTGACCCTTTGTAGTCCCAGGGATCTTTCGACACCGTCAGCCAAATAAGGGTCATAGAAGATCACATTGAAGCCGAAGGCCTTGGCGCGCAGGGCTACAGCCTGGCCTACTCGACCTAGAAATGGATGAATACACACAGTCATGAAGGCGCACAGACATTAATACACACACAGGAGCCTTTAGACAAATTGCATACACATAAATACACATTCAAATAGAACAAAAAACAACTTTTTTACAGCTGATATTTCTTTTTTTTTTAGGTTTGCCTTGTACAAAATGACATAATTCTCTGGCTACAATACGTTTGCTCATTATTATTGAAAAAGCTTCCAGACTGTACAGGGAAGAGATTTGCATTCGGCTTCTAGTTAATCCGCTTATATTTTATTGGCATTAACTCCTTAGGAAGCCAATTTAGCTGAGCTAAGGACAAAAATGAAAATGGAAAAGAGAGACAAATCCTTTAATTAAAAACTTCAGTCTGACCAACCTCTATCAGACAAAATGAACAAAATAAAAACCTTTTTAGGCGTGCGACCAGCACGGCTCTATGGATGGTGTATCGTTCAGTCAGTCCACCACTTAAGTCCAGCCTGAAATATCTGATCAACTATTAAATTGATTGTCATTAGATTTTGTACAGACATTCATGTTCCCCAAGAGGATGGATCCTAATGACTTTGATGATCCCCTGAGTTTTACTCTACCGCCACCAGCTGATTCACATTTTGTTTAATGTCTATAACTATTAAATTCAGTACAGACATCCATGCCTCTCAGGATGAATTTAATAGCTTGAAGTTAGTGCAAGTTTCTATTTCTACAATTTGTTTTTTGACAATATAGCTGTCAAACCAAAGACATTTCCATCAGCCTCAGCCATACGTTCTATTTAGTGCTAATATGTGATGGAAGAAGTATTTGGATCGTTTCCTAAAGGGAAAGTATCAATACAACAATGTGAAAATTCGCTGTACAAGTAAAAGTCACGCATTTAAAATCCTACTTAAGTAAAAGCACAGAAGTATTGGCTGTAAGATGTACTTAAAGTATCAAAAGTACTCATTCTTCAGTAAAATGTCCCCTGTGACTGACTGACTGACTATTAGATAGTTAATACTGATGCATCGATGTGTACGCAGCATTTTACTCCTGTAGCTGCTTGAGGTGGAGCTAGTTTTAACTGCTTTTAATATAGTTAGCTAGTTTAGTCCAGTGGTTCCCAACCTAGGAGTCAGAGTTTGGTCACTTTAATAATGCATTGTATTTTATAAGCTTCTCATATGTTTTTAATGTAAAAATCGTAATCTGAAAAATAACTAGTAACTACACCTGTCGATGATGTAATGTAGTAAAAAAGTACAATATTTTTCCTCTTCCTTCCTTTTCCATGTAGTGGAGTAGAAGTATAAGTATCATAAAATGGAAATATCCAAGTAAACTACGGGTAGTAAATGTGCTTTCCAGTTACTGTCCACCACTGGTGCTAATTAGCAAATATGAGCCTGCTAACAGGCTAAACTAAACATGGTAAACATTATACCGGCTAAGCATCAGCATGTTCCTATTGTGAGTGCATTAGCCTGTTCACGTTACCATTTAGCTCAAAGCACTGTTGTGTCTACATACAGCATTACAGAGCTGCTAGCCTGGCTGTAGACTCTTTGTCTTGTTTTTACAACATTATGCTAAGCAGGTGTCACTGCAGAGGCAAGGCAAGGCAGCTTTATTTGTATAGCACATTTCAGCAACAGGCCAATTCAAAGTGCTTCACATAAAACATTAAAGAGCAGTTAAAAACAATTAAAAATATAAAACCCGATAAAATACGAGAGTAAAAGTTACAGTGCAGTATAGGAAATGAACAATTATTCAAAGACAGGCAGCATCGAAAAGATAGGTCTTCAGCCTTGATTTAAAAGAACTGAGAGTTGCAGCGGACCTGCAGTTTTCTGGGAGTTTGTTCCAGATATGTGGAGCATTAAAACTGAACGCTGCTTCCCCCTGTTTAGTTCTGACTCTGGGAACAGAAAGCAGACTTGTCCCAGACGACCTGAGAGGTCTGGGTGATTTATAATGCAGCAGCAGATCAGAAATGTATTTTGGGCATTAAGTCATATGTATGTCGTGACTTACCGAGCCCTATAAGTCCCAGTGTCTCTCCTCTGATCCTCGCTGCTCCTGACGCTACCTCTCGGATCTGCTCCACGCTTTGAACCCGCGTGCCCTCCCGGAGAGCCTGGCATGAATAACAAATCATTATTACATGCAAATATCACACAGACAGCAACAACATGACAATTTAGACACAGTCTAATCCAGTCTGCACTTAATGACCAAAGTCTAAATCCCTTTGGATATTGTGATCATGGTTATAAAGTATAAGTCTAAATAAGTATTACTTATAACTGATTTGAGGAACAAATCATTTTACTGTACCTCTTCTTACATCAACGTCTTTCAAATACAGCAACATTCTAAAGAAAATGAAACGTTTCAATTTTGCTGATTTGTCATTAGATAATTATTAGTAATTGTCGAAGCTAAAATTGTGATAACTGAATGTACACCTCTAGCTAAGACATTTAGAGTTAGTTCATTTAAATCCAAATTAATTTCAGCCCATTTATCAGCCACACAAGGACACAAACCTGGTGCAGCCAGGTGATGCGTCGGTACAAGGTGAGGATGTGACACAGTGTGGAGTCCGCCGTCTCCTCCACCGAGGCTGCTGGCATATTGCACACAGCTATGCCTGTTGGACCGGAAAGCAGATAAGGATTAGTAATAGCTTTTTTGGGCCATTTGATGAAGTTTGGGAAAAGCCATTTTATTGGAGAAGTGCAGACTTAAGATGTTGTTTCAGCAACTTTTTCTACAAACGCTACTTGCAACTTTCAAATTGCAGAGCCTCTTGGTGGAGGATGATAGGGGATGTTCTGGCTGTTGCAGGACAGACATGAGTTTTAATAAAAGGCTTTACTGATTTTTAAATACAAATATTACTGACTTGTTGCAAACATGGAAATACCTAACAGAAAAACGTTTTGGGAGATTGGGTGAATTAGCTGTTGAGCATTGGTGGAATGTAACTAAGTACTGTGCTTACGTAGAATTTTGAGGTAGTTGTACTATACCTGAGTATTTCCATTTTATGCTACTCCATACTTCTACTCTACTACATTTATATGACATCTTAAGTTACTAGTTACTTTGCAGATTATTAATACAAAATATAAATCAACTAATAAATGATTTACTTTATTTACTACGAGTAAGATTTTGAATGCAGGACTTTTACTTGAGTAATGAGTAAATATAGTAGAAAACAAAACTGTCTATTTCTTATAGCTTGTTATGTATGTATATAAATGCAATCACAACAGTTAGAACAGCAGACATGTTGCTTGTAATTGAAGGAAAACGTGTAACTAATAACATCAACAATGGCTCTTTTCCATTTAAGTGTGCCAGTTATCTAGCCCAGCATGCACTCTAAGCTTGACTCTGGCTCAAATAAGAAACTGGCAGCCTGCTGTGAAAGGTGCTATCAGTAGCTCTGGGGTTAAATGGCGAGTAGTTAAAAGTCATGTGACTAAACATGCCATTTACATGAACTATGTTAGTAAACAAGCATTCTGGTTTGAGCTAAATATATATATATATGGTTGCCCTTCTCTAAAATAGTTCCAAACATAAACATGACTACGATATCTACATTTTATTAATACTGGTGACCCATATTACTATAACACTGTAGGCTAAATAGTAGCATAGGGCACTGGAAGCAAATGATCGACAGAGATACATGGATGAATGGTGGTGTTAAAGGATGATTTTTATGTACTTAACACATATTGACATTGTAACAGTTAAGCAGAATGGTGCAGCACATGGCCAGTACAGACTCTCACTGTCTGCGCGTGCGTGCGTGCATGCATGCGTGTGTGTGTGTGTTCTCACCCAGTTCCCCGGCAGATTTGATGTCAATGTTGTCATAGCCACTACCGATGCGGACGATGATGCGCAGAGCTTTAAACTTTTCTAGGTCTTCTCTCATCAGAGTAATGGTGTGGTACATCAGAGCTCCTACAGCTTCATTCAGCACCTGCACAGACAATTTTTGTTATTTAAATCATAGATATATAGCAATATGTGCTTGTGTGTGTATGTGAAACATCTAAGTTTGTGCAGCCTTACTTAACCTGTGTGTTTGCAGAATAATATGATTGTGCTTTGAGTGCACAACAGTACATATGGACAAAATGTAAAGCATTTGTTTGTGTAGGTGTGAGCAGAAGTTGAGTGCAGCTTCCTGGAAATTACTTTGAGTGAGCAACCAGTTCACAGTCACAGCGTTTCCATAAACTCAGTATTCTTCAAAATTAGTTTTTTTTTTCTTCAGGAAATGCTGTTTATATCATTCTCACATCCTGTTCTTTTAATATCCCTGCCAGCATGGAATGACCGCTTTTCCTGAATATTACCATGGAAACTAAATTTTTGTAACCACAGGAATCGAGAGAAGGTGTCTCTGCATCTAACAAAACTGCCTCATATCAACAGGAATCTTACTCACATGGGATACTCACTGGCTCCTAATCAGGATGACTGTTTGTTGTTTTAATTGAAATATGAAATACAATGACTCAAAAGCAAATCAAAAATTGACGATCTCATAGAATGGGAATATGTGACGTGTGTGGAAACCAGTTAAGTCATCTTTTAATTGGTTCTCAGTTAATCTTACAGTCCTTTTCTAACGTTGCCAGCCCTCTTCCTCGTGTGTGTAAGAGAGGATGAAAATGACATGGGGTTCAATTACAATAAAGAAGCCCTTTTAATTACACAATGAGGTGGCTGTTTACTAGAGAGCCAGAGAGAAAGATAGTGAGCGAGGGTGAGCCATCTGTTTCTTCCACGCTGTGGCCTACTGAGCGCGCTCACAGAGAGAGTGTGCCTGGCAGACACCCAGAACGAGACGTAACCCTGCCAGACATATAAAGCTACTTACAATCCATAGTGGCTGTGGCAAGATCTGAGCCTGACCCACATTTTAAGTTTGCTCTCTTCTTTAATTTTCTTTCCTTATTTTTCTAATTAGTTATGGAGTTTTTTTCTTTAGATTTTTTTTTAAATGTGATTTGCATTTCTGCAACTAGTACTAAAGTTTTGCACATCCTTAATGCACAGCCAGTATTGTTTTAGTAAGGCAACTTCTTCATAAATATATGAGGGAAAAGAAGGGACTGGAGCACACGGATGGATTTGCAGCCCTTAATTGTGCAAACAGATTGTTTTGGTTGGTTGATGGTTAAATATACTTAGTAAAATCATGAATTCTTGGCTTGGTTCCAAATCTAAATTTGTGCACTAACATGGAGCTTAGATTAAGCTGATATTGGTAGAGCAAACACAACCGTGAAAAAAAGGTTGATTTGGTACACGTCCGATATATTAATATTTATTTGATGCAGTTCTAATAGAAAACTACACATGATTGAAATATATAATTATTTCTATTGTTCTCAAACTTTAGCCTTTTGCCATTAGAGCAAGTGCAGCTTTCTGAGTTGGCTTCAAAATGAAGTACTAAGTCATGATATCACGTTGATTCAGCTGTGATGAGCACTGCTGCTCATGTTAAAAACCCACTTCTCTCATTGTTCATTTCATGCAAATTTATGTTGTTCTCTAAAAAAAACTTCTATCTATACTATCATCTATCAATTACAGCAAAGGTAAAAGCTTTATGGAACTGCTTGCTGAATCCCTTACCCCTTATATGATTGTTGCATTTATTAGAACACATCAAGATAACAATATTCTCGGGGCAGGTTATGATCTTACTTACAGTGCATACATGTGTGTACATGATCTAGTTAAGTGTGTTACCTTCTCGTGGATCTCCTGTGTAGACTGAGCGTCACAAAAGGCCACGGTTGCTACGTCTTTCAGGATGGGCATCTCCACAGTGCAGTCTCGTCCGTCCAGCAGCGCCACCAGCGGGCGCGGATGCATGGGCCCATTCATAATGGGTGGCCTGATGCCTACACAAAAAAGAAAAAGTGTCAGATGAGCAAAACAAAAGTGGCAATGAAGAAGATGGAAAATACAAATACAAGTCTTCATTGTCAGAGGCAGCAGACTGATCTCACCAAGTGGCGTATGTATGACACGCCAATTCGTATGCCATTTTGGCATGTTATCAAGACGCATAATGGTTTTTAGCGTGTTTATCAACGCCGTTTGGCCTCCATTGACCTACATTACATGTGAATTATCGCCGTAGTGAGTAGTATGAAAGGACGGAGGTTAGTTGGGGTGATGGATGGGTAATGAATAAAACACAGGACTTTCACCCAGGAGAGCCGGGATCGCGTTCCACGTGTGGCATTTATCAACCGTTTCTTTTTTTTTTTTTTTTTTAATAAAGCCTTCCCCAATGTTCTTTTCCTAAACCCAACCGTTTATTGTTTCCCTAAGCGTGTGACGTTGGTCAACGTTGTGTTTTTGTCATTTTTTAGTTTTACTAAAGCCTTTCCCAATGTTCTTTCCCTAAACCCAACCTTTTTTTTTTTTTTACACGTGTGTGACGTTCTCGCAACAGCACGGCACATTTCTCGCGATATGTTTACATCCGCTGTATACAGCGTAGACATACACGCGGATAGCTCAAAATGCATACAGATAACACGCCATTTGGCTTTAGGAAAGTGGCGTGTATGTTTACGCAAAGTCATGATGCCATGTTGGAGGCATTGTAGAATTACATTTTATCAGCACATTTTTACACCTGCACAACAGCAATCTTCCACAGAGTAATTAGAAGTCTTGTATTGGGGGAAGTAATTTATTATTACAGGCATACATTAATTTGCAGGCTCATATCTTCCAGCATTTCTTGTTGTCAGTTATGAAATCTAAAACTGACGATGATATGCCGTTTCTCCTGGGTACAGATGATGTCCTGCTTCATCTGCATCCCATAATGTTTTTGCTCCAGGCTGATACAGTTACTATGACAACTGTGTAACAGTAAGCATGGAGTTATAAAAAAAAACCTTATTACTTTTAAAAGGTGTTATTGCTCCAGTTCACTTATTACCAACTTTTTGATGAAGTTTGCTGACTCTTTGAAACAGGCAGTAATTAGGAACATGGATGAGGTGGGTACACCAGGTAGGCTGGTAGAAAATAGTACAGAGTACGATAAACATGCCCTCGAAAAGTGCCCTCAAACGTTAAGGATATCCCTGTAGAATTAAGATAAGAAAGCAAAAAACACAATCATAATAAGCATACTTTTGTATTTCATCCTGTTCACACTGTTTTAATTACGTAGTCATATTCATGGAAAATGTAAGTGCTCACCACTGTGCAACACTGAAAGGGACTCTGGGAACCATTTACTTTAGAAAAGTCAGACTTGACCAGAACACACCAGCATGCAGCCTGAAGCTCTAGATTATGTCTCAATTGTCTCTTATGTAGCATATCTTGTTTGAATGTCTATGTCTATAATTGAATGTTAAATTATGACAACATGCAACAAAAATGTGATATTTCACAGCTCAAAAAACATCAAAATGTCACTGAAAATGATAATTCGGTAGAAATGGGTTAGGAGGTACAGCAGTTCAGGAGATGGTAAGATACAGTATGTATCATGAGAGACAGCCAGTATTTTAAATCTGACTGAAATCTGTCGATAAAAGAGTGAACCGCTTTCACATTTTATTAAATCATCTCTTCAGATTAAACCATTACCCTGAGTGTGCTGCCAGGCCTCAAAGGAGGATAAGTGGCATTTAACAAGGCAGATATGCCTGACAGCCCCACTAGTGGGCTGTTGCTGAGGTTTAACAAGAGCAGTGGTCCATGGGAGTTGCATTTATTAGTTTTCCTCCTATTTCCTCCCACTGCAATCTGCTTGGATCTCTTGGTTTATCTCTCCTTTCAGGTAACTGAAGGGTTAATCATTCCTTGTCCATGTCTATGTCCATCACTGACGGACATAGACTGAGAACAAAGGCATCTGAAAGACAGACAGATGTAGATTTAAAGGGAAATCTAAGGCAGTGTATGTAACTGGGTCTCCTTGATGTGCAAAGTTTTGACAGCGCTCTAAAACACTGTAGATGAAATAAGTGCAGAGTTATGCCTGTTATTGCTGATGCTGACTGTACCCATCACTCATCCCTGACTTTTTTCTCCATCTGAGACGTGCAGGCTGACATCTCATATCAGTAACCCCTTCTGTCATTTCACTCAAAATATTCCCCTGTAAAAAAAGAAATTGTGAGATGAATACACAATTGGCATTCCCTCAGTTTGAGACGGTTTTCCAGTTGCATGGGCTAACGTCATGAGAAAGTAGCCAAATCATTAAACCAGTCATTTCAAAATCAGCATTCTACGGTCTCTACATTGTTTTGAATGCCAAGGATCCCTGAAAATCAGACTTGTAGACAGAAGCTTGGCAGCTCCAAACCCTCAAATTAGATTGGAAAACCTGGGCAGGGTAACTGAGAAACACTCTTCCCTCAACAGCTATCATTAAGTAGCCCCTGAGCCATATAAATTAAAAGAAGAATCCCTTCCGGAATCATACCCTTTCTACCAGCATATATCATATAGCATATTTATTTCTGATTTACAGTGCTTTCCAGTTTCGTTTTTGTCATGAAGCTTTGTACTTTACCGGTTTTCTTGTACTTCATCTATTGTATATTTCTACATAATTTACTGAGTTCACGCTTCCCTGAATGCCCTTTCACAATCTTCAGAAAAGAGGTGTTAACGTGATGCATTTACAATGATAAAAATGCACAGGGATTTTCTGGTTTATTAAATCCCTTTTGCAAATGCAACATGACTTGTGGTTGAATGAGAAAGAGACATTTCAATCTGAACATGAAGAAATAAAAATTAAAAAAAAAATATATATATATATATATATATATATATATATATATATATATTTCTTGAAGCTGCACTTTCATATGGCTCTTTGTAGTTTTGCTTATTTAAAGCTAATGTACTTGCACTTACTACTTGTCTGGAGTTTGCACCTTCAGGGTTGAAAGCACTTATTTGGAAGTCGCTTTGGATAAAAGCGTCAGCTAAATGACATGTAATGTAATGTAATGAATCTGTCTCTTCTGCAATCGATCGATTTCTTCTTGTATGACTGTTAAGCATTGGCGCAAAATAGTTCAGCGAGACACCACTACTTTCTGATTTTTGAGGCCTGGTATCTGTTTTAAATAGCAACATGTTTTACAGCTGATAAAATAATTGTTGTTGCATGGACATGATGTCACATCATCTACATTTAGCCAGTTACTAGTCGCTGTTATTTTTAGGCAATTTTCCTTATATCTGCTCCGGTGGTGCAGCTCAGTGAATAGAAGGTGGGAACTGTGCTGTACTGGGCACCTCCCGGACTGAATATAGATACATAAAGTATAACTTCTGCATGAATAACATGAATAACAAGCAGGGAGGTACTGAAAAAAGTAGCATGCAATAATCTTCCCAGGACAGATGTAGATGGATGATCTTCCTTTTTCTCGTCGAAAGTAAAATCTAAAAAGATTTAGCTCAGACTTGCAAATTGGGTGATTTTTCTTTTTTTAAAACAGACTATCAGTGGTTTTCTCTGTTTTTCAGTGAGTCAGTGTGCATGCATGTGGAAATAATGTATACAGTGCTTATACATGCATGTATGGTTCATGCTCCAGTGTGCTGCAGTGTTCAGGGGTTTGGCTATAATAGAAATGTATTCAGAATCTGGTAAAAAGGGTTTATGTTATATATTTTATAGTGGCAGGCGTTCATTTAAATTTAAAGCCACCTTGATTGGAATAGCTTGCCTGGGTCACTAAAGGCCCAGACACACAGAGCCGACGGCCAAACGTCGACAGAAAAGGCAGTTGGACTGATCAGTCTCCGCAAATTGGTCAAAAAAGTGCCTCGGAACACACCAAAGCGACGAGACGTAATACGTCTCCATAACAGCAGGCGGCGCTAATCTGTATTGTCGCCCAAAAATGAAAACCGGCAGCTGATTGGATGAACGCGTCACGTGGGTCTGGTTTCTTTTACTAAAATAGTAGTTTCTGAAAACATTTTAAGCGAGAAATAGGCCATGCAGTTGCTGAATCTGTCTTCATTTGAGATCGACAAAGTTTAAAAGATTTTAGTCAGATTTTGAGAGACTCTAGTCACGCTCATTCCACTCCCCTTTTCCGGGTTAGCACTCTACCAACCAGATGGGTCATGTGAGTCTGACTGCCAGCCGTGCCCGCCTGCCGATTATACATGTCAAATCGGCCAAAATGAAGGACGACTGCCCTGTGAGTGAATGTATATGTTGTACTGCAATGTCTTGTCTTCTGTACTGTCCAGTCCTACCGAGGACCCTCTCGAAAATGAGATGACACTTCTCAAGAGGTATTCCTCGTACTATAAATAGATATTGAAATGTTTTATATTTGAAACGTCAGCATTTAGATTTGATGTACTTTTTTTGTTGAATACTTTTAAAATACCTCACTGCTAATTTACAATTATGAGCTATTTTTAAACCTGCATGCACATACTTCCTGCATGTATCAGGCAGCAGTAGAGCAGAGCGTGGGAGAGTATACAAAGAGCCATGTTACTACCTAAATTAGTAGTTGTAGGTGGATAGGGTGGTGGCATGTTGTTTTAGTTGCAGACATTTACAGGTTTGACCCTCATTAGCAACTTAGAAATGGATCTATATACTTATTATAAGCACCTGTATTGTATCTTTGTTAAGGGTAACAGTGTGAGCTAAATGTCTAAAATCCTGGTTTTGCTTACAGCATTTTGTAGTACTGACAACTTGAACCTTAGTGTATGAAGATAAAAGCACTTCCTATGTGCTTCCACTGTTAAAACAAAACTAACTATTACTAACACTATTATTTTGCAGCACTCAGATGCTGCAGAGAAGCAAAGACACCCCACAGCTTGGCACAATCCTTCGCTCAATTTCTGTATTGTCTTCTTATCCTCATCGTCAGATTACAGCATGAAACCTGATCTGGTGAAGCAGCCCCCACAGCACAGTAAGACCAATAAGGTGAAACTCAAATCCTGCTCACAATGCCTCATGTGAGCTGGCAAAACATTAGCTTTCCATAATAGGACTTGCCTGGAGGCCATTGCACTTACACATCAATACAAAATCAATGGTGCATTGTTGAGAAATTGGAATTCAACAACAGCAAAAAGTACTCTCAGGCCTTCAACACAACCGTCATTGTAACTCATATGTAATCATAAGTAGCACACTCGCCTGTAGGCGCTGCACTCTACTGTATTTTGGCCTACAGACTTTTTTTAAAGCTTTCATTTAAGCAGAACCTAATGGGAATAAAGCGTGATTTAGTGATGCCGTGTGTAATCAAGTAGGCATGATGGTCACTTGCACAAAATAAGGAAATCTGGTCGGTCTAATCAGTTGTGAAGCAGAGTGGTGTTTTTGGAAAGTAACAGAGATGCCAGACATTTCTCCGACTCACACTCGGTCAGAGTGAGGGAGGAAATAGCTTTCATTCCAGCACCAAGCATGACCTTGGGAGGACCAGCACTACTGACTGCTGAGTAGTACTATATGATAAAACACCCATTCATTCTATCTCTGTCTCCCCGACACACACACATACACAACATCAGCACAACACTGTGAGTAATAACGCACGCTCTCTATTCCTAAATCAAATCATGTATTTTCTGGCTTTCTTGCCACATTAAACACTCATTAAATTCTTCTAAGAAATAATTGCTTAGACTTTACTCCTCTGAGTTCCTAAAATCTAAAACCCTGTATTTGGTCAACATTTTGAGGCAATGTAGTAGTAGTGATTTGCAGCCACGGCAACATAAAAAATGGGAAGAAAAATCATTTGGTGAAAATTGTTCATGCAAATAAATTAACATCTGCATGGTAACAACTCTGCTTTTGCAATATGTGCTTAAGGACCTGGGACTCTAAATGACACCCACAATATGCAAGCTACGTCCCTCAGGGAATTTGTAATCAGACCAAAATTATGCTAAAGTCGTTTGACTGACATTTAGAGATGGAAAAAGCATCTGCCAATGACTGCTGGGACTGACTCACGCAAGCCAGTGGGAAAGCCCGGCAGCCTACCTGTATCCTAGCGGTCATTGACCAGCTCACGAGAACAGCTGGATTTTTTGTCCCAGAGGAACGAGGCAATGTTTTCAGGACTGTCATTCAACAGAGACAATGTCAAAGATCTGCGATTTTTGTTTTAAAGTGTGCAGGTCACTGAGAAATCTGCCGGCCTTAATAAAGAGTGATCTGCCAAAACAAGATGTGAGTCCGTGGTTTTGAACGACACTAAAGAACCACAACAGTATGTGAAACCACCCACTCTAATAACAAGGGGTTTCATTTCCAGAGCATCTGTGGGTCTAGTTTGATATAACAAACATTAAACTATAAAAAAAAAACTGTTGAGCTGAAACAATAAGTCAATTAATCAATTAGTCAAAGTATTGTTTTCTCAAAGAACTAGCTTGAAGTAATTTGTCACGCAAAAATTTCCAAGATCCCCTAGTTCATGACACACAGGCCTTTGAAATATTATGGTCAAAGCTTCCTGAATCAAATCTCCTTTCGGCCCCTTTTTGAGTTAACTGAAAGTGACCCTCTGTAACATGATACATTCACATTTCAGATACAGATATTTCAGTGTTTGTATTTTTCGCTGTGCAGAAAAGAGGAGAGTGTTTGCTGTCGGCACCTGTGATCAGTCAGCCGCCTGCAACTGTAGCAACCCACCACTGAGCCACAGCACAGCTGATTTATAATGTCACTGGCTCTTCTGCCATGCAGCAACATGGCGTGGTGAAAAAGCCCCTGTATCCTCGTCTGTCACCCCCTCAGCGTTGATCTCGCCATCCCTTCTTCGCTTTTGTCGATTCATTTTTAGATCTCCATCTCTCATTTCAGTCTTGTTTACCCAAGGCTTTCTTTATCTCCCTTGCCATTTCCCTTCTTTTCTCCTGTCCCGTCCATCTCTCTAGCGATAAGAAAAGCCACGTTTTCATATCATCGCTGTATTTATATGCTTGAAAACGCCTGAATGCCCGGTTCAAAGTGTTCAGGTAGCATGGTGTTTCTGCTGTCTTTTGTTCTTTCTTTTTGTCTCTCTCCACCCACACTTCAGCACACACACACACACACACACACACACACACACACACACACACACACACACACAAACTGGTTTACACACACACACACACACACACACACACACAATACAAGGTCTTAATCTGCAGGTACTGTATCAGCAAACCAGTTCAAGGTTTGTCAGCTTTTTGTTCTCAGCACTATAGACACAAGCAGCAAAACAGACAAGGAGATAAACAACTCAGGGTATACCAGCAACCATTTTTGGCAGCAGCTTAGTTGTGGCGACCAACTCAGAGTCAAAGTTTGAATATGCAGATTTTAGCTCCAGGTGTACTGTTAATTCATCTCTTTGAATATTTACTGATCTTTCAGTTTTAAAGCAGTTCTACTTGCATTTTTTTGTTAGAAAGAAGGTGAACAGAGACCAGCTATGCTTTGAAAACACACTGTTCAGATTTATACCTATGCAACTACATAGGTCTAGATCAATAAAGCTATACAGTTAGCAGCCCCCCACACACCCCCGCACTGAATCAGATACCATGAGAGTCACAGACAACATTGCAGGCTGGACATGCAGCCTTTTCATGTGGTGAGAAAACACATCATTTCTGTTAAAAATAACTAATTACATTAAATTTTGTAGTGATATATATTTTTTCAACCTCTAAGCTTCTGATGGTGATGCAAACTTAGCAACCTGAAAAGAGGAAAATAGCACTTCACCACTCTACATATCAAGTGTGATGGGTGTCACCAGTAGGCACTGCTAATTTGTGAGATGTGATGAACCAAAAAGGTTGAGAAGCACAGTCTTAAACAATACTTGCCCTACATGAACTACTACATTTAAATACAGGCTTTAACTGGATTATTGAATAGTCATCTGCCTGTTATAGTGGATTAACTGTTAATATGCTGAAGAAAGTCACAATCATTTTGAAGGCTGAATTGGATTGGGGTCAGTTACTCTGGAACAAATGTGCCCCATTAATGGATTATTAAGGCTATGAGGCATCTATTGTATTATAAATTAAGGGGTCCCAAATTGGCATCCAAGGACCCACAGGGGGTCTTTAAGTCGGTTCCCCATCAAAATGAAATGTTTTTAATTTTACATACTTGTTCCATTTATTAGTCAGTATGGCTGTTTATTACTGTGAATATGAATAACTTATAGTTGAGAGGATTGGGATGCCTAGATGAGATTTATTTTATACTCTACTTACTTAACTATATGTGATCACAGCAGCTCCACAGTCAGTCAGCAGTAGCAGATGTACATACTGTACACATTTAGTCTACCATATTTATATTTTTTTCAGATCTTTGATGAAAAAAACAAGGTGCTGATTTTAAACAATGAGACTGTCACTGTTTAAAATGATAGAATGAATAAAATATTACAGTTAAAACATTTTAGTGCAGACAAATGGATATAAATTTATGTCTGATGACATCAATAGCAAAAATGTGCCAGCTTGCAGGCTGCTGTCTCTAAGTGCCTGCTACATGGATAACAGCTGAGCAAGTTGTCTCTAGACTCCACTGATTATGTTGACATATAAATTAATAACAACTACAAATAACTGTCATGCTCCTCAATACATTTTCCTTTTTGAATAGTGTCCAAGTGTAACTAATAATATTGGCTAACTATCATTGCATATGTCATGCCTTAAAATACCCAGCCTCTCAGTAGCGGCTGGTACATACTTTACTGCTGCTTCAATCGAAGCTCAAGCTTTTTCTTGTGTGCATTAGATATAATAGACTAAGCCTTTCAATGGTTGTCAGTGCGCACACTCTCTTTGCCGAGCACTTAATGCTTAATAGATTTCTCAGTGCTGTCAATTATACCTGCTTAGGTGTCTTTTTTATTTTTTATTTTAAAATAGTCAGACTTATGAGTGTCAGCTTATTTTAAATGCTCAATTCAAAATGCTCATTTGTAATGGAGGTGTAGTTCCCAGTTACCAGTGTGCAAGTGTGTACAATAGTAGGCACAAATTTATAATAAAAAAAACAACCTCTATTTAACATCCTCACAACAGATCTGTAGTGTTTTGGATATGTAAGGCTTATGAAAAGTGTTTTATCTTAAAGACAAGACAACAAATAATCCACTGCACCATTGTACAGGTCTGTTTCATGACGTAAATTAATAGTACTTTCAAGTGTGAGTGTGTGTGTGTGTGTGTGTGTGTGGGGGGGGGGGGGTCATGTTGTCATGTCACAACATGAGCAGTTTGCTTCAGTTCCTTCTCTGACATAATAAAGTGTCTATATGGAACCTTCTGGTGGAAACTGCCAGGACAGCACAATCACATTACTTGTTACCTGTTAATCAGTTTGTAAAATCATCCAATATTAAATTCATACACAAGTCAAATTATGCAAACAAGTCTCCAACTGAGCACTTGGATTACATTTTAGTATTTTGTTTAGCAAATACGATTTATATAAGCGATTATGGGAGAGTGACTGGCGAGTGTTTGTGTCAGTCATCGAGGCCTTTCTAATCAGATCAGACATGAATCATCGCACCCATCAATCACCAGGGACAACAAACTGATTTTAAAAATCAGCACAGATCCTATGACCAGATGAGTTGCACAATTATTGACTGGCAGTGATTTGTGCATGAGCATCTTAAAAAGGGCAATCCTTCCTGAACCATAATTCTTAGTCGTTATTCCTGTGACCTTGGATTCTTCTAGCTGTTAGGGCATAGTGTGGGCGGATGTGGGGATAGCTCCTCGAAGCAAGTAAGTACAAGAAAAAAACAAGATCAGAGCTGCAACATATTCTTTGATGTCATCAGGAGACACAGCCTGCAGCCTGTTGATGACATCACAGATTACAATCCCTACAGTTTCTTTTGGGATAAAACGACTTCACAAACCCAGATTTAGGTGACCACAGATACAATGCTTCAGCTTTAGGGTTGATGATCATTTATCCTCACACCCTCCTCTTCCTGCTCCACACCCAAACCCCCCGCCTGCCCCCCCCCCCCCCCCTTCTTATTCCTCAGCCCTACCTTGATCCCATTTTTCTTCCAGCCCCTATCATAAGTACAATCTGTCACCTGCGTGTGAATCCGGCTGTGTGCATGCATGTGTATACTTGAGTGTGTGTGTGTGTGTGTGTGTGTGTGTGTGTGTCAAGGCAATTACTCTCCGTAGAAGAAGCACAATGAAAGGGAAATATGTGTCATGTCCTTGCTAGCCCTCGAGGAGAGACAGATCTATTTCTGTCGCCACAAATGGAGGTGTTCAAGCAGCCTTCAATAGCAGAGATTTGCCTCTTCTCACACACACACACACACACACACACACACACACACACACACACACACACACTGGGAGCTAGAGAAAAGGCTAACCATTCAGAGAGGCTGAGCGGTAAAAAAGAGAATAGAGTGAGCGAGAATTAAGAAGAGAGGGAGGAGGAGGAAACGGAAAAAGGGAGAGGAAGAGAGAGAAGGGGGAGGGGAAGAGGAAGGCAGAATAATGTACACTGAGTTCATAAATATTGGCACAGACACACACACATAGTTCCCACATAAAAGCAGAGTGCTAGTTGTTTACCTAGAGGCATGCCTTTGTTGAGGAGATGTGAGCTTCCCATGGTGTGTTCCCCAGCTGGCCAGCACACAACAGAAACCTACAGTCTTCACACAGCAGACATGAACAGGAATCCAGTCAGCATATGGCGGCTGTGGCCAGCTACCTCGCTTCCCTTAGTCCTTCTCCCAGCCCCTTAGTGACAAGCATACACATGTGCTCCCCCTCTTCTCTCTCTCTCTCTCTCCCTCTTCTCTCTCTCTCTCTCTCTCTCTTTTCCCTCCCTTCTGTCCCCTTTGCTCGCCCGCTCTCTCTATCTGTCTTACCCCTCCCTCCTTCTCTCCCTAGCGTCTCTAGCTACCTCCCTCCCCTCCCTTTCTCACTTTCTACTACAGCAAATCTCTCTGTCTTTCCGTCTCTCCGTCTGTCACTAAAAAGAAACGTGCACGCACACTGAATGCAAGCACTGCTGCATTTATGGGAGGACAAGAGAGTGTAAAAGAGATGGGGGGGGGGGTGTTTGAGTAAGCAGGAATGGGGAGGAGCTTACGCTGGCCAAAATTCATCTTTTGTTTCCTGAAAGACGACAGGGATTAAAAAAAAAAAAAAAAAAAAAAATGAGTTATGCAATTACAAGTCTGTAGCAAGAGGGGAAAACTTGATCTATTTGACAAGAGGAAAACAATTATAAAGCTTTATTGTAACAAGTGGGAACATGTTATGACACTTTAATCAGTGTGTGTTTCCCCAACCAAACTTAACTGCTGGTTTCTAATTTTACTGTATGAGCTTACTTCTGCAATTATACATATTCAGATCTGAGAGTGCTGGCTTTCTTTCAGGACATTTAAACTTGAAAATTTTAAGTTTTGACCATTAAACCATTCACACTTACTAAATTCACAATAATAAATAAAACATTGTATTGGAAGGTTTTCATGGATCTAGAATTTCTATAGGGGTAAATGTGCTGCATTTGCACCCTATTTTCATACAAATACTTGTACCAATGTCACGCATGAATACAGGTTTATTACTTTTTTTAAATTATAATCTACGCTGTAAATTGGCAAAATCTACTTTTGATCATATTCTAGTTAGATTCGTTTAAATGCAACTCTGCAATTTATAGTACTTTGTGATATCATAATGAAAACCATGCAAAACTTGTATTCCTTGCTACAACATTAAACAAAACTATTGCTGACTATACTGATTATAATTTTGTGTGACAAACAACACGTAGAGTTCTTGATAAGTTTATCTTGTAAAAGAAAGTGTCAGATGGAAAAAACATTCTCAGCAGGTACTTAAACTTTGAGTAAGACAATAGTCTAATACATTTTCATGATTACATACTATTTTTTTCACACTCAAGCTTGATATGTAGTTCTGCGGAGGCTCCACGCAGAGCTTTCGCCGAAGCCTACGTAAGTGGCCTGATGTTTATACTTGTGCGTTGGTATGTGTGTCGATCTCTTTAAGAGAATAGCGGGGCTGGCATGTGTGTGTGCGTGGAGAGTGGGTGGTAGAGCGAGTGAGAGAGTGACAGTGATTAGCTTCGGAGCGAGTTTGGAGGTGGAGATCTGTGTTTTCTGACCACGTTGGGAAAGTTAACCCTCTCCTTGATTTCATGTTGTTTATGGAGAAGGAGAACACGGAAATGAGTCGGGGGAAATGCAACGCTACCAACCCGTGGCCAAGCGACTAGTTTTTAGTAGTTAAATATTTTGAAAGGTGCACGTCAGGCTACGGTGTAGGGTCCGGCGTAGGGTCCATGCCTCCACGTACCTATGTACGTAGCCACGGCGTCGATTTAACTTAGAAGCATAAATCGGCCTTCACTCTCACACACCATCTCATTACTTCTGTGGTTTGCAACAGGTAGCATGTTCTCTGTTTGATCTGAGACCCAAAATAATTTCTACAGATTCTTATTTCCCATAAAAATATATGATATTCATGAACTGTTAAATGTAAATCACACAGCATAGTGTTGTCTATGATGTGTCATGGGTTTTGTCTTCTCCCATTATGCAAGTAAATATGGAAGACAGTGTTTTTAATCAGATACGTTTAACCTTTGTACCATTAAATCACTTTAAACTCTCCAGCCACCTACTCAGACTCTTTCTATTGCTGCAGCGCTGATGTTACTCTCATCTACACTTGACCATTTGATAACCACAGTGATATAAGCAGACTCAGATGCACCCCTTAACCGCCAGGGCCTAACCTAGTTTAACAGCAATGATGGTTACATCACATCCTCACTATTGGCAAATGTCACAGACAGCCAATGGGCGAACTGTTTTCATCTTCAAAAGAAAATGAGCAACATGCTACTCCTTGTTTTTTAGCTTTATTTACACTGGAGCAGGGCCGTTCGTGGCAATTCTGGCTCCTTTTCAAGAGTAGATAGCTTGAAGCCCCGGCTTTTTTCTTTGATAAAATAATCCAATTGGAATCTCCAGCTGTTCGGTTCGTCACCATCTCGTACCTCAGTCACAATGGCACAGAGTCAGAGAGCAGAGACATCTGATGGGAATTATGCCTAATAATTTAATGATGTCCATACCAGATTGGGCAGACACGGTGAGAGAGGACATGACTCAATCATTCCTCATATAGAGAAGTAAACACTGAAACTAATATAACTGTGGAGTTTACGCCAGTTTACGCCAAACATAAAAAACAAAACAAAACAATAATATTTTTGACCAGCTACAGGTGACACCTTGGGAGACAGTGAATGTTAAATTCACTTCTACTTCTATAATAATATTAATAACACTAAAGGCTGTGCTTTTTGTTCACAATTCCACCATTTTGTGTGTAATAATATACCAAATTCAGTTGTGTGTGGAAATTACTGCTGGCCCAACCCATGACACTATCTTAAGATGTACAAGCTCAGTCCGAGCCACTTTGTTTGTTTCCCATTTACCGAGCCAGAGCTGTGTAAGAACACCAGAATATTTTTCAGTGCACACACAGAACACATCTAGGGGACCACGAGGAGATATTCGCTGAATTTGACAAAAAGTGTATTGGATTCGAATCAGAGACTCCACCTTTTAATGCCCAATTCACACAGCAACTCTAAACAGTGGCTAATGGGAAGTTCCAAATCTGTTTCTGTGGAAGCAGTGGAGTGGGGGAAGTTTTACATCCTGCTTATGTTTTGTAATGCAAACGGTCTATAGCGTTAAAATCAGAAAACAAATACACCAACAAAAGTATGAACTAAATACTAAATCTAATGTATATAGCATATTTGTCATAATTTAAACAAGTCTCACGAAGAGAAACGGGTATCTCTCTCTCCCCCGCCTCTGCCTGCTGCGCTGTGACCGTGTGTGTATGCGTGTGTGTGTGTGTGTGTGTGTGTGTGTGTGTGTGTGTGTGTGTGTGTGTGTGTGTGTGTGTGTGTGTGAGACTGTGTGTGTGAGTGACGGCCGGCCAGCGAGTTTTCTCAAGCCTGCAGGGCACGCTTGTGGAGTTTAACTCTGAAAAGACAGTTAACCACAGGTTCCCGTTAATCTTATGATGGACATGTGTTGTGATATTTAATCAAACGAACCGTCAACGTCGAAATAAAAGCCTCTCATTTACGAGACCGGTCTGAGAGACCTCCAGCTTACAGCGGGGTCTCTGAGTATGACTGGCCGACTGAGCGACGAGCTAGGGACCCCGGCAGGCGCCTGCTGGCTGTCGCCTCACTTCATGGAGCTTCTCAACTCCGAAAACTTTGAAGCAAATTGTCAATTCGGCATCAATTTGCGCAAGACTGCCTATATTCAAAATCTAAACAGTTCATTTCTCGCCTAAAACGTTATCAGAAGTGAATTTAGTGATGAATAAGATGGCGAAAATTGTTACAATTGTCCCGTTGTTGGTCTGTCTGTACCGGAATCCCGACCCTTGTTGACCTAGGTTCATATGCTGAAAAGGGAAGAGTGAAAAGACCCTGCCCTGAAGTAGGAGCTGAAAGAGTTACAGGAACTGCGGCCAAAGGAACTTAAAAATCCCCAAATTGGTCCACGAGAAAAAAAGTGTTCTAGGAATTTTATGTTCTAGGAACTGCAAAAATCCCTCCGGTCGGAAAGCAGCTATTGGCTGCCACTTTAAACAGACCTGAAGCTGTCCCTGGGTTTCAGACTTGAAAAACATTGTGGCTTGTTCCTCTTTTTTCACCTCAACACTACAGTCTGACAAAATCTGTTTCTGATTATATTTGAGGCAAGAAAAAGCCCATGTACTGAAGTGTAAATAATGTTTAAATCACAACAGCTACTTTAATAGTTTGCTATGGGATTTAGGAGCTTTGTAAGGGGGTAATGCATCACATTTTGCTCCATATTGCAGAAAGTATCAGCCACTTTCTGTAAAGCAAGAAGCACTTAAGCTGCTTAATGTCTCGCCTTAATAAGCATGATGTATTACTGTACACTTAACACATTATGCAAATGTAATAGCTAAACTAATACATTTCTTAAAGGTCCCATGGCATGAACATTTCACTTTATGAGGTTTTTTAACATAAATATGAGTTCCCCCAGCCTGCCTATGGTCCCCCAGTGGCTAGAAATGGTGATAGGTGTAAACTGAGCCCTGAGTATCCTGCTCTGCCTTTGAGAAAATGAAAGCTCAGATGGGCCGATCTGGAATCTCCTCCTTATGAGGTCATAAGGAGCAAGGTTACCTCCCCTTTCTCTGCTTTGCCCGCCCAGAGAATTTGGCCCACCCATGAGAGAGAGAGACATCATGTCTTTCAAACGAGCAAAGTGGCAGTTGGTCAAGGCCACACCCCCACTCTCCACCTTGCCCCCCCTCTCTCCTCCTCAATAGCTACAGACACAGAAATGGCACATACTAAGTAAAGCTCATTGTGGGACTGGCTCTAGTGGCTGTAATTCTGCACCAAGGCGGAATTTCAGGAAAGAGACTTCAGATACAGTATTAGGGACCACTAAGGCCTATATAAAAGCATCCAAAGAGCACCATGTCATGGGACCTTTAAAAGACAACTATCTTCTCTATACTTGTCATCACGCCACTCAGTGAGGTCATTAGATAATACCAGTTGCATGTATAACAAGGAATAGGTTAAGTGTGCAGGTTCAGTTCTTATATCAAATTCAAACTGACAACCTGGGGTCAACAATGTGAGAAGCTACAGACACATTTATCGTGTTGACGGGGCAAATTCACTCCAACCACATCTTACATGCAAGAGACAAATGTTCCCTGGGAGATAGAGGAAACATGAAACATATTCGGTGCTTCTAAATAAGGATGGAGAGAGGGGAAGACAGTGCAGGGAGAGAATATATGGACTCATCTAGCTACAGAGAGAAAGAGGATAGAGAGGTAGATGGGAGAAAAAAGGAACAAGTAATGATCAGCAGGATATGTAATGCTGCTCATGAGAGAGAAGGAGGAATAGAAGAGAGAAGAAGTGATGGGAGGAAAAAGCGGACACATTTAGAGATTTCACCTCAGTCTTTCATGTGTGCAAACTGAGCAGATATTCACACATATATTGTGTGAGGTTGGACATTAGCAGTTACACCCTTTCCTCTCCTTATCACTCCACATCTGTTATTTCTTCCTCTTCCCCTTTTTGAAATTTCTCTTCTCCATCTTCCTTACCTTTCGCTCCTCTCCCTCTCTCCCTTCACCTCCATTGTGTCTGCTTTCACCCTCCCTCTCTCCTCTACATCTCTTTACCTCCTGCTCTTCCATCTTTGCCCATCTTGCTCTCTATCTTCAATCCCTCACAATTTCTTCCTCTATCTCCTTTGCTCCCCATCACCCCCCGCTCCTCATTCCCGCATCTCTTTCACTGTCTTTTTCCATCCCCGCCACCTCCCACCCCTTCTCTGTCTCTCTCTCTCTCTCTCTCTCTCTCTCTCTCTCTCTCTCTCTCTCTCTCTCTCTCTCTCTCTCTCTGTAGTCACTGCAGCGTGTCTAATGGTTCAGCTCCCTCTCAGCAGATCCAACAAGCGGAGGCCAGGCGAGCAGCAGCCCCGACTAACGCCTCCCCACCACTGGCCTTATCAAGACTGACAGCCAGCTCGACCCAAAGCTATCGCTAACACACATAATTACAAAGACACAAGACACAGAGAAATAAATGTACACTCACATAAGCAGTTGCATTCAAAATATATTACATACTGTGGCGCAGGTTCAAACTCAGATGCAAAAAATGCAGCTGCAACCAAACACACACACACACACAGAGCTACAGATGCAAACTTACGCTATAACTCTAAATGTAGCTTTTAAGAAATACAGAGTGGCCATTGTACTAGCTGTAAACGTGTAAATGCAGGCACACACATACACACGCACACACGCGCACACACACACACACGCACACACACACAACTGGATTTATGCATACTGACAGTGAGCTACAGAACAATGTGGATGCCACTACATAGGAGAGAGCAGATATCTGAGAAACTAGCAATCTGATCTACTATAGGAGGAGACGGGTACAACAGGCATGAAAAACCTAACTTATGCATAGAATAAAAGAGTGAAAGGAGGTGAAATAGGTAGGAGCAGCAGGACAGAAACAAAAGAGATGAATGGAGGAACTGGTTGTCAGACAAGAAAATTGAGGGTAAGGAGGAAGAGGAGAGGCGGATAGGAGAAGGAAAGCCGGAAAAAAGCAGAAGCAAATAAGGAAGATGGCAAGGGAGAGGAAGATGAGGAGGATAAGAAAAGGGAAAGAGTGACAAGTAAAGTAGAGGAATTATTAATCTTACAGAAAGTGCGATGTAGAGAATTTACTGACAAGTTTGACTCCTCATAAAAATGTAACTGTTGAATAGTTATAGAACTGTCACCTCCCACAAAAGAGAAAGAAAAAAAAATCTTTTTAACATTTCAACATATATCAACCATAGTCCCTGTCTCTCATTTATATAAAGTGTTTTATATTTTTAAGATGCAGAAATACACGTCTTCGCCAATTTATTCATCAATAAAAAATAACCCTCATGTCACACAAACTGTACACACACAAACAAAAATAAACACTCATATTCATACAGTCACACCCAAGCAAGCCTTCATGCTGTAAGTGTACACATGCATCAAGTTATTTCCACCGTTATTTGGCTTGGCATAGACTTATACTGTATCTTTCAAAACCATGCTGTAAGCACAGCTACTGCTATCACACACACATTTTTACACACATAGACACTGACACACATTCACACATACTACACACAGAAAGCACTCAATAGGGGGCCAAAAATACATCACAAACATTGCATCACCTTCCTTTCTGTGTGTCCACTGTGACTGTTCCACTTTGTTCCTAAGCTGGGTGGGGGTGGGGCATGCAGCAGATAATGGGCTAGTTGTAAGCGATTAAAGCTTGTAGCAGCCAATCAGCAAAGCCTGGCACTGGACAGCGGCCAATGGCAATATGTTCACCATGGCTTGGGGGGTTGGTTCTCACTCACACAGGAAAATACATGTGACCATATGGAACGGGTGTCGAGCACTCTCATTGGAACATACGGGGCTTCCCCGTATGTATCCAGTTCTCTTAATACATCCATGACGGTTGTAGGGTGAATTCACTGGTTGTACTTATGGACTTAAACCTGTATTTTAAAATATCCTACACTAGAAATACTACAATATATGTCCTTATTTCTATGTATTGAAAAGTATAACTACTAGAGAGATTGACTAGAAGATTTACCTATCATAGGTTTTACACTTTATTTCAGGTGACTACTTTGAACTACAGTTTGGTCTTCAAATGGACAAATAATTCAGGATTCCTTAAAACTAATGTCTGATCTCCTCATCCCCACTAATGTCAGTTATCAATTATCAATTCATATTTAATTAATAAATTCACGGCTATCTCAAAAATGTTTATAAAAATTCTGAAAAATCACTGATCACAATGTCTTAGAGGCCAAGGTGACATCTTCAATTGCTAAGGTCTATTTTATGTTTATTATATCAAATGACTTAAAGCAATTAGTATTATTGTGATTATTAGTTATCAAATTTGTTGTTGATTCATTTTCTGTTCGCTCAACTAAAAAACTAATTGTTTCAGGATTAGCCACCTGCCCTGTCATCCATTGTGTCTGTGTATTTGCAGCTGATCTAACATATGTGCTGTATTAGATGACAGGAATCTGGTCTTAAAGTAAAGTTCTATATACATTGAATGATTGATAAGGCTTAAACTCACCTCTGCTTGAGGTGTATGCTCAAATACAGCAGCCCTAAGGAATACAAGAACACATGATTATAATGCGGACTGATTAGTTTGTTCATTATTTACTGCAGTATTTGATTTAATTACAGAGACATTTTACAGGTGCTCTCACTCTTATTAATTTATTAATATTACGGTATAAATTTTCTGCTCACATATAATTTGTAATATGGTAAGCCTATTAGGTTGTAATCTTAGTTGATGTCCACGTAGAGTGACCTAGATTAGTATGAAAAGTTATTTATTAGCATTAACGCTGATAACAAGTCAGGTAAAGCAATATTGTAGTGGTTTTAGAGAATGTAACGTTAGTGCAGCAACAAGTCTGGGACAAAAATCACTAATATAAAGCATAAAACTGGAAAGAACGACTTCTCAACTCGGGAAATTGAACCATACGAGGAGTACGTGAATGCAGCACAGCATACAGTCGTGACGTTGCAAAATATGACAACAAGATGCATTAGTTAGTGTTCTTGAGCTCTTATTCACATCACATGCTCTTCGTGAGCACATTTTATGAGCAGTTTTCCAAGTTGTCAATTCCTAATTGAATTAAAAACATTTGCTGACAACTTCAAGTAGCCATTGTCCACACTGTATCATAAGCTGAGACACATTTAGCAATTTTACCTGCACACTCATTTCAATCCATATTTATAATTCCTACTAAAGTGCTATAAAAATGCAATATACCGATATGCAATACGTGAATTAATAAACATGTTCTTACCATCAACCTGCCATGTTACTGCATAATAGTTGTGTACCAAAAATTTCGCCAACTTTCCGAGTTCTTCTTGAGGAGAGGGAAATTCCTTACATCCATTCACGTACATTTTCCCCATTGTTAACTCGTTATTTCGACACCACGTGAATGCAGCATAAATCGCATTGAATCAAGGAATACTTTCTGTTTGAAGCCACTTCAAATAAGAAAAGCATCTTAAAGTGCCCATATTATGAAAAAATCACTTTTTCTGGGATTTGGGGTGTTATGTTGTGTCTCTGGTGCTTCCACACACATACAAACTTTGAAAAAAATCCACGCATGCTGTTTAGAGTGAGATACGGTTTCTGAATGTGTCCTGCCTTCAATCTCTGGGTGAGCTGTTCAAAATCAGCACGGCTTGTGACGTCACAAGCCGAAACGAGCAGGCTAACCGCAACCATTAGCTCGTAGCGTTAGCATGCTAACGCTATGGCTAACGTTAGCATGCTAACGCTAGCATGCTACCTCGTTCTCAATAGCAAAGCACTGCTACAACACACACAAGTTCACCATAATCTACAAAAGAACTACTTACATGTGCGCCCTCATTTAGAAGTCTCCCAGCTAATCCTGCCTTGTAACTGACCGAAGTTGGAGAAACAGCCTTTCTTTTACTGTCTATGGAGCTAGCTAGCTGACATGATCTACATCTGAGCTACTGGGCATGTGCAGTGCAATCAAAGATAGTACAGAAGAAGAAGAAGAAAAGAGGTCTCACTCTGTAGCTAAAACAGAGACCAGCTGAAAAGAGGATCTGCAGCAGTGAGAGAGAGCACTGCAGTACAACACAAATATGGTGTTTTTTGAAAATTAAACCATGTAAACCTATTCTGGTACAACCTTAAAATACAATTATGAACCTGAAAATGAGCATAATATGGCTGCTTTAAAAATCTTCAACAATGCAACCCACACACCCGTACACAGAGTCAGTGCTGACACCACCTCAGCAGATGGCGGTAGTGAGCACCAAGGCCATTCTGAGTTGATAGAAGAAAAAAAAACACAAACAACCACAAGAAAACCCCAAAACCAAGATGGCGGTGCAAGAGACAGCACCTCAACTGTCCATGGCTCTCAAAGTCCAAGAATATCCCACCCTGAAGGTAAACAAGAGCTAAAACGTCCATATAGTAATAGCCTAACGATTCTAGTGTGTCCAAAATGCACGATGTGTTTGACGCTATTTGGAAAATGGGGATTATTAGTTAATTTGATGGCGAGAGCAGCGAAGTTGACAGGGAGGCTAACGTTAGCTGGACTAGCTTAGCCAGGTAGCAGCGTCTACTAAATACCTGTCTTTGAAATGCGATATCAAAGATCAAATAGTTCGATAACTAGCTAACAATAGCTGGTGGCTAGTTCGCTGGCTGTCTGTTGCCTTAATTAATTCTTATTATTGGCGTCAAGTGTACTTAACGGTTTAGCAGTATAATTCAGTTAAAGGTTGATATAAACGTTAAAATAACCATCACTACTGACAGAACCTGACACAGCGTGATTGCCCATCCATTCGACAACCAGGCATGGCGTCAAAGAAATGGCTTGCAGGCAGTCATTATTGGCCTGCTAGCCAGTTTGCTGTGGTGACACCAGCAGAAGCCACCTTTTGTCGTCGCAAAAGATGAATAGCCTACCAGATAACGTAACGTCGAGCATGTACATTTTAGCTGGCTGGAAGATCGGTTGAAATCACCGGGGGAGAGCCCGTAACGCTACGCTGTCAGGCAGAGAATCAGTCCTGCGAGTTTTAGCGCAGTGTCATCAGATTGCTGCTGCTTCTCTGCACTTCAAAATGGCCAGCGAGAGAAATCACAGTCTGCTGCCGCACACACGCACTGAACCTCCATTCCACATAACGTTACTGCGACGCCACCACTGCTAAAAGACGAACTGAAACAAGCCCGGGCTGCTCCTGTGTTCAAGAAAGCATCGTTGTATGAAAGCACGTTTGTGAGTAGCAACGTATAGATTTTGTGTGGAAACTAATGTCATGGTGTTGTCATACATATAACGTGTTGTTGGCGATGTTAAGCCGTCTCTGTGTTCAGAAAAGCATGGCTGTGGTTTAGGGATATGTCTGTCTTTGCTTGGATGCTGCAGTAAGGATGATGGGCACCATTTTAAGACAGGAGTGATGTTATAATTGGTATCAAATGGGAGTACAGCTGTGAGAGAGCAGTTTTGGTTACATTTGGAGCTATATTGAGCAGAATTAAAATATCACTATGTTGCCTGACACAGACACTGAGGAATCTGCTAATCTGCATTACCAACAAATTATTCTAGTGTTGGATATTATGTCCTTGTGGATGCATTTGGATATTTTCAGTCAGATCAGTGTAAGCTTTACCACAAGCTAACCCTAATATATATATGCTTAAATGGCTAGGGTTTGTGACCAGGGGTTTGTTGAATGCTGAAAATACAGGCCCATTACAGTGAAATGACATTGTAATGCTGCATATTTAAGATTATGTGTCTGTATTCAAGGTAAGACAAAATCATAATTGCATTGACATGCTAAAATTACCTAAGCCATTTAATGGTTATAGTTATTCTGATTGTCAATAATAGGTGAAGTGTACTGCCTGGAGTGGGCTTGTCTCTCGCAATCATGACCACTCACACCGTATCAGCCAAGCCGTTATTATAGCTGTCAAAAATAATCATAATCATAATCAAAAAGGAAATATTTGTTTTTCTCAAATGTGCAGCAGACTCATCAGAGAAACAAATTATGTTCACTTCTTTGTAGGAGGGTTTTCTCTCTAGCTAGACTATATTGTGATGTAGTACATTTTTTGGAATTGTTTTTGAGAAACAGTTTGTAGCCTAGATAAAATGTCCACATTTAAATGCCCATCACATTCTGCACATTGATATGCTACGTTTCTTGCCTTATACAGCCATAAATATTAAATACATAGCCATTTCGATAGAGAGTATAACAAAAGCAGTTGACATAATCTCTATGGTCTTTAGTTCTACTATATTTTGCTGCTCAACCTTGCTTGTTTGCATACACTGAGAATTCTATTCATATTATATGAATTGATTCTCTACATCTCGAGCATAATCATCACCTTCTACTGTATCTGGCTGCTGAAGCCTTAATTTCATAAACCCCCCAAGTAATTTGTTAATATGTGGCCAAGTGTGTCACTAAAATTCTTTATTTGCTGGACAAACACTGACCAGTTTAATGTGTCAGTGGCAAACCCTGATCTCTATGTAGCCCTCAGGAAAAACTGCTGACATAAAGCCAATGCTTTTTCTATCTTTTCCCTCTCATAGTGGCCATACACATACCTGAATAAGCCCCTTGTTTCTGTCAACAGGACACTAATGAATATTTACTAGTGCATATAAAACTGTTCTGTTCTGTCAATTAAATATCTGAATCATAGGGTCTCATTCTGAGATTTAATTTGGCAAAATTAGAGTTGATGGATATTAGAGCTGTCAGTCTTCCTCTATAATACCATTTGAATTCCATTTTTTTTTTTTAATATTCAAATAATATTTGAATATTTAATGCTCATATGCAGCCTGTTATAAATGTGTACTACACTACTCAGGCTTATGCATTGTCAATGCCACTATAAGCATGTGGTTGTTGTTACAGGTTCTGTCCACTAGAGGGACTTCCAGCATTAGCCTGGCCTTGACAGGGACCTACGTCATGGCGCATTGCATTTCTGGCACGCCGCTCTCTGTTTACATTATATTCCACTATGCACACAGCGACAAACAAAAATCAACAGAGAACTCTGTCATGAAACATTATCTAACAAGTGTATTGAAGCGGCTCTGTTGTAAAGGCTAACGGTGCTCGGGTAGCACAATGACATGTTAGAAAGCACAGCCGAAACGATTTGTCATAAACTAAGTAACATAGTGTTAGCCACGATGCTAACGGCATTAATAACTAAGCCAAATGGTGCTGCCACTACTATTTTAGTGATTTAAAAGCAACCTGTTTCTTACAGATTGTCACGTTACTGAGAATACAGCTGTTAGAAGGTAATATAAGAAGTCGAAGCTAACTCTGACAGCTGTAGGGCAGCTAACATTAACTTTAGCTAGCTGTCTCCATGAAGCTCCCAGCTAAGCTACTATAACTTGCGACGCAGTTAGGAAACCAGAACGAGCTAACTATTGATAACATAAGCATTTTGGCTCGATGGATGTTGATTTTAAAGTAATGTTAAAACTATTTCCCATCCTTCTTCCGATTTCCAGCCGCAGCCTGTCACTCCCCCTTGTACTAACGTTACTCCGTACGTAACGTTAGCTCACAATGCCTTGTGTTTCTCACTCCCGTAACTTATTGTTCATCAAACGTGACATGAGAAGAGGGAGATTAGCTAACGTTAGCCAACCTATTTATAAAAAATAAAAAAAATCACATTCAAATAGTAATTTCAGCATTCGAATAGTATTGATTTTTTTACTATTCGAATTATATTCGACTTTCGGAATTCGTTCCAACAGCCCTAATGGATACTAATATATAATTCCAGCAGAGCAGCAACATTCTTTATCATTTCCTGTTTGAGCCACACTTGCATAATTGTCCTCTCAAATGTTAGTGACCTGTGAAATTAACTTGGCTCAAACTTAAAAGAAGGGGGGAAAAATCCTCGTAGTGGATCAAAGCGCTCCCCCTGTTTTTAATGGAATGTCTCAGAGAAGGAACCACAACGGTCAAATGAATCTGGCTAACAGACATCTGCGAAGACATCTTGTATTGCAGTACAAGGGGAAATGAAATTTGCCAGGTTTCCATTCAACACTTTTGTTATAGTACCTTTAGAACCATACATAACCTGTATGGACATGTACCAAAACACTAGATCTGTTCTGCGTTTACATCGCAGACAGTATTCTTGTACATTGGATGGTAAAAGCCGTGGACAGCCATGCGCTGAGAAACAAGCTAAAAAACCTTTTTACTTTTCACTGTATTTCCTCTTCACCGACAAAGGAACGTCTGCATCAGTTGCGGACTGCAGTGTTTCTAGCTCCATCTTTATTATCAGATCAGTGTGCTTGGTACCTCAACAGCGGGGTAACGAAAAAACGGGACAGAATGGAGCGGTTCTATTGGTGCCATCCATCCACAACTTTTGACAATGGAAATGCAAAAATAAACCTTCTAATGTGTAACGGACTCAACTGAACCAGACTGCTTGGTGGAAACAATGCTATAATAGATCATGGCCTTTAGATTTTTAGAAAACCACTTTTTAAACAGGAATTTGTTTACGTAGATCATGTTGATTCAAGTTGGTACAGTACAAATAAGAGACGTACTAGAGCTATAAATCCTTACTAACATAATACCGTGTGAAATTAAATGTAGCAATGATAGCATATTCTGTAGATGGCAGTAGCCAGAAAGACAGGGTTGTTGCAGTCTGAACAAGTAGGGACCAGTTATCTGCTTTCTGCATTAATTTGTCTCCGGTGAGGGAATTATGCTGCTAGAAGACACATCATAGAGCAAACTGCTGATAGTGTAAATGTCAATCTAACTGCAGGTGACATCTTTGAAAGAAACATTTAACAGCAAGGGGAATACGTTATTATTTTATGTATTTGAAAGGAAATTTCATTTTTCTTTTTCTTTTTTTATCATTTAATGAAGAAAGGTCTATCAGTATTTATTTGGGTAGACTGTTCATTCCTAGTTTTTATGTAATTGATTGGGTCTGCTCCAGTTTCTTTAGTCACCCAAACACGGCAGAATGCCTGCTGTCAGAAATGTCTGGCAGAATACAGTTTTTGTTTTGTAGAGGATCCATTATAGCTTAATTATCTAATAACAACTTTCTACCTTTCACAAAATACAAACCATGATCAGCTAGAGGTCCTTTTTATATGCATTTGTTTACTAATGACGTTTTGTAAAATTGTAGTGAGTGACATGCTTGCTCTTTGACACTGCAAAACCTGAATGCCTGATACACAGAGGTAAATAGCCAATGGCATTGTCGTTGCAGGTGCCGTACGAGACTCTGAACAAGCGTTTTAGGGCGGCTCAGAAGAACATCGACCGGGAGACAAGTCACGTGACAATGGTTGTTGCAGAGCTGGAAAAGACGCTGAGCAGCTTCCCAGTGGTCGACTCGGTGGTGTCACTGCTGGATGGTGTGGTGGAGAAACTCAGCGCCCTGAAGAGGAAGGTGAGGGATTTAGATGTGCACATATACACACTGTCAGATGGGCCAGCTGCAACCAAAGCAGAATCATTTAAAATGTTGATGTTGAAAGTTTAGTCATCAGCAGTGTTTTTAGACCATTCTGTACAGTGTACACTGAAATGCAAAGAAAACCCAAAACAGTTGAATCTCTTCCTCACCTTCCCTTTTAGTTTAATTATGGTAGAATTGTTTTTGGATAAAAAACACTTTTGACTAATGCAGACAATTACCCTCTGTGCTTTATCACAGTTCTTTTGCCTCTGACTCTCTTGGTGTTATTGCTTGTTTTGTGTTTTTAATTTATAACTAATTTATAAATAGAGGTGTTGTCTCCATTATTTTAGTTTTTAGTGATTACATTAACATAGATGGAAAGTGCAGCTGTGTTTGTGGAAGGTTTATCACAACAATCATGTCTGAGTGTTTACTCTGTTGATACTACACCTTAAGGCCAGGGTTTTCAATTGTAACCACTTTGGAGGTCCTTTTCAAAATCTGGCCTTGGGTGGATGGAGATACAACAGAAAAATTTCAAATTTGTCCTACTCTTTCCTTAAAAAGTACAAGCACTGGTATTGACCCTGGTACTTACACCACCAGCAGTATCTTATCTCCCTTCAGCTAGAGCCAACTGTTAAAAGCCACATTACTCACCCCTGTTGGCAAAAGCACTTTATTGTGGCTGTGGTTTCTTTATAATGGTATAACCGTTGCCTTGGTTGAATGTGTTTGTGAGCCACGCTCAGAAATGCTGCCTGGGTGGTTCTTCTATCAAGCCCTTCTAAAACTACAGACAACAAGTGATCAAAACACACTTTGCAGGTTTTGTTTTTACCAACATGTTGTCCAGCATGTACTTTGTGGCATGTAAGCCCTGAATTAATTGTGTTGAAGGCTAGGTCACACTAGACACTACACTGGTGTGCTAGGGTGTGGGAGTCATTTCCCTCAAACATGTTGGGCCAAATCTGGTCTGACTGGTGTAGAGAAAAGTAGTCCAAAAGTCGAGAATGTAATCTGAAAGTAAGAGTTAAGTTCAAGTCCTAAATAAAGGGAAATACCGAGAGAAGACAAAGCAATGCTATTTTATTTTGAAATCTAAACTATGACAGGGTTTCCCGCAGCACTTTGCAGTTAAGGCGGCCATCAGAGAGAGAGAGAGAGAGAGAGAGAGAGAGAGAGAGAGAGCATTTGCTGGCGGTGACTGTAACTGTCGTTTATTCACACATAAAGGGATAAACGCCATTTTACCGTCGCGTGCGCGTCATAGTTTGTCAACAAATGTGCTGCAGCTGAGGCATGCCCGGGCAGAGACGGGGTGAGTGGACTTACCGTTGGCATATGGCAGGCAGAGAGCATTTATATATGTATCTCTGTCCTGATCTTCAGATCAGTGAGGCTTTCTTCTCTTGTTTCAACCAAGTGAATACATGACGAAGTGACTGGAACTATCCATCACCTCTCGCGCATGGATTCTCAACGTCCCGGATGTTGCCCGGTCTTTGAGACACAGCCGTTGTCTGTTTGTTTTAATCACTACACGCGGTTCACAACACACGGTTAGTTAGCGTAGTTAACACTACACACAGTGAAATGACGTGTCCTGTTTTTATTTCACGCATACTATCTGCTTGAGTGAGTGAAGCTATGGGCTGAGCTCTGTTATCTCACAGCTGTTTGTTTTGGAGAGCGTGTAACGGAGGAAATGGGAGCAATGCGAGTAAAACTGTTATAGCACATTTTTTAAAATAGTTTAATGAGCTTAACATTGCACATTGCTTGTCATTGTTATTTATTGTATATAAAAAGCTGGTTATTTATTAATTATATATGATTATTTAAATTTAATATGAAGTGTAGTGTGTAGTACCGTATTACCCCAGTGCACATAGGAATGCAATCATGTACTGTACAATATAGTCACCATTTACTTACTTCTATGTCACTTCAGAAAACATTTTTCTGATATGAACGTGACATGCAGCAATGAAAATAAACAGTGTCCCTTGCCTTTTATGTTAATGACATCCAACTTACCTCCGTCACCTAAGAGTTTATCTACGGAACAGGAAGCAGCTGTTTAGTCTGGCCTGTCCTCAATGATGTTCAAGGTGTGAAAAGTCTTGCAGTCTGCCATCACTGTGAGGGCAGCCAGGCTCCGATTATACTATCGGTTTGCAGTTATCAGCAGTGCAAAAGGTTTATAAGAAGTTCTGTGTTTCTTCTTGTTCAAACATCTTTATTACATATTATAAATATAATTTGATTCTGTTTGGTTAATTTCCTGCAGAAAGAAATCACATAAATAAGAAAACGGGAGCTCGTTCCTTTAAGGAAATAATGGATATTGAGACCCCATCAATATGAGCTTGTATTTCTGTTTTACATGATGCATATTGAGCTTTTTGTAAATATCTTGATTATACTTGTTTGTGTGTGTGTGTGTGTGTGTGTGTGTGTGTGTCTGTAGGCTGCAGAGTCCATCCAAGCAGAAGACGAGAGTGCCAAACTGTGTAAGCGTCGCATCGAGCACTTGAAGGAGCACAGCAGCGACCAGCCGGCCTCAGTCAACCTGTGGAAGAAGAAACGCATGGATCGAATGATGGTGGAGCATTTGCTGCGCTGCGGCTACTACAACACAGCTGTTAAACTGGCCAGACAGAGCGGTATAGAGGTAACTGTCTGGAGACTCAGGAGCTCTTTGAGTTCATATAGTAATTTGCATTTGAGAACATGCGATAAAACTCACTGACCATGTTAGACTGTCAGTTGAACTTAATAGACATTTATTATTGTGTCATCCTGATACCTGAAACTGGGCTTTTTGATTAGTTAATCCATCAGTTGTTTTACCAGTTGTTTCTGAATCAAGTCTTTTGTTGAATGCATCCACTCTCCTGTATTTTTAGGATCTGGTCAACATTGAGATGTTCCTCACAGCTAAGGAGGTGGAGGAGTCTCTGGAGAGGCAGGAGACGGCCACTTGCCTAGCCTGGTGCCATGACAATAAGTCCCGCCTCCGCAAGATGAAGGTAGCTCATTTACAAGAGTCAGATTTTACTTCACAAATCCAAGTTAAGGCCTGACGAATACTTAAAAGCCTAAAAAAACAAACAAAATAACTACGTAGGTGTAAGTCAAGCATATCAAGCAAGCAGAATTATATGGACAAATGCTAATTGGTTTTGTATGTCGCAAATTTCTGCACTTTCTAAACAAGAATCAGCAATGTAATGCTGTTTGTGCTCAGAAACAGACCTGTTAAGATGCAAGTAGTCTTCCTGGGCGTTTTGCCCTTCTGGCTGTGGCAGCAAGTTAAAGTGTTAATCCTAAGATTGTCCTATTAAACCAGAAAGTACTCAGTAGAGCGCAGACCTCGGCCAAGACATAATAAGTTTCCCAGTTAGCTGATACTTTGAGAGTCAACCTTGCACTTCATAAAGGGCAGAATATTTATATGGTTAGTCAAAGTTTGAGATGCTGACACTACGAAAAAAATGTCTTTGATTTTCTGTTGAGCATTTGGGAAATTTGGTCTGGTTTAGCTCCAGCTCAATGCCAAATGCAGATACATTTTAGTTCCAACTGTTATTTATAACCACTCCCAGCCAAAGTGGTAGGATATCTGTTTTTTTTTCTGTTCCAAAAACCCATTTTGAAAGGCATCTTGAGAATCTACCAGTGCTTCTTGTATGAAAGGGATCAGTTTTCTCTCTGCTCTCAATGTTCATGAGAAATTGGCAGCACTTCAGTGGTTTAAACTTACTGGAATCGTTTGTCTGTTTCTTTGGCAGAGTTGTCTTGAGTTCAGTCTGAGAATCCAGGAGTTCATTGAGCTCATTAGACAAAACAAACGCATGGATGCAGTCAGGTAACACTTAACTGTTATACCTTGAAAAATTTCACCAACTTCAACTATTTCCTTATTTTAACCATTATTATATCACCCACTGATCTTGTTTTGTGTCTCTCTGTGTATATCAGACATGCAAGGAAGCATTTTAGCCAAGCGGAGGGTGGACAGTTGGACGAGGTTCGGCAGGTGATGGGCATGCTGGCCTTCCCATCAGATACACATATCTCCCCGTACAAGGTAAAACCTAGTGTTTACTAGTAGAAATATGTACATGTATGAAATGTTGTGTGGTCAGGCACAGTATGTGCAATATTATGGTATAGTCATCTGAGCTTCTACCATTTTAAAAGTAATTCACGCAAAACTTCACACATGGGAATGCCAGTGCCATAAATCAGGGGTCATCAAGTACATTTTTCCAAGGGCCGGAATTTTTCTAAGCAGACACTCCGGGGGCCGGACTTTCAAATAACGAAAACAAAATGTATTTATACTAGGGCTGTCAGCATTAACGCGTTAATCGCGATGCGATTAAGGGTCGAGCATAATGCGTTCATTTTTTTTTAATCGTATTAATCGCATGCCACCATTTATTCATTTATTTTCACTTCACTCAGCTTTGCGTCGTGCCTAACAGGCTACTATTTTGCCGTACTTCCTCGAAACACATCCTGCTGCTGCAGGAATAGCAACGCGGATTTCGGTGCCTCATTCTGGCGCCACTGATATGCCTGCACTTCTCTCTGATGCTCTGAAACAGACGTTACAGGAAACAGAAACATCGCTGCACGTGACGCTAGTTAACACTACACTTGACAGCAGCTAACGTTATCCTGCCGCTAGCTAGTAGCTGGATTAAACACGGTTACAATGCTGACAACTAACGCTAAACGGTGTAAAGTGTGACTGTATTTCACTGTAGAGGATTCCGACACCGGGATGTAACAATCTGCAGCTGCTGTTGTCGGAAAAACACAGACGGTGCATTCAATGAAACTGGTAATTTACAGCCTCGTGGTGCATTCAAAGTTGTTGTTAAATTCAAATGTGTGACTAGATTAAATATATAATAAACAAATAGATATCTTAAAATCAAGTTCATAAAGTCACTTTGTGATTCCCAGTCAAGATACACTGGTAAGAATGGCTTTCCATTGTTAATATGTACTTAAAAACAGTTCTGAAATGCAAAATAATAGAATTTTAATCATGTGATAAAACATGCGATTAACTATAGAAATTCAACGATTAATCGCGATTAAGAAAATGTAATCCCTTGACAGCCCTAATTTATACCTAATACGCCTATTCTTGTTCGATATTTTCACTTTCTAACTGATGCAATGTATTAGTGTGAGCAAACCCCTAAAAAACATGGAAACTCCATAATGATAACTGGCTCTTTAACTACAAAATGATCTCAGACTACGAGGCAGTTCGCTGAGGAGTGATGGTTAAAGTCTGTGATTATTAGGGGTGTGCATTGGCAGTGCCCTCACAATTCGATTCGATTACGATTCACCAGGTAACGATTCGATTCAATTCGATTCTACGATGCATCAAAATTCTACTGCACACAACAAGGCAAATTTTTCATCAATCAGATTTTATTGGCTGCTATGTGTGTATTTTCACTCTCCTGTATCTTTGACATAAATGTCATTAAATAAAATAAAATTGAATGGTACAAGATATTGGATATGGCATTTTCAAACCTGAAAAAGAAAACGCAAATCATTGCTTTCAGTGCTTTGAATGAGTGATGATTTGTTGTTGTTGTTGTTGAAGCCAACTCAGGATGCCAACGATCAACATGGTTCGTGAAGTTAGTTGTATTGCCAACGTGCTTGATTTTAGTGTGGCAGGTTTTACACAATGCGTAAGTCTTGTCTAGTTTCCCATTAACTTCGTAATATCCGAAATGTGCCCAGATGTCCGCTTTCCAAGCTTTGGGTGCATTTTTCAGTACCCGTCTATTGCGGTCATCTCCCTTCGTCTCAGCCATCTTGATTGTTGTTGTTATGCCCCCGGAAGTAATTGAAACTTCACAACTTTATTGTCCACTCAAGGCCAGAAAATAAACAGTGACATAATCGATTATGGCACTTTGCCGCATCGATGCTGAATCGTGCATGCCCCGCATTGCGATGCATTGCCGAATCGATTATTGTTGACACCACTAGTGATTATGTAAACGTCGTTGTAGTATGCAGTGTCCTGATTGCTGGAAAATGCCTGCAGAAAGAAATGGCTGTTGTCAGGTAAACATGTCACTGTCAAAGAGGCTGAGGAGAAAAGTTGATGTGGAAAACCAAAGCTTTAATGATGAATGGACTGACAAGCAGGCTATGCATTTGTCTCGATGCCTCATTTGCAATGAAACAATGCCGATGCAAAATAATTAGGGCTGTCAAAATAACGCGTTAATTTCGATTAATTAATCTGAAAAAAAAATAACGCGTTAAAAAAAAAATAACGCAGATTAATCCATTCCAGCCGTTCTAGCCACCATTGGACTGTAAAATGAAGGAGGGAGACGAGAATGTGCTGCCTGGATCATTGATTGAAAAATCTTCTTCCTGGCTACCGAAATCTGGTGCCACTGATATGTCTGCACTCTTCTTTCTGATGCTCTGAAACAGACGGCAACACAAACACCGCTGCACGTGACGCTAGTTAACACTATACTCGACAGCAGCTAACGTTAGCCTACCGCTAGCTAGTAGCTGGATTAAACACGGTTAAAATGCTGACAGCTAACGCTAAACGGTGTAAAGTTCGACTGTGTTTTAGCCGTCGGAAAAACAACACAGACGGTGCGTTCAATGAAACTGGTAAACTACTGCCTCGTGGTGCATTTGAAGTTATTGTAAATGTCCTTTTCCCATCTGGTGGTTGTTTTTGTCGTTCAACAGCAATTTACTAGTGAAATAAGTTATTGTTATTGTTATACATTATTATTAAATCATTTAATTTTGACCATATGGCCTTAGCAATAAACAAGCCATTCTTTAATGTCACCGACTGTTGTTTAGTACCTTTTTTTTTTCTTTTCTTTTTTTACTTTCTTAAAAAGTATCGGTTCAGGCACCGTTAATTATGTATGCGATTAATTAATTACAGAGTATGTAATTAATTAGATAATTTTTTTTAATCAATTGACAGCCCTAAAAATAATACAACCAGCATCATCATCAACAATGAAAAACGCGAACATAACGATTGCGTCATTCACGTGCATATTAAGTAGCCACGTGCATCTGTTTTTTAACCGCTCCAGCGGAGAGGATGGTTTGTTCAGCCAGCAGTTAAGTTTACAAGAATTTGTCCAAATTTCAAGATTCGTGGCAAACTAAGACAAACAGTTAGACTACAAACCGACAGCTTTTGTTTTAGCATGTTTGTAAAAGTTCGCTATTTGCAGAGTAGAGCTGTGTTTGCGTAAAACAGCGCGGTGGACAAGAGTGGACGTCCAGACAGAGCAGATTGAAAGATCGCTTCCTACATGTTTATGCCTGTAGACTGGTGAGTGTATTGATAAGTATTGACTTTTTACTCACAAAGGTTTTATTGTAGCCTACAGTACAGCTTACAGTAATGAGCTTAGCATTAGTTCACCTGTGCCAGTGGCCGTTGGTAATCCTCTTTGTATCGTTCCCAGTCAGGTAGTGCGTGTTGCAACGCACACACCTCTCGGCTAAACTGTGTGTGTGGAGCAAGGGCATCGCTTTACATAATCCCGGCATGTGAATAGAGATGCAAATACAGGGGGCTGGGTTTGTGCTCTACCTGTGTAATGATACCTGCTTGAAATGCTAAATAACAGAACGCATTTTTTCCTCTTCACATTTTCTGAATTCATGATTATTCTGCGGGCCGGACTCAAAGGTTTGGCGGGCCGGATGTGGCCCGCGGGCCGCCAGTTGACAATGGCTGCCATAGATGATAGAGCAAAATCATCCCACTTATGTCGTTTTCAGTGGATACACACCTTATCATGTTTACATTCTGTGCTCATCTTAATAAATCATGAACATAACAGATACTTGTTCACTGACATCAAACTTTTAATTATTAATAAGAGTACAGCACGAATGATTTTCAAGTGTGGCACTTTATGGAGATCAAGCTGAGAAAGTGGTAAAGCAACAGACCAGCCACTAGAGGGCCTCTGTTGCCTTCTAAAACAAATTAACTCAGTTCCCTCTTCAGCTACTTGTCCTCGAGTAGCTGCTTTTAGTAGCAGTGTTGTTATTTTCAAACTTCCACTAATGGCGTTTTTTCCATTACATGGTACCTGCTCAACTCGTCTCGACTCGCCTTTTTTGGTTTTCCATTACGAAAAAAAAGTCCCTGGTACCTGCTAACAGGTACTTTTTATAGTATCACATCCGTCGAGGTTCCAAGCGAGCTGAGGCGATAACAAAAGGTGACGTGAAAGCGACAGACGGGGGTGTCCTGAACAAACCCGCCATTTTTAAATATTTTAGCCAGCTGTGGGGTTTTTTTGCGGCCTCCAGCTTCATTTGAAACAAAATGTGTCTTCTGGCTGTGGCAACAACAGGACTACGACGTTCTGTGTGTGTGCGTCGCGTTAGGTCACGGCAGTTTACTGCGGCGCCGCTATGACGACCAGCCATGCCATCAGTACTAAATCTGCAATGGAAAAAGGACGACGGGGCACCGCGGCCGAGTAGAGCTGGTACTAGCAGTGGAAAAACGCCATTAGAAATCCTCTGAGAAACAGAATTGTACCATGGCATTTAGTGTTTTCTGCAAGCAAAAGAGATGGACCAAGCCAAACTAGTGTGACAGCATTTTTGCCAGCTTCTTGTGCCAGTGTGACAGAATCAGGAAGATGATCTCTGTCAATTGCCAACATGTTTGTTGAGCTTCACATGTATAGCTAAATTATCATCAGTTATTTTTCTTGAGTAATTTTTTTAATCTTTGGAAACAAATGCCCTCACGTCTCTTTACAAATTACACACGCATGAAAACATAGTCACATATGAACAAAACCAGGCTCAATAATAATGTTGCCACCATAGCTGACAGCCCATTAAAAGGATTAAATTGCATCTGTAACTTAGTTTAGAAAATGCACTTACATTACACTTGTAGGATGCCTTTGTAGTGAAAACACTTTGGAAAGCAGAGAAGCAACCTCTCTAAGGGCAACACACAACAGCATGTGTATCACTATTAGCTCCTGGGATTGGAACATCCCGGCTACAGACCACTGATTACAGGGCTATTGTCTGGTGTGTGTTGCAGTTTACATCGTGTTCATTGGTTGGTTAGGAAATAAAATAACACTTTGGAGAAGAGTAGAAAGTACTGGGTCTGAAGTTTGTCTTGATTGAGCTGTTAGTGTAAAACTCTCTCTCCTGTTTCTTGTTATTTCTGTTCCATCAGGATCTTTTGGATCCAGCCCGCTGGAAGATGCTGATCCAGCAGTTCCGATATGACAACTACAGACTGCACCAGCTGGGAAACAACTCTGTCTTCACTATCACCCTACAGGCCGGTCTGTCTGCCATCAAGACACCGTATCCTACCTGTTTTACTTCCAATAACAAATTGCTTGTGCCCTTTTGATTTCATCTCCGCAGCCAATCTTTCTAAGTTTTTGTTGATTTATTTTTATTGTGAATGAAACTAAATGGTGAATACTGACATAAGATTTAAACAAAATGAAAGTGTAAACGCTACATAAAAAGCTTCATAATTTAGCCTGATTATTAAGCCTAGAAACCATTTGTGTGGATTATTCTTTCCACTGACGTTTCCATTTTCCTTAACCTCTGTGCCCGTTCCAGTCAGTGCTACAAGGAGGATGGTACCTCTAAGAACCCAGACTGCCCAGTGTGCAGTAAATCCCTTAACAAGTTGGCCCAACCGCTACCCATGGCCCACTGCGCCAACTCCAGACTAGTCTGTAAGATCTCTGGGGAGGTCATGAATGAAAACAACCCTCCAATGATGCTGCCTAATGGATATGTCTACGGCTACAATGTGAGTACATTGCAAGATGAACAACATCCAAAAGTACAGAGATTATGAGCTAAAGCTATTTCTGCCTGTTAAAATGCTTTAAAATGCAGTATGGAATAGAGTGCTGATCGGGCTGCATTTTTCTGTCCGAGCCCGGCCCCCGTCCAACAGAGCAGTAACCCAACCTGACCCGAGCCAGACAGGCATTAAGATATTTCTGTCCGAGCCCGACACAGTTAAAATCTCATTTTTTTTTCTCATACTAATGACACATGTACGTTTGTCCGCTTTTATTAAGCAACTGTAGGAAGGCATTCGGAAATGTCAACAGATGAGCGCATCAGCCGTAGCCTAATATGCACGTGTTTCGTTGTCACAGCTACATAAACAAATTTCCGCACACAGGAAGACGGATGTTTAAATGTATTTTAATTACAAAAATGAACCTTTGCATCAAGTGAAACAGGCCCATTGGCTACCTGCATAATAAGCTTTTTAAATTTAAAATGTTCAATGCCTTATCGCGCTGATGTGACCGAGCCCGACCCGAACCCAAACATCATTTCTAAATATCTGTCCGAACCTGGCCCGGCCCGTCGGGTACCGTCAGGCTCGGGTCGGGTATCCATCCTCTAGTATGGAAGCAAGAAAAATCACATAAATGTTTGTTTTTCTGTCTAATTTATTATCCTGTGCTTATTATCTCTTCCAGTCCCTTCTGTCCATCCGCCAAGATGACAAAGTGGTGTGTCCCAGAACCAAAGAAGTCTTCAACTTCTCTCAGGCTGAGAAGGTCTACATCATGTGATCACTCAGATAACCCGTCTGAGTGTCAACATGATCAAATATGGCCCGTCGTTCATTACCTGTGACCCGGCCTACTCAGAGCCACCTGTGGAGCTGTGATCCAGTGCCCGACATTTCCCACAATCCCCCCTCCCAATACATGATCAGCTGAAGTTCGCCAGTTTCCTTCCCCTCTCCCATTCTATCACACAGAAACGGGGATCCTCTCCTTTCAGACTGTTTTTTTGATGTGGCTAGAGAACAAGAAGTTGATTGATCTGATTCATTCAAGCACATGGACTCTCAACATTGTCATTTTTTTAAAGGCCCTCGCTTTAGTTTAGAAACTAAAGAAAAGGACTGAGGGGGTAAAAAACTGCTAGGTAGATATTTGATTTTATTACAACAAATAAAAACTTGTTGAGGTTACTTTGACTTTTCACTAGTGGTGTTCCTTTGTTACTAAAATAACATGTGGCAGGACTGTGTTAACTCGCTCCATTAACTGGATTAATTCAAGATTTGGGCCTTTTTCAAAACAAACATGGCTGGGCTCCTATGTGGTAGCATCTCATTCGGTGATGCATGCTGTTGACATCCTTTGTCGTCTAGCAAAGTTTTTTGGTGGGTTGTTGGGGGGCGGGGGGGATATATGTTAAATGCCTCCTTTTAAACTGCCTACCTTTTTGCATTTCATCCTCCCCCTTGGTTGTGAAACCGGAGCTTGAATTGGGCCGCAGTAGACTCCTTTTCAAGTGTAAATATTAGATAGGAATTGATCATCCTCATGTATACATTCAGTGGTTTTGGGGACAAGTAACGACAGCGAAGATTAACCTTTGACGATGATTGCTGTGTGAACTGAACAAGTCTCTTCTTGGGTGTTGTAAACCTGATATAGCCCACAGTATACATACTCAAGTTAACTGGTTGTTCAGTAAAACTTCTCATTTCTGAGGAATATATTTCACAAACGTGGTAATATTAATTATGGTGTATTTTCTACCATAATGAAATTTACGCAATATTTAAACAAGACAACCATCTCTGATGTGCTTTTTTTATTAAACAAATTGTCTTCCTTTTTGTGTGTGAGGATTGCCATTTTTAGAACTATTTAACCTTTTTTTCTTTAGCTAAAAGAGAGTACTTTTTAGTGAACTTAGGATAAAGTTAACACTAGTTATTTTAACATTGCCCAAATAGTTTAGATTTATAACTATTTTTCCAACAATGAACAAGATAATAAAGAGAGAGACTGCTGACTTTTTTCAGTCTTGTGCTCTGTGTATGTTGAAGCTGCTTGCGGCACCAACACTCTACAGGGTTTACGAAGCATAAAGGTACAGCAACTGTTTCTACATTACATGTAGTTCCATGCACATACCTGCCTTTATTTGAAAAATGTGTTCAGAGGCAGGATCGAAACTTTGAATAGGCTGTTGGTTGAACAATCCTGCCTTTTCTTGCAAACTCAAAACTTTTGGTCATCTGAAAAAAATGACTCATCCTTTATAACTTTAAAAATCTACTGTAAAGGATGGATGGACTGGGAATGTGATCAGAACAAGATGTACACAAATCTGGACTTCAGTTAAAACTAATGCACAACCCTAAACACCCACACTAAGCAATCCAAAAATGCAGTTTTATGTTAAAATGGATCAGTCTTGTAGTCAATCGTTTCTTCCATTTGTTGTTTATTTGACGAACCAAAAGTTGCCTCATTTGTGTCCATAAATGATTGGAACTGTATCTGTAAAGACACAGACTGTCCTGTGTATTTGTGTTGGTAGAAATAGATAAAGGGATTGTTTCATGAGCAATATGCCTCATAAAGATCTTAGTGAACTTTGATTTCAGTGTTTCTTTATTTGTAATGTCTACTTTGCTCTGTGGGCTCTAACATCAGCATTACCATAAACCCCGGTAGGTGTGGTGAGATGAACGATTCAACGCAATTCTGTTGACATGGAAATGCAACAAAGTGTTGTGTCTTTCACCTGAAACTACATCTCCATGGTCTGAAGAGGTCAGCGTTCTGTGTGGGCATTTTTTTCGTCTAGCAGTAAAAAGCATGCTTACAGATGGTAATACACTGTAGTGTTGATCACTTATCTGTATGCCCAAAACAAGTTTCCAGAGCCTGATGTAACATTTTAAAATACTGTAGTTTAGTTTGACCCAACAGTTCAAAAGTTCAAATTACAGTGCTAATAAGCATAGCTACAAATCCTCAAATTTGGGAAGCTGGAACCAGTTTGTTACTTAAACCTTTGGTTGGTTATCAACAAAAAAATGACAATTGACTATTGAATTAAAAGATTACTCAACTATTGATTATTTTTTTATGAATGAGAATAGACCACATTTTAAACACCAAAGCGGTGTAATGATGAAATTACATATTTTTGTTATGTTGCCTTTTAACTCACTGCTATAAACCTCTGAATGAAACAACTTCTTGCACTAACCAAGCTGATGTTGCTGATAATTATGATGAAATGTGCACTTGAGACTGATGAGAGATATATGAGATATACTGATAAAAGCACACATGTCTCAATGCCTTATATACAATCCTAAATGCACTGGCTCAGCTTTTAAACTTTATTCACACAGGAGACGGTACTATTTCAATTTATTTTTGGCTGAAAATGTGGTTTTGGCTTGATACCCATGTAGGCTAATGTTACTCATGACCCCATAGTAATTTGTTTTGTTAATTATATTTGTGAGCGTTATTTCTGGACCAAATCAGAAGAAAGCAGTACGCAGAAAGAAAGTAGCAGATTTTGCCATTCCAAAATGTAGCTTTAATTTATCATTATTTATGAATATCAGAACGACTGCCTTTAATCGATGCATTTTTGAATGACACTGAAACCGTCCTGCAACGATACCGCGACTCATAATATTACAACGTATTTTTTTATGTATCGTCTTTGGTATTTCAAACTTATTTTATATCTAAATGCAATTTTCATAAGGTCGTTTTATACGTTTTAAACATAACAGCGGATGTCTTTTGTCCCACAACACAAAGACTAGCGGACCGGAAGAGGTGTTAACGATTTTTTTAGTTAATCTGTCGTCACAACGCCAATTTTTTCTAGGATGGCGAAGCCATGACCCGCCCTACTGTCCTTCTGATTGGCTGGTTCTCGTTGCCTTTGTTGATTGGATTGGTTAGGTTTATGCACGAGGACTGGGATTGGTTGGGGCCAGGGTAAGAATTTCAGGGTAAACCAATCAGAGGCAATCTATGGCAGAATAGGGCGGGACATTACTTCACTATCCTGGAAAAAAAAAACTCGCGTCGGGTATAAATACAGCTGCGTTCATCCCCCCACCACCATTTTGAGATTAGCACACATTGAGTGAGAAGCAACCTGTCGTTATTCAAAAATGTCTGACCAGCTTTGCAAACTTTTTGTCGGAGGTCTAAACGTGGACACCGACGACGATGGCCTGCGCAAGCATTTTGAGCAGTACGGATCTCTTACCGACTGCGTTGTCGTCGTGAACAAGCAGCTACAGCGATCCCGCTGTTTCGGCTTTGTAACCTACTCCTCACCAGAGGAGGCCGATGCAGCAATGGCGGCTAGGCCTCACACCGTCGACGGCAACTCGGTCGAGGTGAAGCGGGCCGTGGCGAGAGAAGACGCCAACAAGCCAGAGGCCCTAGCAAAAGTGAAGAAAATCTTCGTTGGCGGTCTGAAAGACGATATCGAAGAGGAACATCTGAGCGATTACTTCTCTCAGTACGGCCAAATCGAGAAGGCCGAAGTCATCTCGGAGAAGGAGACCGGAAAGAAGCGGGGCTTCGGCTTTGTTTACTTCACCGATCACGACGCAGCCGACAAAGCAGTTGTGGTGAAGTTTCATACCGTCAATGGACACAAAGTTGAGGTGAAGAAAGCCCTGACCAAGCAGGAGATGCAGGCGGCCAACAGAACCGGCATGGCGCCGAGAGGCAGAGGTAGAGGAGGCATGAGGGGAAATCAAAATGGCTACGGCAGCAGGGAGTACGGCGGAAACTACAACTACGGAAATGGCGGAGGCTACAACGGTGGTGGTGGCGGCGGTGGCGGCTACGGAGGATACGGCGGACCTTATGGGGGTGGTTACGGAGAGCAGACAAGTGGCTACGGCGGTGGAAACGGCTACAACGAGTTTGGCAGCGGGTATGGCCAGCATTCTTCTGGTTACGGCCCCATGAAAGTGCCACCCTTCGGCGGTCAAAGGAGCGCTGCTCCCTACACCAGAGGCGGCGGCGGTGGGGGCTACCCCAGGGGGGGCTACGGCGGCGGCTACTAAATGAGTCTGCACGAATTAACCACCCCCCACCCCTGCCATAAATTACCTCCAGCCAGGATTTGGACGCCAAAATCAAATTCAGTAACGGGGCGTCTGCCGTGAAATCCAACAATGGCAGAGATACGGACACAGAGACCCCCTAACCTTCAGACCTCAAACCCCAAACAGGTAGGAAGGTCACTTCCCAACAAACCTGATAATAACGAGCAGCTGTTGCCGTTCAACTAGGACACGTTAAAAATGAAGAATAAAACATACAGTGATCCCCTTTTTTTATTATGTACCCACGCCAACGCGTGTAGTTGTGGTTTAGAGTTGAATATTTTTTATTTGCGTTCACTCGTTGTTTTGCAAATTTCGATGTAGGATTGTTTTGCTGATTATCCTAATATTTGCATTTTAAGCAATTAGATTTTGTTTCCTGGAGTAATCTTCGTGTGATTTCAATGTATGGAGATGTTTTGTGGTTTCATAGCTTGTCATATAACATCAACTTGTATGATTATCTACTTGAGTCATTCAGCAAAGGCGGGAACGTGATACTGCAGGATCCAGTTTCCTTGTTTCCTCCCCCATACTGTACCCAAACTCTCCTTACGCATAGTAATAGTTTCAGTCTAAATATTGTTCATTTTTCATTCCCTGTAGCAATATCTAATGTATATTGTATACTTTCATGTCTGGAGAACAAAACCTACTGTTAAACACTTTGGTATGCTTTATGTATGTTCATTTTAAATAAAACGTTATACCACTTAGCTTAGTTTATTTTACTTATTTAACCAGGCTTCCTCAAGTTTATCCACAGGTTTTATAAGTGACATCATCTTGCTTTAGTTACATGGCATCTTTCCCAGTTTATTCCCTTACACTCAGGTGGGTGAAATGGTTACACAATGGTTACCCACAGCCAATGCATGTAGGCTTTGTAGGGTTTGACCTTGTTTTTAAAATTATGTGGTTTTTATAATATAGTAATGACTTTTTTAAATATATTTTACTTTTTGACATATTTGAATACATATCAATTTGTGGGCATGAGGGCTCTGATATTTATCTGATTATTCCTACTTCCTATTAGGTGTTCTTACTCGTATTCCAGTATGCTATCCCAGCCATAATAGCCGTAGCAGTTTGTTTATAGGATACATCAGGACCCTGTTGATTACCTGGGGTCGATTGTGATAGGAGTCTGAAATATCTCTTTAGGATATCCACATCCAGCAAACTAGGTATGTAAATCAACCTGTCTTCACTCTGTGTTGGTCAACCATGTATGGAATATCTTTATGAGATGGTGCACAAGTGTGCCTTTTAGTTAATTTTAAACAACATAACTGACACTTTAATCATAGCTCAATGCGTCTTATATAGCTAATATTAAATAAAAACAAAATGGGGAGGGGTTACTTAATTTGGACGTTAATGAACTTAAAGTGGGTGGAAGGGGACCCAAATTTTGTTCCACCATTAAATGAAATAATGGAACGAGTAAATTGGTGTCTCTTCCAGAAAACCTTGCTCTGTCCAGTTTCTCACTCTGTTTCTCTCCCATCTCCTCCAGGTTGCTACGGTAACCTGGGCATGAGGACATCACCCTGAAAACGATGGGGTGTGTTTCTCCACGACTGGGGAACCAGAGTGGTTGTGCCTTCTCCCCCTCAGGTGAAGTCAGTTTTCACAAGGATTCCCCAGTGTGGTCTAAATGCATTTTGAAGAGTCTAACATGGGTTTTATTCTAAAAGGTTTTATTGAAGATTTAGGGTTATAAAGTTTAGGGGAATTTTGATAACACAGTGTCCCAGTGCAATTGTAAATGTTCTCTTCCCATTGACCAGCACGGACTATAATAATGGATCTGCAAAGTGCTATGTTGGAGTGATTGTGTCCTTGATTAAAAGGACTTTTATAGGCAAGTATTGGGTATTAAACTGAGTCAAAACATAATTTTATGTGATTTTTAAAAGTGTTCTATTAATCTTTTAATCCCCTTTTGACCTCCATATTTATTTTAAGACCACTTACTCTGATGCTGATGACCTGGGAGAATTTGCACTTTGGGCACTGTGGGATTCAAAATAAAATGTTTGATTATAATGTTTTGTCTTGTTTTTTTTGAAAGTCTACAGGTTTTATTTAAAAAAAAAAAAAAAAAAAACTAAAGTTGTGTGTGTGAGCTTGGCACTATTGCTGTTTTCAAATTAGGAATACCTGAGAACTGTTCATTTCTTTCTGTGGTATGTGTTAATGAAATGTGAATTGCTTAACCATCATTTTACATGTGGCCCCAAAGAAACAATATAACAGAGCTTTGAGGTTTAACATGTGCTTGTGTTGAAGATTTGTCTGCAGATGTTTCAAGACCAGGAACAATGGTGGAAAGTCACATGCTTACACAACCCCACGTGTCTTACAGTAACTTAAATCAGGAAGTAGAGTCCTTGATGTGCAAGATACTGCACGTAAACCTCACAAGACCTTCAGGTTGCAATGTTACTGAACCACATTGATGGCTTGTGCTATGTACTGCTTATTACTCTACCATTAAACAGGATGTGGGAGAAAAAAATTCTAACTATACTAGACATACTACATTTTTGACATGTGTTTTTTGCACTAGTCCTTTAATGCACCAAAATGTAATTGCATTTAACAGGCTCTGGGGGTGTAAATACCAACCTTGGCCTAAGAATTGTATTACAGAATATGTATGCATTATGAAAATTTCAGAAGAGGAGGTGCAGCATTTTTTTTCTTTTAATTTCAGTAGACTATTGCATGCTTGAAGCAATCTGGTCTGCTGTTAGGTCTTTAAGTCTGCTGACTGTTTTTATTTTAAATGTAAAGGATGCAGCAAAGATCAATACTGGGAAGTGCTCACAGATAAAGACAAATCTAATGGTAATTTATTTTAATGAGCTCAAGTAACCATAAAGCTAAACATTAAACTGCATAATGAACAAACAATACATCTGACAGAATAACCTTGACTTGCTTCCTAGATTTAGCATTGGTGCCTTAATTGTAAGAACAACCACTGCTATTAGAGAAAATGTAAATGTACACTTCGTCTTTGCTGGAAGGATATGAAAAAAAAACAAGCCAACACAAAAGTACCCCTTAGTTTTATAAAATTGGAGAAAGGGCATTTTTTTTTAAATCCTGTCTGATGTACTGTGACGATTCAGGAGCACTAGTGACGCCTAACTTGCTATGTCATGTGTGACACAAATACTGTTTACTTGATGCTGTTGTGGGGAGTGGAGTGAAAATTTTACTTTTGTTCTCTTACCTTTTTATAGGATAATGGTGCTTGACGATTTCTGATCATCCCATAGGAAAAGGAAGCCTCTGTTATGTTGGCTGTGCTTTTTATGAATCTACAATAAATTATATATTTTTATACACTGAGACTTGTTATCTTATTTACATGAGTATAGTTTGGTTGCGTGTCTCCCCTAGTGATACCTGCCATGAAGGAGTCGAAATAAGGTTTTGAATTGGTGGTCACACTGATTGGACAGATGAGGTTTGCAGAGATGAGGCCAAAGCTCTAAAGTTGTGGATATCATGTTTCACTCAATCAGGTTCATGTCAAATCTAATCTGAGTGCATTTGGAGACATGTCATTTTTTTGGTGCTGGTATAAGCAACTTGGCTGGCCTGTGGTAGTGCAAAGTCTTCGTTTCAAGTGAAACCAAAGGATTTGTAAACACAATTTTGTGATGGTCACCTCTATGTATATATGCACAAGTATTTTGACAATTTTAAAGGAGCCCCATGGAGTTTACATGTAAACAAACAAGTTATGTTTACATTCAGTGTTAGTCACCAAAAATCATTGTGTGTATCCTGGAGGTCTAACGTGTTTAAGTGCATTTTAAAGCTGATATTTTAGTATTTTAAATCCTGCATTGTTCACTGGCTCGCCTGTAGGTCAGTGGTACAGTGTAAAATCATTAGCAAGAGTGGGTATCACATGCATGTGCAAAAGACAAAATTGGGACACACATTAAAAAATTATGCTACATATAGGGCTGCACAAATAATCGCAATATGGACTAGTGCAATATTTGTTAAAGGCAAAACGTGTCAAACCATTCTTAAGTATTGTGGTGCTACAGAGACGTCCCGGCCTAGAAATTGTATCCTACAGACTAAAGAAACAATCTTTTGGTACAGATCCTCGCAAAAATCACCAAAATGATCATTCCGTCCAGTATCGTGCATCATATCGCAATCACAATATCAGTCACAAATAATCGCAATTACATATTTTCCAAACATCGTGCAGCCCTAGCTCCATAGCCTGCTAGAAGTCTGAAACTCCACAGGGTACCCTTTAAGATTGTAGAATTTGAGTTGGGAGTCAAACACATCAAATATAAGGAGCTGAGTGTGGTGCTAGTGCTACATTTAAAACAAATGACCTGGTTTAAAAGTCGGATGGCTTCCCAAACCCAACACTGCAGCTTTCCTGGTGACAAATCTAGTTAATCTGCAGAAAACAGCTATAACAGCTAGTACTGGCTCAAAACATGGGCGTGTCGCAACGTGCATTAATGTGCTGTGGATTCTTTTGAACTATGTTGGAGAAGCACATTGAATAGTTTTTTTCCAGCAGCTTTGGGGAAAGAGGCTGAGACAAGTTTCACTTGCTGTGAAAAGACTGACTTCAGCTAACCTAAACCGTTCACAGCCCTTTGAGGCAAAAATCACCTAAGTGGGTCAGCACTATTTATCGTTTGTTATGTTGGCTTAGTGTGTTGGTGCTTTCTTTTTATATTTTTGCAATGGGTTCAAGACCAGTGTGACCACTTGTCACACTAGTCAACCACTGTCTCTCTGTCCTGAAGCAATAAATAAATAGCCATTATGTTAGATAGATTATGCCATTTTCTAGGCAACACACCAGACCATATATATTAGAAAATGTGCATGCCCTTCAAATTGCATTTTAAATAATTAATAATAGTTAATATATAATCCCTACTTTCAATTCTAAAATTATTTTCATTTTCAAAAGTACTATCTAAGAGCATCAGTGCTTTATTAACCATGATGAAAGAGTGATGGCTGTTATATTTAAGTAGGCATCATATAGCTGTGTTCGGTGGTTATACAGTACCAGTGATATAAGAATAGGTTAATAAATCGGGACATAGCTTTATTAATGTGCTTTGTATTGTACTAAAACAAAACGAACGACCACAAAAGGTTGAAATTGACACTTTCCTTACTCCTCAGCAATTGAATCTAAGATTCCCGACAGCATTCGAAGGCAGCAACAACGTGAAACGCTTGTGAGCCAATGAGACTGGTGATTTTTTTCAAGGTGACCAATCAGCGACGGTAACGTCTTACGATGGCAAGTGAGCCAAAGGCCCGCCCTGACGTTGCTCATTGAAGAAGACGAAGAGGGACGGTCTCCGCTTACCATCCTCAGAAGAAATTTAATCATGGCCACCAAACTTTGCAAGCTTTTTGTCGGAGGCCTCAACGTGGAGACCACAGAAGATGGCGTCCGCAAGTATTTTGAACAGTTTGGCACGCTCAATGACTGCGTTGTGGTCATGAACCAGCAGCTCGGCCGGTCCCGCTGTTTCGGCTTTATCACCTACTCGACACCGGAGGAGGCCGACGCTGCAATGGCGGCTAAGCCACATGTCGTCGAAGGCCACGACGTGGAATTGAAAAGGGCCATAGCACGAGAGGATGCTAATAATCCTGACATTCTCGCCAACGTTAAGAAAATTTTTGTCGGCGGTGTGAAAGACCACATCGAGGCGGACAACCTGACCGAGTACTTCTCCCAGTTCGGCGTGGTGGAGAAGGCCGAGATCATCTCTGACAAGCAGACCGGTAGGAAGAGGGGCTTCGGCTTTGTCTTCTTCGAGGACACCGACTCCGCCACCAAAGCGGTGCTGACAAAGTACCACGTCATCAACGGGAACAAGGTGGAGGTGAAGAAAGCTCTGACCAAGCAGGAGATGTCCACCGGTGGCCGCGGAAGAGGTCGAGGAAGGGGGATGCAAAGCTATGGCGGCGGAAGAGGAGGTGGTGGCTACGGAGGCGGCTACGGCAGCAATTACGGTGGCGGCTATGGCGGGGGTTACAACGGTGGCGGCGGTGGAGGATACGGAGGATACGGGGGGTATGGGGGATACGACGAGGGAGGATATGACAACCAGATGGGGGGTGGATACAGTAATGGTGACTTTGGGGATGGCTATGGACAGCAGCACTCTAGTTATGGTGCAGTGAAGGGCACCTACAACGCTCACAGGAGCGCGCCTCCTTACAACAGAGGCGGCGGTGGCTACGGCCGGGGTGGTGGTGGTGGATTCAGTGGTGGGTATTAGGGGCTCCCTCAAGTTTTGTGATGTTCATGGGGGAAATTCTGATTACAGCGAACTTGAATTTACACACGCACACACACACACACACGCCCGGGTGAGGGGGGGTCTTTGTTGAGTTCAGATAAGGGAGCAGTGCCCATCACCCACACGGAATGAATGAGGCTGTCCTCTGGAACCTGGCTCCCCCATCCGGTCCCCATCTGTCATCTTATTCCACACATTATGGACTTTACTACTAAGAATTGTGAATTATTGAATTGTACTTTTGTTATGTTGGGAAAAGACTTGCTTTGAACCATTTGTAAAGCCGTAACGTTAATCAATGTCAGTCACTGCTTCCCAACTCAGAATTGAGTTTGTCTGTCTTGCAAACTAGCCAGATGTGTGTTATTTTTGCATCATGAACTCAGGGTTTTAAGTAATGTTGGTGGCAGTGTCGGGCAGCATGGGACTCGATTGCTTGAGTTTCTTGATTTAAAACACTTTCGTGACAAAGTATTTTTTTGGAGAAATGTCACGGACTGTTATCTGTAAATTATTTTTTTCCACCCGTCCCATTTACAGGTTTTTGTTTAGATTAAAACTGTTTTCAAATCCATGTGTTCAGTTCACCCCTGTTTGATTCTGCTTTTATTAAAGTTTTTAATGTTTTGAAAATCTATCATATCTCGTAGTCTTAATTCAAATCGTGTGGGTTGCATTTCAGCAGATGCATGAAAATCTCTGTGGTAGTTGGAGCTTGATGCATTTTATCACCAATACTTGGATAATCTGCCTTTGTAACCTTATGAATTGATTTCACAAAGCTACCACCAGGAGGGAGTGTTGACTGCAAATGCATGCATTTTCATCGGCCATTTTATTCACTTGGAATAGGAGAATCTGTGTGCGTTTAGCAGAGTTGCTCCTGATACCAGGTTTTTGGAGAATAATTTACATGCAACCTTCAATACAATGAGCGAATAAGCCAATCCACATGGATGCAGTCTGATATGTACTGTCTGATATGGTATGAGTGTTTTCAGAAAAATAGTGTAGTTTACTTTCATAAACCCACACGCATGCAGTCAGTAATACTTTTTAAGAAAACGTCACCACTTAATTCATAACACCTTTTTAAACTTACTAAATATGTAATTTTCCAAATTTCATGTAATACATTTTTGTTTGTATATATATATGTGTGTGTGTGTGTATATATATATATATATATATATATATATATGTCTGTGTGTATATATATATATATATGCCTGCAAGACAGTAGGTGCACAGGCAGCAGAACAAAAGTGAGCCATCACTCTGACCCTGTTTCTCAGTACAGAAAGAAGGCTCCTCTCTGGAGCAAGTCTTTCTGTTAAAGAGAAACTAAAATATATATTGATACAAATGCTGATGAATTATGGATGTTATGGCTTCATTTATTAATCAGACTAAACACTTCTGCTGCAGCATGTCATCAGACTGATTTAAGCAAGGCAAAGCACCTTTCTATAGCACAATTCAAAGTGCTATATATAATGCATGCGCATCTTTCATTTTTTTTCATTGCAGCATCAAATCCTGTTGATGTAACTGAGACCAGACTACAGTTGCTGCTCCAGGCTCTTGTGAAAATTTGCCATTGGGCCCTTTTTTTCACAGATTTTTTTCGATTAATCTGAAAAATAATTAGCAAATTCTTTGATAATTAAAATAATCATTAGTTTCAGCCCTATTTAATTTGAAACTAGAACAAATTCAAATTTACAATAAAATGGTCATTGGGATGAAAGAAATTGACTGAAAGTGTTATGTGCAGCAATTTAAGATCTTGTGAATGAGCTGTATCAACATATTATTTATGTGTATGAGTAATTTCTTTGTTTCTATATTGCATTTCCGGATAGATAGATTATTATTTTTATCCCTGGAGGGAAATTCAAAAACACAAATAGTGAAGGGAATCAATCAAATGTCAACATCAAAAACACAATCATATATCAAAAACACGTACAAGTACTATCATAATACAAGTTTAAAAAAAAGAATGCCTTTTAAACGTGCATAAAGTGGGCAGATTGGATGTGCATTTGGTATGCAAAAGGGAGGTTATTATCAATTATATGTACAAAAATATATTAATTGCACTTTGCCAAAGTTTAAGAGATTGTAAAGAATGAAAATGTGAGTCCAGTTACAGTAAGTGAGTGAGTACAGGGACCTCAGCAGCCTCCCAGTCCACGGATGTCCGTCCTGCAACAGAGTGGGGATGAATTAAAAGGTTTGACGCCACCGGCAGCAACGACCTCCTGTGACCCTCGGTGGAACATCGTGGGGTATGACTCTTTGGCTGAAGATGCTCCCCTTTCTTACCAACTTGAACGGCATCCTTACTCACACAACCTCCAGTGTATATTGTTATAGCCTGTATAACTTGGAACATCCAATAAAGATAATTATCAAAAATGAAATATGAAATTCTTTCTTTTTGCACAGAATCTGTCATACCAAAATACTAACTATGGAAGCCAAGCTAAGTCATTATATTTAGAAACTTAAAAGAATGAGTTAGTATCTCAAAATAGTTCTCAAAACAGGCTACTAAATCATTATTTGGAGATACTAACTCATTATTTTGAGAAATGTTCTCATTAAGTTTCTCTTTATGGCGGAAATCGGCTTTCATACTAAACTGCATGTGTGTGTGTGTGTGTGTGTGTGTGTGTGTGTGTGTGTGTGTGTGTGTGTGTGTCCGTCCTTTCGTCCGTCCATTTTTTAAAGTACAGAGTGATTCATCTCCGAAATCCGAAATACACAATCTTTGCGCAGCTGCACAGCGCTGCCTGCTGTTGTATCTGACTCCGTGAGGATGGACGGTGTGTCGTTAGGGTGAGTTGGCTCAGCGATAGGGATTATTCTGTAAAGCTGTGATTCACGCTGCTTCTACATCTGTCGGATAACATTTTAACCCCACTTGATCCACCGGCCATAACCCCAACACAGATAGTTCAAGAGCTTTCTCCTAGCACACGAACTCAAGCTAGCCTTGTTGACTAGTTAGCTTCGGTAAGTTAGCTGGCATCGTTGGCTAACGTTACACAGCTGGTGCAGTTAAGTTGCTAACCAAACAAGTTAACATGTAGACATTTAAACTGTCATCAAGTCGTATCTTATAGACAGTGAAATGAATGTGTAGACTGGCTTGAATTCAGCAACGATTTATGTCAGTTAACAGAAGCTACCATAAGCTTATGTTAGCAATGAAGTTAAATGATTAGCAATGCTAAGAGCTAGCCAGCCTGCCAACTTGACGCTCAACAAACTCAAAACAAACATCTTTTTCTTTTTTTCTTTTTTAAAATATTTGGATAAAAAGAGACAAGCATTCTGTTAACCGTCAGAGTCACGATTGCACACTGATTAGTTTACGTGCTGTTGTGAATTAACATAACAATCGTGTGACTTGTTATTGCTGCATCATAATATCTTCACACTGTTAATTGAGTTGTGGTGTCTGGACAAAAGACGGGTCGGTCATTGAGAGAGTCAAGATAACACACAGTACTGTACATACCTCAATACATACATCAAGTTTCTCACTAACAATGTAAAACATGAAACTAAGTAAATGTCCCGTTAGATTAGTTCGGTGCGATGTCTCTCTTTTTTGTTTTCTCCCTGCAGGTGCAAGTGCAGGTCGCCGTTTGGTTTGAAGTTGAATTAAAAACTTAATTCACATGTTGTCAAAGGTTTTCTCCGGGTGGTTAGGATTCCACATGGCTTGATAAAACAGCAGAGTCTCTTCTGCTTTATTTAACATTGGGTAACATAATGGTTTAGATTTTTCCTTGTTTTTTGTGTACCTAACCTGTCTGAGGAGGGCTAAAGGCTGGCAATATTCTCAATTTTTATTATTGTCAACAAATCCAATGAAAAGACTAAAACCAACAATAAATGTATCTGAGTCATTAACATTTTCTGTGTAACCTCTGTGACATGTACATCATAGTTGTCCAAAAACACATCAGTATAACCACATAGTTGAACTTGGTGACTTGGTTTGTGTCTTTTCATGGAGTTTTAGGGTGTCCTTTAAGTCCCCTTGACTTAAGAATATGATTGAAGGTTGTGTGTCAAGGCATAGTGTCATACAATTAGCCTACATTGAATGCCACAGGGATCCTTAGTCAAATAGGCATGCTTGAATGGTTATTTAGTACAGTTAGGACATCAGGAAAGTGACATCCATCAGTTTAATGCATGATCTTTACAACTAATGGATGTAGAGGTGGGCAAAATGGCTACAATCTTATTATATGTCTTGTATAGGTAGATGTAATTTTGTTTCATGCTAGTGATGCACTGATCCATCTTTTTCTCTCCAGTGCAGAATCATTTTAATGTAAGGTGACATATAGGCATTAAAAACAGAGTCAGTGGCCTGCTGTGACTGAATACATGTAACTAATTGAGGAAACACTTTATTTTACAATGACACTATTTCATTTCAATTTGCTTAATAAGGTCAGTATCAGCGCTGATACCAACATCGATCCAGCCTTTTTGATTGGTGCATCTCTAATAACAATATGTGATATAGTATGATTTCTGGAAAGACAAGATAAAACCATTTTTTTGTCTAATCCTGTGAACTCACTTGGCAGATTAAGGCTTTCACTGTTGCAACCATCCTAAAATCCAATTTTGCCTTAAATTTCAAGCCAGTTTTATTTATATAGCCCAATATCACAAAATACACATTTATCTTAAGGGGCTTTAATCAGTCCTGCTCATTGATTGACATGGCATGATACAACCAGAGGTATCAAAGGGATAAATATCTTGGTAAATACATACATTTCTGTTTGTGGTTATATATATCGTCACATCGCCCAACCCTTTATGCATCATGGAAAATGGCTAAATTGAATCCAGCATTTCCATAGTTTCATGTACTGTCCCATTCACACTCAGCCTACCTTGTCCTCTTTTTAGTAGCTTTTTGAGAAAGTGCTCTAGTATTCCAAAAGATCTGCAGTTTAAGTTGAAATGATTAGTTGATAGATAGCGTATTAATCTGCAACAATTTTGATAATCAATTGGTTTTTAAAAAAGTATTTTATGCTGGGTTTTATGCTATTGGCTAGACAAAACAAGGCATCTGAAAAAATCATCTTGGGCTTTGGGATATTGTGATGAGCATTTTTCGCTATTTTCTGACATTTCACGGATTTAACGATTTGTCAAGTTAATCATTGATAATGAAAATAATTGTCAGCTGCAATCCTAGACAAAAGCCATACGCCTCTACCTGTGTTTAAAGTCAAGTGAGGCAGATGAGACATCCCTGTGTAATATTTTACGTGAGTATACTCTACCCTAGATTGAAACAAATTCAAAGGATGTATAACATCCTGACTGTGGACTCACTGTTGTGCAACAGCATCTGAGTTCAGTGACAACCGAAGCAGATTACCATGGATTATTAAAGGAGGATGGGTCTGTGGCATCATACAAGCATTTGCCAGACAGTGAGAAATGCTAAGAGACCCTCATATCATTCAACTGGAGAATAACCAAAGCAGAGACACATTGCCCATTCACTAAACAGCCTTTGCCTCTGTGGTGTAGCACAATATTGACAACAGTGGCAAAACTGTTGTCAACTATGTTTAAAGAAATCAGTTTGATTAATTGTACCACTGTTGTCCAGTATCGTGTCCCTGTCCCATTGTCTACTTATAACCCCTAGAGATGAACCAGAAAGTAGCCCGTCTAACTGTTGGGTTGCCTTCTATCTCTACTGATCCAGACACTGCCTCTCATGTCTTACCAGTCTGGTGGCCACACCGGCCTCGCCACGTCCAAACTGCAACACAGATTCAGAGGAGGACACGGTAAATGGAGGGATGCACACCTTCAACCAGACGCACATGAGGAAGGCTTTCCAGCTGATGAACGACCTGAGGAGGTGTGTTGCTGACAGTGTTGTTGGTCCCTACGGAAAGAATGAAGCCAGTATAGTCTACATATGGCCATTTTACTATGGCATGCCATTTCTTTGGTATGTGAGTGAAGAGGCTTTGTAAGAGCTTTGTGATTCAGAGAAAATGTGTATTTACACAAGAGTCATCCTTTGTTCACTTGGCTTGTCTGCAGGTTCAAAATTAGCACCATCCACCAACCAAATGCTGGTAAAATATGCAAGTTGCTGGTAGAATTGCTTCACTCACCAGCCAAAAAAAACAATTGCTACAGTCATTGTTTTCACTTAAAACGCTGAAAAACAACACATGCAATGTACTGAAGCTCATAGATAGATAGATAGATTGATTGATTGATTGATTGATTGATTTCACAATAAAATAGGGAAATGCAAGACTGCAATCACTCAGTCCTACATTCAATAACATTGTCGAGGATGAAAACACAAGGAAGCTTAAAGCTCTTTTCATTTGTAGTCAGACGAGACCGGTTACGATTTGTACTATGCCAGTCTTGCCTTGCCTAGCCGTGCTGTCCATACTGAGCTTTAAAGATGCTTTCTTTTCCTGGCTCCTGTATGCATATTTTCAGCAGTTCTCACAAACACTTTTTCTCTCTCTCTCTCTCTCTCTCTCAGTAAAACGATGCTGTGTGACATCCAGCTGGTGGCGGGGAGCATTGAAGTGCCGGCTCACAGGGTGGTCCTGGCGTCCTGTAGCCCCTACTTCTATGCCATGTTCACAGGTACACACACACACACACATGCTTGATGTTTGCTTGGCATCTTATCTGATGTGTTTGTACTGGCATGTGCTTAAGTGTGTGTATTTTGTAGGTGATATGAGTGAGAGCAAGGCCCATCAGGTGGAGATCAGAGAGGTGGATGGACAGACCCTGAGAAAGCTGGTCGACTACATCTACACAGCTGAGATAGAGGTCACAGAGGAGAACGTCCAGGTGAGAGAGTGTGTTAGAGGGTTTATGAAGCGCAGTGAAAACAGCGTTTCCTGTTTTTTCTTTCTTCTTCAGTTATGGTGGCTTTTAACTTGTTTCCAACTCTGGTTTTGCTTTAAAACGTTGATGTCATATATCAGCAGCAGCAACAGAATTGGTGGGAAGTTTTTTCATTATTTGTAGAGCACCTTTCAAAACAGACTTCTGCTTCAGTAAATTGCATAAATGTATTATTATTTCAGGCAATAAAGTGGAAATTGTTCACCTAACGCCTGATCGCTTTAACTGTTTTGGTTTTCCCGTTAAATTTCAGATTGGCCAACCTGCCTGTGGGGGCAGGTGTTTATTACAAGAGATGTAAGAGCTGGTAATGGTTGTAAACTGTGCTTTGCTGTGAAAGCACTGGATTAAGGCCTTGTTTGTCTCAGTGGCATTCACTCTTGGTAGTTGCATGGCTCTGGGACTGGGTTGAATAAATGCAGCAGGATCAAGCTGCAGGCGGGAAACTTCCTCTGATTATTAGCACAGGAAGTGTGCATGGAGAGAGGCAGGAAATCCTCCCACTGTTAGCAGCGTGCCTGCCTGATTGGCTCACTCTTGAATGTGTGACGTGTGTGTTTTGACTATTGGTTAATATTCAGTTTGTGTGATTGTATGTTTTTCACTGTACAATACTCACTGTGTTGTTTGTGCTGCCCTCAGTCGTGTGTGTGTGTGTGTGTGTGTGTGTGTGTGTGTGTGTGTGTGTCACAGCTGCTGTAAGCAGAGTTTCAGTGGTCATGATGCTCCCTTTTAGAAGACAAGGCTTTATGTCAGCTGTGCACAGACAACAGAGGAGACCGTAACACTACACACTGGGAGGATGGAATGAGTGTGTAGACAGAGAGGTGTAGAGGCAGACAAACTGTCTCACTTAAGTATTTATGTTGGGATGTAGCAAAGTGTTGTCTGGCATCGTGCTTTTACCAGCACACTGCCTGCCTGTCTTGTTAACTGACAGCATAACAGACTTGTAGGTTGCGTTCTGACATCGTCTGGAGAGGCGCTGCATTGGCCTATTAATATATGTGCATGCCATGCACCCATTCCTGGTCTGTTATTTTATAACATGAACGCTGTACTGCGTTTCTGTTGTTTACCTCACAATCACAGCAACAAAAGCTGAAATGATCTCTGTGTTAACTTCCCAGAGTTGTAAAACCCATCTGCTGTCTAGTGTTTTCGTGGCTGATAGGCCCTTAAACTCATTTGATCTGTTACTCAAACTGGCCTCCCTTGATTGTATTTCATTGTCTCGCCTTCATCAACACAGCCGCCTTGCATTGTTTTATGGCTGAGCATATCTCACACAATATTTAATCTCTCATCACATTGAATTTGGTGTGTTGTACTGCAGCAAACGCATATCGGTGTCCTCATTGTGACTCTTAACCCTTCATTACACTGTTGACCAGTTGCATGATGATAGTGTTTTAGGTCTTGTAAATGAACAAAGCTGCTTGAAAAGTGGTTGTTCAGCCAATGTTGCAGAGATCAAAGCCAAATCTAGGGCTTTGTTTTGGTTGCAAACTCACTTCTTTCCTTGCGCAGACAATCTATAATTGCTTTAATACATTTTTTTTTTTTAAAAAGACAAATTTTGCAAAAGACAAATTACCAGGGCGATATGTACAGAGGTTAATGGCCAGCTTGCTGGACTGACTGGTATCTGCTTGGCAGGTTGATTGAGTAGCTGGTTAATTAATGAATAAAGCAACTGACTGACCAGCATCATTGTTGAAGTAAGAAGTTGTTTGCACTAAGAATAGATATCCATTACCTAACTGACTTACAGCTACCAAATGTCCCTAAATGTTGGCTGTAGGCTGTGGATGGTAAATAATTGGGCTCTTCCATGTTATTTAAAACACATTTATTGGCATGCTTAAATCCGTAAGATGACCCACAATGTGGATGCCCAAGTCAGTACCTTCCAATAAAGTTTTTCCACCAAATAAAACCAGTTGAAGTTTTAAATTGACTTTATATTGTGTATCCTCATTGCAGGTTCTGCTGCCAGCAGCCAGCCTCCTCCAGCTGATGGATGTTCGTCAGGTTTGTTGTGAGTTCCTGCAATCTCAGCTTCACCCCACCAACTGTTTGGGTATCAGAGCCTTCGCTGACGTGCACACATGCACACAGCTTCTCGACCAGTCCCACGCATACGCCGGTAAGATCCTCTATGTTAACACCACACATCTTTGCCACTGTGTTGTGTGTTAGGTGGTACTTTTATGTAACAGTTTCACCAGCCCAAAATAATGCTGAAGGCTTTGGAAAGATGCTACATGTCATGTTCTAAATGAGGGTGTTAGATGTTGAAAATCACACTAGACATCTTTTAGCAAATACATGTTAAAATTTGAGCTTTGACCAATATTTAATTTGTGTGGTGTGTGTGTAACCCTGCATGTTTGTGTCTCTCAGAGCAGCATTTCACTGAGGTGGTGCAGGGAGAGGAGTTCCTGGGCCTTTCTCTGCAGCAGGTGTGCAGCCTCATTTCCAGCGACAAACTCACTGTTTCCACAGAGGAAAAGGTCAGATGGCACGGTGTACACACACACTTCAGCCCTTTTAGTAAAAGCAGTTTGTCCCTTTTCCTTGTGGGTGAAAAGATATGTGAGAATTACATTTATGAGGAAAGCAAAATAACGTCCACCAGGAAAGGGACAAGTTTGAGAAATTCTAGGTATAGTGGGAGCTGAGAAAGATATGGCATTCTCCTCCCGTTCCGCTATCTCTATCTGTTTTGCAAGGGCACTGTGGCTGCATCCAAGCTTAGTGCTGCCTAAGGCGATTGTGATTGGTTTAAAAAAAATACAAATTCAAGTGTTTTTTTTTTTTTTCCCCTATCCCAGAATGATAAGCAGTGTAGCCAGACCATACTCCAGCACTGACACCGAGATAGGTCTAGCTATGCAAGACTAAAGTGAAAGAGACTAAAGGCCCAGACACACAGAGCCGATAATCGGCTGTTGGACAGTCTGGTGAGGTCAGGTCTTTTTGCATTAATGTTAGAAGTGGAAAAGATCAACTTTTGTTGAACATTTTTGTGTCCATTGACTTATTTCTGTGGCACATTTTGAGGCTGTGAAGACGTTAACAACTTGGAAAACTTCCTGTTATTTCATCTTGGGAGTTTTCACACATTATTCAAATATAGTTACCCTCACTGCTAATCTTGTAGTCACACCAGACAAATTAACAATTAACACCACATGTTTAATGCATTATATACATGTGGTGGTTCTTTAACTGAAACTACACACAAACAAACAGTGTATAGCTCCTTATTTAATTAGCTGAAGTGATTGTATTAATGATGATATTGCATTTTAATAAGATGTAACTGCCAGTGATAGTGGCATTGCAGCCATTTTGCCACTGCTTTGTAGACACATAATGTAGTTGACACAATGTCCTGATATCTACCACCCAAAATTACAACTTGGAGGCTTAAATTAATGTTTTTTTTTCTACTCTGATGCCCCTATTTACAGTATGCATGGTATGTTTACTCAGCATAAGGCTGTGGTATAGTAAAAAAATAAGTGGTATCTGTGTTTTGTGCAACACACACACACACACACACACACACACAAATAATAATACAGTCTCCATCCTACACGTTCTTACATTTGATTACGTGCTCCATTATATTACATTATACATGTTTGTCTATTTTTGGGGCCTGTGTAAAACTGAAGTGGAAGTAGTTTATACTGTATGATGGTACCGTGAGTTTAGAAGTCGGCTAGTTTGAACCATGAAGGAGAAGAAAGTGTCGGGAGTAGTCAAGTAACGGGCCTCCTTCCCTCAACTACCATCGTTGTTGTCCCTTTGTGCATAAAAGGAGTGGCACTCATTCCCTCGTTTGCCTTTAGTGGATCTGCTCCACAGGCCAACAGGAGACGATCATGTGTGAATGTGTGTAAATCGGTGAATTTGAAGCAGTAGATTTTTGATAGAAAAACATGAGGATCAAAGGTCTGCCACCTCTGTTATGCTGACGTCCTGCTGGGAGCAAGTTCAAGCAATCGATAATGGTAATTCACTATGAAAGAACTTGGTATCTACAGCTAGAATAATGCAATTCGCACAATTGGTTAAATCGTCAAAATTGTCGGGCGTGGGAGATCATTGAACAGTGTCTGAAAACCCTCTCTCTCCAAACTTTTCCAATATTGCAACCAGTTTTGGCCTTGCATCCCCAATAAATCAACATTTACACAAACACGCACACACACAAATGTTGTTTTTTTTTTTTTTAAATAAACTAACAGAGAACTGACCTTGACAAGTCATGGTATTTTTTTATCAGAATCTGGTTTATTGCCAATTCGTTTTCACATACAAGGAATTTGCTTTGGTTATTGGTGCTTAACATAGATAAACATAGCGAGAGAAAATAAAAGCACATACTACAAAAATTAAAAAAACATAGATACAGAATAGAAAAATGTACAATAAAAAAATAAATACTATTAAAAAATATGTAGTTAAAGTGAAAGAGCTCAACAGTTTTAGAAGTGTGCAAATTTTTCAGGGGGATGTGCAAAAGTTCAAAGTAGGCTTGAACAAGAAATCCTAATACAATTCCCTCCGTGTCTGCATTTCTGTCTCTCTATTGCTGCCTTATCCTGTCATGTTCTGTCCCTCACTGCTGTCTGACACTGCTCTCCATTTCTCTCGTAGGTGTTTGAGGCGATGATATCCTGGATCAAGCACGATAAGCCAGCTCGTCTGGAGTACATGCCCAAACTAATGGAGCATGTCAGACTTCCACTACTGTCCAGGGATTACCTGGTACAGGTAAAATAAATTCTCTGCTCTTTCTCTACATTCTTCACCATTTTTCTTTCTCGCCCTTCGCTGCATTAAATATGTTACTAGTCGTAGATAAAGGTTGGCCCTTGAATGTTGTGAAGGAAATTTGCCTGAAATGTGGTCCCTGTTTCAGATTGTCGAGGAAGAGGCTTTGATAAAGAACAACAACACCTGTAAAGATTTTCTCATAGAAGCAATGAAGTATCACCTGCTGCCAGCTGACCAGCGGCACCTCATCAAGACAGACAGGACCCGACCACGAACTCCTATCAGCATCCCAAAGGTACACAAACAGTCACATGCCACTCAACAAGACAGAATCCCTAATACAAGATCCATGTGTATCTACCTTGTAGAAAGCAGCTGCATCAGATATGTATTTTCTTTTATAAAGACACTTACTGTATGTCAAATGGCTGACACTGACTGTGTGCTTGTACAGGTGATGATTGTGGTGGGCGGTCAGGCTCCTAAGGCGATCCGCAGCGTGGAGTGTTACGACTTCCAGGAAGATCGATGGTACCAAGTAGCCGACCTGCCTTCAAGACGCTGCCGGGCAGGTCAGTTTGTGTTTTGTAGGACTGTATGTGACTTAGGGGTGGGGGAAAAAATCGATACAGCATAGTAGCGCGATATTTTCTGTGGCAATACTGTATCGATACACAGACGCCAAGTATCAATCTATTATTATATATGTGTTGGTCAGTCTGTCTGCTTGACAATCCCATTTTGCAGCAATAAAATTGAAGTGAGATGAACAAACAGAGAAATGTATCTTTTTAGATGAAACAGATGTTGACAGAGTTTCCTTTTGGGGACATCATTTGAAATTGGGAAAAATTTAAAGTTGGAAAAAAGGTAATAAATTGCAATATATTGCAGAATATTGCAATATGTTTAAAATCACAATAATATTGTATCGTGACATAAGTATCGTGTAAGTATGATGATATCGTATCGTGAGGCCCCTGCTGATTCCCACCCCTAATGTGACTCTGAAGTTTTAGTCTGACAATTGTACTACTTTCAACCTGTCATAACCCCTGGTTGGATATACATTCTAAATGTGTCAACAGTTTCTCAGACACAGGCAGTCCCTGTGTTTTTATATGTAGTTTGGTACAGGGGGTGGACACAATAACAGGAACACTTTACAGTGTAATACAACAACACCACAAATCCATCTTCAAACATTTTGATTAATTGTCAGTGGACAAAGCCTCTCTTAAAACTGGACCTTAGAATGAGTTTCACAAAGGTACTATTTATTATCACGTAATCAATTGAAAATATAAGGCAGTTTTCAAGCAGTGATTGTAAGTAAATATAAAACATTAATATCAATAGAATTTAGTAGAAAATAGAAAAATGTATTACATTAATTTGTCAGCAAGGTGTCAAATGTCTTAAAATGGTAGTTCAGATTTTTTTTAAGTGGGGTTGTGAATCTGAACTAACCCTTTAAAACACCAAAGTCACACAATAACACAAACCAACCAACCGATTGAGACAGCAGACCAGCATCTCCATGTTCTGCGATGTCAAATTACTGTTTTTGCCAAAGGAGTGTGGTGGCTTTGAAGAGAGCATAGACAACAGCTTCAGCTCCCCATAGAAAAGGACAGTCTGACTGCAAGGTAAATATTCTAAATATAGCGTACACTTAAACTGATATTGATTTTTTTAGGCGGGCCTTTTTTTTAGCTGATTAAAATCTGTTTTGCTGCTGCCCCCTTCCACAGCAGTACATTGCTTAGCTTCCGTGCTGGTGCTCCTGCATGCTTATTCAAACTGGGAGCGTGTTGACCGCCATCTACTGTAGGTAATACACTGACTATGGAGAAGTACCTCATACAAGCCCACTTCAAAAAATCCCAACTATGTTCTAATACTAATGTTAAGGCAACATTCCGATCAGATTTCATTTATGTATCAATAAAATCTTGATGCCCGATTGTCCTTGTGTCACACAAGATTCAAGTCTCTGCAAGTTGATTCTTATACTGAAATAAGTTGAAACTGTCGAGTGCCTGAAAGGTAGATAACTATTTAAAAAACTTGAGCCATGTAGTGTAATGTAAAGAAATATAAACAATATGCTAGTGGGCTTAAACATACACAACCACTAGTACAGTCCTTTAAGTATCAACACTCAGCAGCTTCAGTAAAAAAAAAAAAATGACATCCTTAACCAAGTTCATGCAGGTCAAATTTTCACCTTATAACATTTTCCCGTTTCATTGTGTCTGTGTGTCCAGGTGTGGTTTCTATGGCAGGCCGTGTGTATGCAGTCGGAGGGTTCAACAGTTCTCTGCGGGAGCGAACGGTGGACGTGTACGACGGAGTGAGAGACCAGTGGAGTGCTGTGGCGAGCATGCAGGAGCGACGCAGTACACTGGGAGCTGCTGTGCTGGGCGATTTACTGTACGCCGTTGGGGGCTTTAACGGCAGTATAGGTACACATACATACATACACTCTTACACACACACTAAAGGGCTGTACAGTTGCAACTAAAATAGTTATCAGAATCAGAAAGGGTTTTATTGCCAAGTACGTTTTTTAACACATACAAGGAATTTGTTTTGGTGTTGTTGGTGCACGCACATTCTCTAAATGGAATATTAAACAATATCAGTATAGGTATAAACAATATAAGTATATGTACACAGTATGTATTAAATTAAAAATAAAGATAGAAATAAAAAGAGCATTACAGCAGAGAGAGTACAGTGGCAGAGTACAGTGGCATGAAGGGCCAGTGGTGGAGTGTGGAGAGAGTCAGGGTGGTTATTATTTATATATATATATATATATATATATATATATATATATATATATATATTTATTATTAGTAGCAGGTTTATACTTTTATTTCTTGTCCACTGTAAATAAAAATGGTTCCTCCTATGCAGGTCTGGAAAAAGCATTTGTAAATGTTCGAGTCCTGAAAAGGTACAAGAAGTCTGAGAAAATGCTTCAAATTTTTTAACACCAGTCATTTCACATATTCGTTCACATAAAAAAAACGTGAAAAGGTCAGTTTCTTGAGAATTATCACTTGTCCAGTCATTCTGATGGTTAAAAATAATAACTTGTATATTTCTGTTATTTTGTGCGAGACTGAAACCGTGAAAACCTGTAGTTTTACATTCTACAATATGTAGTCATACAGTACTTGCTAATGTTGGGGCCTTGATTGCATTGGATTCATTATTTAGGCTGAAAATGCAGTAGTCTTATGAGATACTGGTGTATATCAGTATCTCAATCTATTAATAGTACATAGAGCAACTCTGATAAATTTCACTTTAATTTTTCACTCCCCACATTACTATTACAAATGATTGATTATGAAGTCCTCTAACACACACTGAAACACCTCAGTCCTCACACAGGTGCAAACAAGCTGGGGAAAATATTTGTATGTTTATGAGATTGTATGGTGGGGTCTGCAGAAGGAACGTTGACTGAAAATGTACAAATTCAGTTAAGAAATGTGTGGGAAAACAATAACAATGGGTGAGGTTGGAACAGGTGAAGATGAAAAGGTAAGACTTGCTTGTCAGATGTCAAAGTGCTGATTTAGTTACCCTATCCAGTTTTTTCAAAGTCATTTTCCCATCTGACTTAGCATCATTATCTGGTTGAGCAGATTATAATTGCTTGCAGTGGCACAACTGCCTCCTACAGTGTTAACAGTAAACACGAGAGACATGGCAGCCATTTTCTTCCCTTCTCTTAACACGTCTACCAGCTGGATGACAAATTTTTACACCTACAGACTGATCAACACCCACATCCCACATCTTATTCTGAACAATTAATGTCGTTCCCTAATCTGTTTGCCTTTTTGTTTTTTCTCTCCTTCAGGTTTGTCAACAGTTGAAGCCTACAATTATAAAACCAACGAGTGGATGTATGTTGCCTCCATGAACACCAGACGCAGCAGTGTGGGTGTAGGGGTGGTTGATGGTAAGGTGTGTGTGTGTGTGTGTGTGTGTGTGTGTGTGTGTGTGTGTGTGTGTGTGTGTGTGTGTGTGTGTGTGTGTGTGTGTGTGTGTGTGTGAGTGAGTGTGTGTGACCTGGGTTACATCATGCGTAATTTCAAAGAAAAGCTAAAATTCAGATTGTGTGTGTGTGTCTCTGCGTCTGCAGGAAAGTTGTATGCAGTAGGAGGTTATGATGGAGCATCCCGTCAGTGTCTCAGTACAGTGGAAGAATACGACCCTGTCGCTGATCAGTGGTGCTACGTAGCTGACATGAGCACACGGCGCAGTGGAGCAGGTACACACTCACATACGCTATATTTTACACTTCATATAGAATCCACACAGGGAGCAGCAAAATAATACAGCTTTCCCCCTAGATGAATTTTTTTTTTTATATTATTGATTTTATCTTTATTTATTATTGCGAAATTGTTATTTATGGTCATCTTTACCAGGCACAAAGTATGTCCTATGTAGCAACAGCACCACCCAGTGGTCTGCAATTGTACAAGTAATAATCCTAGAAAGAACACAACCATTACAAGTTATTACACAGTGCTCACCTTAAAAACATGAAGAAAAGTCCCACTCTCTTGTTTGTAAAATAATAATAACCAAAAATCTAAATTGTTTCTTTATTTTTTGTCCAGGGGTAGGTGTGTTGAAAGGTCAGCTGTATGCAGCAGGAGGACATGACGGTCCTCTGGTGAGAAAAAGCGTTGAGGTGTACGACCCACAGACCAACACCTGGAGACTGGTCTGTGACATGAACATGTGCCGACGAAACGCAGGTCAGATAACGACCACAGACGGACAGTTTTTGCACATAGGTAGTTACTGTCAGTGCTAGAAATTGCAAGTCGGTTTGGATAAAAGCGTAAGCTAAATGACATGTAATGCAAACAAGCAGGACTGAAAAAAATTTGGTTTCATGACCTTTCCAACACTTATATGATCCCCTGTATATATCTAGTCCGCTGCCGTTCACTAGGCGACAACAGCTCATTGATTTAAGCAGAATCGTTTAAGTTTACGTTTAGGGTACAAGTGTGGTGTCTCAGAACAAAACCCATCAAACCCTGAACAAAATCATGAACCTACAGTTGATTTTCCTGTTTTGTAAATAAAAGCCTTCAGCTGAATAATGTGTAAAAATCTCAAGTTGGTTCAAAACATGTACAGCACCTATGGGATGTTTGCAGAATGGTGGCTGAAAACCTAAATTTAGGCAAGACATGACCCTGCTTAACGTGGGCTCGATTTACTATAATGATAAAAGATTTAAAAAAAAAACTGAATTATAACTATCAGGACAGCCATAACCCTAATGATTCAAAATAGGTAAAATATTAAATGGGATTCTTAAAAAAGTTGTTTAATATGTACAACTCTCTCCTCAAGGTATTTGTGCCATTAACGGGCTGCTGTACGTGATTGGAGGAGACGACGGCTCCTGTAACCTGTCCTCTGTAGAGTTTTACAACCCTGCCACAGACAAGTGGAGCCTTATTCCCACAAACATGAGCAATGGACGCAGCTATGCAGGTAAGTCTGATCATGCTAAACACAGGAAACAAATATGACAGAGTCTTCACAGTTTACCTGTTCCTGTAGTAGTTTGTCTCACTCACTGTTTTCATTTTCTCCCTCCTATAGGAGTGGCAGTGATTGACAAGCCATTATGACCAGGGGCCTCCCACAGCATCAGCTCTGCATCTGCAGCCAGTTTCACAGAGACTCGCGCTGACGTCTGAAGCTCAACAGGCAGCCGGAGAAGTAACGCCTGAGATAAACACTGTCCAAATGGATAGGACGCCCTCAATCCTCAGCTGACTTTATCAACTATCCATCTTAAGGAATTATTTTTTGGCGCTAAACCACAACCTGATTTTGTTGCTATGTCCATTTCTATAAGTGAGAGCCTGAATTTTAAAGGACACTGTTAGGACACTGGATAAGAAACAATATCCACAGGTTATGGGATTATAAGAACTTTGTCTTGGTGAGTTTTCAATTGCCAAGCCCACGAAAGAAGTGGTTGTATCAGCTGACATGAGACGCTGATGTTCAAATCACTTTGATGGGCCAAACGGAGTGAAGTGCTTTAGATGCTCAGTGGTGTCACGGTGGCGTTCATGTGATGGACTGTGAAACAAAAAAACGCTGTTTGCAGGCAGACTGACCACCTACAGCGTTAACAATGTTACTGCAATTATCAGGACTGACCTGTGAATAGCTGTTGCAGGAGCATTTTTCAAAATCCTGAAAAACCTGGGCTGCCATGGAAGACTTTTTTTTTTAATTATGAGACTTGCCACAATTCCTAGAATATAAATCCGCCAATGGCAACTTGATTTTGAAAAAGAAATTGTTTGATTCCTGCACCGACCGTCAGCAGCTCCAGCTGTTATGTGGTCAGCAAAAGGCCACAGCTGCCAGAGTGTATTTGTTTCAACCCGGAGGCCTGGACCTAAAGAGCTACAAGATAAAGAATGTAGAAAACATCTTATATGCAAATCAGTTATTGTATTTAATATTTTTGAGATTGTTTTTAAAGAGGTTAAAAACCACTTGCTGTGGCTTTAGACCCAGGCCAGTTGATCTGATTCGACACAGTAGAACTTGAGTCTGTTGTCGACACACTACTGATGCACTGATTGCTTGCACTGACTGATACAGACCTGCAGGCTGGTTGTCTGACTCAACGATCGGCCTGCCGGACGTCTGCCCGACTTTCTGACTGACCTGCTGTCAGACAGACGGCTGCTTAGCTGTCTGTCTCCATTACTGATCGTAGTCATGGAAGCATTTAAATTCACCACTTCAAGGCCAATAATTGTATCAGAAATTGTAAAAAAAGAAAACAAATGTGCCAGTTATGCTGATCAGAAAATGCTGGAGTCACATCATAGTGTTTTTATCGTAAGTAACAAACTAAAATGATGAATTGTTATTGTTCGTTGTCTAAGGGAGAGTGTCAAAATGCACTGTAAAAATTCTAATGTAAAAGATAAGGGTGTAAGATTGTCTATTTATTGTTTTGGGACATTCGATTACATAGCATTTATTCATATCAAAGTGAGGATCTCATTTCATTTTCTCAGCCACGTGTTACACTTGTTCTTCTCTCACATTCATTCAGACGATGATGGGTGTATTTTAAATTATGTTATTTAGCTGACTGACTGGTGCCATAGCTTTTGGAGAAAAGAGATTTATTGAAGCTGCTTTTATGAAAGGAGTTCTCACCCAAACCTTTCACTTCTGCCTGCAATATTCCAGAAATTACAACGTAATTGACTGTCATTTCAAAGCCTTCTGACAAAAAAGTGTATAAAATACTTGAAAGACCATACTGTTGTTTTTGTATGTTTAGTCAATTTACAAGTCATGTGTACTACATTAGTTCCACCTCGTACATTTACATTGATGAATGTGTTTCCAGAAAGTTAGTATAAAATTACTTCAATCTTAAGATCTTAAGATACAGTACCTTTTTTTTTTTTTAGGGAATCTCCATGCATGGACTTGGAGCTCACAGTTATAGTAAGTGCAACAGCAACATTTTGAAGTGCGTCATGATGTAGACCAATTCACGGCGAAACATTAGTTACTAAAAAGTTCTTAACCGTGTTCTCCAAATTACCGAGCACCAATCCAAATGTTTGAGAGTAATCATTTTGCAGTAATGCAGGGGAAGTCCATGGATTGTTTGGTGCGTTCCTACATTAGAGACACTCAATAGCTACTCTAGTAACTAATAATACATTGAGATTTCAGACACTTAAAAATCATTATCATTGATGATGATGTGTCGTATCAAAGGTGAAAAGATTTTTTTTATAATACAATGAACACTACTTTTTTGTTTCATTGTGGGATTTTTTGACGGCACTATATAGAGAATTTGACACTTAAACAAAATGCAGGCAAAGGGGTGATTTCAAGCACAGCTTTGGATGTTGAAGTCTCTAATCAGTCTGAAGCCACCAGGGGGAAAATGTTTTTCTAAGCAATCTATGCTTTCTTCACGGCATTACTGCTAATAAAAACTACTCATAGCATTTAAGTTGATAAAATGGAAACCGGTGGCTACCTGGACTGTAGGAAAAATGCAATTGTTTTTAGACTGTAAACGATAATGTTTGCCCTCAGCGGATTGAGTTTGCTGAATTACCACAGAGCTGCTAATATTTAAACTTTCCACAATTCTGGCAGCTTTTAGGGCTTCTCATTCATGTTGACTTGAAAAAAAGTTTAAGTCTAAACTGGCGAGGACTCTATTGAAAGATCCAGAACAGCAACTAAATTGGCCTTGAAGTGAGATTTTTGTCATTTGATGTATCTTATGAAGGCTTTTTGAGATGAATAATGTTCTTACTAAGCACAGATGTTATATTTTTATCATAAACTGTGGATGTTGTGAACTAAACCATTGTGTGGTTGGGAGATTGTGTGATTTGTGACTGTTAAACTTTCATACATTCATAGTTGGAGCTTATGCACTGAACTTAAGGTGATTTGTAAACCTTCAAACTTGAAATAATTTGAATTAACAACAAATACTAAGCAGGCTTACTTTGCAAAAAAATGTTGTAAACTGACTTCTGTGCTTTTGTCTGAAATGTTAAAAGTATGAATTTAGCACTTTTGGATGTTTTCGATGTTTTCTTTTACACAAGTTTACTATCTGTTGAAAAGACAGGATAGCATAAACATGGGGGGGGAGGTCCTTTAAGAGTACAGTGGTGTTTTGTACAAATATCAACAGGACTACATGGACTTTGTTGTCAGTTAAAATGGAGTGAGACCATCTGCTTTTTGGGATCTCTGATACACTTTAATGAGACTGCAGATTATAGTCATAGTATAGTATGGCATAGAAAGTCAATGTTTTCACTCTGTTATTATTATACACATTACACACAGGTTTCAATTACACACACACATGCACTAATGGAGAGATGTCAGAGTGAGAGAGCTGCCCATGGAAAGGCACCCCGAGCAGTTGGGGGTTCAGTGCCTTGCTCAAGAGCACCTTGGCAGGAGGTGAATACGGTCCGTATGGGGACTTGAACCAGCAACCCTCCAGTTCCCAACCCAACTCCCTACTGACTGAGCTACTGCCACCATAAAGAGTCATAGTATATTATGTCATAAAAAAGTCATAGTATAGTATGTCATAAAAAGTCATATAAAAAGTCATAGTATAGTGTATCATAAAAAGTCATAAAATGTTATAGTATTGTATGTCATTAAATATAAAAAGTCATAGTATATTATGTCTTTAAAAGTCATAGTATAGTATGTCATAAAAATGTCATAGAATGGTATGTGGTATAAACTGTCACAAAAAGTCATAGTATAGTATGCCATAAAATGTCACAAAAAGTCATAGTATAGTATGTCATAAAAAGTCATAGAATACTATGTCATTAAAAGTCATACAAAGTCATAGTATATGTCATAAAAATGTCATAGTATAGTATGTCATAAAAGTTATAGACTAGTATGTCATAAAATGTCACAAAAAGTCATAGAATAGTACAGTATATCATAAAATATCATTAAACGTCATAGTATAGTATGTCATAAAAAGGCATAGTATAATATGTCATAAAAAGTTATAGAATAGTACAGTATGTCATGAAATATCATAAAAAGTCATAGTATAGTATTCAGATAAAAAAGAGAAAGTTCTCTGCGCTTCTGCAGACCACAACAATCCGGTGCAACCAAGGCAGGACAAAAGTATAGCAAAATAGTATAGCATAGTATAGTATGTCATAAAATGTCATAGAATGGTATGTGGTATAAACTGTCACAAAAAGTCATAGTATAGTATGTCATAAAAAGAAAAAAAAGTCGTAGTAAAGTATGCCATAAAATATAAAAAGTCATAGTATAGTATGTCTTTAAAAGTCATAGTATACTATTATATCAACATCGCATCACTGGCGAAGAAAGCACAGTGGCGCCTCTATTTCCTCCGCAAACTCAAGCGAGCAAGAGCCCCCTCACCCATCATGGGCACTTTCTACAGGGGCACCATTGAGAGCATTGTCACCAGCTGCATCACTGTGTGGGGTGGGAACTCACTGACTACAACAGAAAAGCCCTGCAGCACATAGTGAACACAGCTGGAAAGATCATTGGAGCCCCACTCCCCTCCCTGCAAGACATATACAACACCCGCCTCACCCGAAAAGCGACCATGATTGTGAGCGACGACAGCCACCCCACAGCACACAGTCTTCTCAGCCTCCTGCCCTCTGGGAGGAGATATAGAAGCCTCAGTGCCCGCTCCACCAGACTAGCAAACAGCTTTATCCACCAGGCTGTCAGGAAACTGAACTCTCTCCCCTCTCTGCCCCCCCCCATAAAAACCTCTGGACTCTGAAGTTGCTGATGTTGCACTGTTGCATTTTTGCACTCTTTTCTGCACTACCAGACCACATCATATAACAATGTTTGCTGCTTGTGACATTCTTGTGTTTTTGTCTTGTGATCTTGTCTTGTGATATTGTTGCCGTTTATTGTTTTATTGTTTTTGTTTTAGTGTTAGGAAAAAGTCCCTATCTGTTGAGCACTTTTTTTTACTCTTGTGGTAGGAATGTCTTGTCTTATCTGTTGTGCATTTTTTCTTCTTCACCGTGGGATGGTGAGAAACGAACTTTCGATTCCTCTGCATGTCTAGTATATGTGAAGAAATTGACAAATAAAGATGACTTGACTTGACTTGTATAGTATGTCATAAAAAGTTAGAGAATAGTATTTCATAAAATATCATAAAATGCCATAGTATAGTATGTCATAAAAAAGTATGTCATAAAATATCATAAAACGTCATAGTATAGTATGTTATAAAAAGGCATAGTATAATATTTCATATAAAAGTCATAGTATAGTATGTCATAAAAAAGTATGTCATGAAATATAAAAGGTCATGGTATAATGTCATAAAAGTCATAAAATAGTATGTCATAAAATGTCACAAAAAGTCATATTATTTTATGTCATAAAAAAGTCATAAAACGTCATAGTATAATATGTCATAAAATATAAAAAGTCATAGTATAGTATGTCATAAAAAGTCATAGTATAGTATGTCATAAAATGTCATAGAATAGCATGTTATAAAATATAATAAAAAGTCATAGTATAGTATGTCATAAAAAGGCATAGTATAATATGTTATAAAATGTCATAGTATAGTACGTTATAAAAAAGTATGCATGAAATATCATAAAAGGTCATGGTATAATGTCATAAAAGTCATAGAATAGTATGTCATAAAATGTCACAAAAAGTCACAGTATAGTATGTCATAAAAAGTAAAAAAAAAGTCATAGTATAGTATGCCATAAAATATCATAAAAAGTCATAGTATATTATGTCATAAAAAATTCATAAAACGTCATAGTATAATATGTCATAAAAAGTCATAAAAAAGTCATAGTATAGTGTGTCATAAAAAACCATAAAAATGTCCTAGTATAGTATGTCATAAAATATAAAAATAAAAAGTCATAGTATAGTATTTCATAAAATGTCATTGAATAGCATGTCATAAAATATAATAAAAAGTCATAGTATAGTATGTCATAAAAAGGCATAGTATATGTCATAAAACGTCATAGATGCCATAGAATGTCACAAAAGTCATAATATAATGTCATAAAAAAGCATAGTAAAGTATGTCATAAAATGTCATTATAGAGTATGTCATAAAAAGTAAAAAACAAAGTAATAGTAAAGTATGCCATGAAATATCATAAAAAGTCATAGTATAGTATGTCATAAAATCTCATACAGTCATAGTATATGTCATAAAAATGTCATAGTATAGTATGTCATAAAATATAAAACGTCATAGTATAGTATGTCATAAAATGTCACAAAAAGTCATAGTATAGTATGTCATAAAAAGTTATAGTATAGTATGTCATAAAAAGTTATAGTATAGTATGTCATAAATTGTCATACTATAGTATGTCATAGAAAGTCATAATATAGTATGTCATAAAATATCATAAAAAGTAATAGTATATTATATCATAAAAAAGTCATAGTATAGTATGTCATAAAAAGTCAAAAAATTCATACTATAGTATAAAGTGACAAAAAATAGCCGGTGCAACAGAGATGTCTCATTACTTGATAGTTTTATTACTTAAGGTGCAAAACAGTGACTAATGTTTCGATGTAGAGTTACATCTTCATCAGAGTCCTGGACTCATCTGTATTGCACCGGCTATTTTTTGTCACTTTATACCGTTTTTTTGTCCAGCCTTGGTTGCACCGGATTGTTGTGGTCTGCAGAAGCGCAGAGAACTTTCTCTTTTTTATCTCATACTATAGTATGCCATAAAATATCAGAAAAAGTCATAGTATAGTATGTCATAAAATGTCATAGAAAAGTCATAGTATAGGATGTCATACAAATGTCATAGAAAAGTCATAGTATAGGATGTCATACAAATGTCATAGCATAGTTTGTCATAAAACGTCATAGTATAGTATGTCATAAAGCGTCATAGTATAGTATGTCATAAAGCGTCATAATATAGTATGTCATAAAGCGTCATAGTATAGTATGTCATAAAAAGTCATATTGTACACTTGCACTTGCATTGCCAGACCTATTTCCACAGCACACACATACATTAAAAAACACTGGGTTGTTTGCATTTCTCTAAACCAATCACAATCGTCTTGGCCGGTGCTAATCGCCAGGGCAGAGACGGTGGCTCTGCAAAATGGTCTCAGGATGGAACTTGTTTTGGTGTAACATTTGCAACCCGCAAAAGAAAACACCACATACAATATTAACTGAAGTTAACTGTTCACACAATACAGTAACATGATCTATTTAAATTAGCTGGATACATGGTTAAACGTAATTTGCTCTCAATCCCCACCAATTCATCCAAAAACGTCCCAGTTAGTAAATGCTTTAATCATATTCTTTGTAAATCTTTAGAATCATCCCCCGAAATAACCAGGCCGGCCTGCCTTGTTGTACGATCCACATTTTCTTCAAAACTTGCCATTTTCAGCGTTTAGCTTGCTGTAGTTTGTTCTTGTTTTCCGAAGGGAACAGAGTTTGAGAACGGCAACACACAGAGAGCGGAAGGTGAGGGACATCCACTGTCCTTGATCCAGACTATACTGTAGTATATTATGCAAATATTCTTCTGCAATTTTTTAAAAAACAAATTTGGCCATAATATATCTTTAAAAAAATGAGTGCTCAGTTGTTTGAGTTGTCAGATTTAATTTGGTTAATTTTTATACATCCCTACATACATTACTTATCTAACTTTTAAATACACAGGGGAGGTCGGCAGAGAATATAGTCTCTCTTAACAGTTTACTTTATTTGACTCAAGAAGGGAGAGAACTGATGTGGCAAGCTTGTAAATTTTATTTTTCATGTGTAAATGTTTACCAATGTATTTTCTCATCGTTTTTGTTAATGAAGAAAAAACTGAATAAAAGCATTCACAAAGTAAGAAAACATTTATAGATACATATGCACATACAATATATTGATGTGATAAAACACAGCATCACATGTAGATGACCTGAAAGAAGCAAGAAACCTCTCTGGTCAAAGAAATGTCATGAAGTATCTGATTTCTAACCTTCCTGATCACATCTGTAAGCAACATGACTATTTCTCCTTTAAATTTTAAAGATTTAAAGACTCGCTTGACTCAAATCACTTTGCAGACTTGTTAAAATATATCTTGTCTGTTGCTGTTTTGACCATAAAAACTGATCATTTCTTCATGTTTTCAGATACGACACATCTGTCACTGGCTTTTCAATCCCTGTTCACCTTCAAATTTTATTCTTATTTTGGTTTTTCAGCAGCGCCAAGATAAACATTATGCTGACAACAGTGGTAAAAATACAGTGTAAGCAGAGTGTGTGTGACAATATGTGCGTTGGAGTGAAAACAATTAGACTAAAAACATTAAATAATATTGTACCACAAATATTCACAAAAAGTCGATCCCACACAAAATAACCCATGACCCGAAACTGTAAAACCTCCACGCAAACTTTTATTATTGCTGCTTCTTCATGGCACAAATAATATAAACAATGCATCATGTTATTCATACTATTATGTTCTCTTTTGCCATGCAAGCTCACTACAGTACTGCTTCTATATTAGCTTATATTACACAGAGCGACAAAAATAAATCAGGAAACAGAGCAGGTTCATGTTTGATTAGCCACACAGTGCCAGACTAACTTCTACAGCTGGTTTTACAGTTTGTGAGTAAATACAAAAGGATTATTATTGTCATTATCACACAAAATAATGGTTATGATAGTAATAGCAATATTTATAATAATAAACAAACACATTCTCAGGGCGTCACAAATATAATGAACCAAAGGGGGCCAAACATAATGTTTTAAATAATTTAAACATTTCTGACATTCATTCCTTCGGAATTTTTTTTTATTTTTTTTATGTACAGTACATATTTATATTTGTATAGAAGTAGTGCGTCATTTTTAGAACTAACAAATGAAAAAAACACAGGGCTGCATTCTGTGAATGCTGTGCAAATAACATCTTTTTACATCAACCCTACAAACTTTACCGTCCTGATAAACACAGCGCACCCTCCCTCTTAGCACTCACAAACACAAAACTCTTGACTCATTCAAAACTTTGTTTTCAAACCGACAAAAGACTGCAGTCAACTTTGATTCTGGCAGGTAAATGATTCAGCAAAGAAAAGCACTACTTTGTCTTATCGGCCTTAAACATCTCACAAGTAACGAGCCGGGGAGGTTCTGATCATTTACTCACTCACCAGCTAGAGCTTAAGTTCAGCGACAGTTGGAAATTTCTTCGTTCCGCTTTTCAAATCGCACTGTGACATCTTGACTTCTGTCTGATACATGACAACATGGCCTCTACGAAGAAGAAAAACGAGGACAAGCTCGTTGGCATGCATTAAACCTCAACCTCCTTTTTTCTCCTCTCCTGTCCTCATTTGACCTGCCAGCAGGAAATTAAACTTCAATGGGACTGCAGATTTCAACCAAAGAGAAACATAGCCAAGGAATGAAGCTTCTTCCCTCCCTCAGCATTGTGGCCATCATGCTAGAGTGCTATTTAGAGCCTTAGCACTGACCCACCAGTTGGGGAAAAAGATCAGTTAACCACAAGACGTTGGTTGAGTTGCTTCTCTGTGATTCAAATCAGAACTGGCAGTTTTGGCACCTCATCGATACAATACAGCTACAAGAAAACTTCAACCAGAGGACCACCAGAGATAAATCAGTTACTCAGTAACAGTCACATCAGCTGCACAGCAACTGCTGACTGCTGCTATTCAGGAAAACTCTCCATCTAACTGCGCTGATACCAAACTTGGTCATACTGCCACTTCCTGTAGCCAACATGGTTTTGGTTTCAAAGAAACTGCAGCAACGTGGACCAGATACTGGCTCCTCTCCTCAGCATGTATCACCCATTAATCCCTTAGGACCTGCCACACCTCCATGCAGCAAACTGAACAAGTGAAGAGACAAGTGAAAAACAAAGAAAAAAAGTCACACAACCAGTGAAGAATTTTCAACAACCATATCCATCTACATCCTAAAATCTCCTAATCTGCATAGGACTGTTTGCTATGAGCATCTTCAGTCTAATGCTGCCTTTAAGTGCCGTCAGAAATATTAAAATCCCAAACACATGACTTCAAAACTCGCTTGCGCTTTGGGACCACTTAAAAGCAACGTCTTTTCGTCCAAGAGGGAAACGTAGTTCAGAGTTGCCAACCTTGTGTACATCTTACTGACAAATATTGCCAAAATAGAAAAAAAAACAAACAAAGAAAATGCTAAAGAATGGAAATAAATGAAAAGGAATATCAGTCTTTCACAAACAGCTCCAAGGTCACACTGGGAGTTAATACATTTTTTTTTTTCATTTTTCCTCAGAATACAACACATATTCTTTTTCATTCAAGAAAAAAACGTCAACAGCAGTGTCTCACCAACATGTATGTATACACTTTTTTTTTTTTTATAACAAGAATACACTCACAAACGTGTTTTTAAACTTGTGAATGAATTTTAAAATCAGTCAGAAGGTGTGAAGCTTCCAGGACGTTAAACAGAGTATTGGTGACAGAATAAAATAACCGATTGCCTCGCGCCAAGGAGACTGCTTTGAGAAACTGTGACTCCATGAAGAGAGGCAAAAGAGGGAATTTTCACACAGTGGGACGTCCCAAAGAAAGAACAAGTGTCTTGAGTGAAGAGCGTCTAAAATGCCAGTCCTTGAGCTGTCCGATAAGATTCCTCAGCATGAAGGAAAAAAAACACAAAGAACAAAAAGATCGAGAAAAGAAAGTTTCCTGAAATTAAAAAGTCAGAATGTCTTTTTCTCTTTCAGAAGAGGAAATGAAACACAATAGACGAGTGCAACGTCTTGAGTCAAGTTGGTGATGAAGACAATGATTCCTTTTTTCCCATGTTTCAGCCGTGTTTTAGATGAAATGCAGTCGTGGCTGACGGGAGTGATTTTAACTTTAACCGGTAGTGGTGCTGCATTCATGTCATGGGAAAAAAAGAAATCGCTGTAAAAATGCACCTTTTATGTCATCTATAAAGTGGACAATTAAACTCAGAGTTTTGGCAAAAGAACCCAATGTGTTCACATTACTGAATTTTGAAAACCAAACAAATAAATATCTGTAGTCACATATTGATAATCATATATTTATCAAACAAATGTAATGATTTAACTGATTTTGTGATCAAAAATGCTTAAAATTTGCTCAAAGATTTTTTCAATGCTTCAATGCATATCGCTCACTAATGGGGCTTTTTTTCAGCAACTAAAAAAAGCAGCTAAAAGTTATTTACTTTTTCGCCACAAAGATTTGGCAAATAAGAGCGATTAAGTATTAAAAACCAGTTGAGATGTAGTGTTTATACGCCATGAGACAACAAAGTCATCATGTTCTTTTAATTTATTGCTTACTAATTACATTTTTGTACTGGTCACAGAGAAATCCCCACACAGCTGCAGCCACGAGGATCGTGTTTGACCAGTCGGTGCTAGTTGAATAGTTTCTACGGCATTGGAAAGTACTACCAGAAACTCAGACCCAAGAACCATAACTTTACTTTGGTTTCTTCAGTTAAAATGAAGGTTAAGTCCCTCAAACTGGAAATGTCCCTGCACTGGTGAAGGCCTGTAACTAAATTATGACATATGGTACTGTAACTCTGAACCAGCAAGTCACTCTAATGCTGTTTTCTCCATGACACAAATGCAGCACACCAAGTGGAGGTCATGAAGTCTGAGTCTCCACTTCCTGGGCAGTAATGTGAGGTGTTTGTTAAACCTTCCCCAGGTGTCATGATGTCTGACAGACTGATGGGACATCCTGGGCAGGATGTCCTCGCAGCACTGGTGAGAGCTGTTGTGTGCGGTGACAGCTGGTGTCTGAGGAGGGCAGGTCTAGATGGATTTGGAGGAATCCTGTTTGCTGATAAGAACTTCCAGCAGGCGGAGTTTGGCCTTGATCCTCTTGTACTCCCTGTACTCCTCCAGCATCGGAACCCGGTCCTCCTTCTGAACATTTCTATGGCAGAGGAGGGAGACAGAGCAGAATAAGTCCTCTAAATGACACATGCTTACTTCCAAGGCCGTTTTACTGAACATTTATCAGTTCTCTTCAGACAGTATTACGGCTGGGGTCAGACTACACAATAGCTGAATAATAAATGGCCAAAGCACAACAGGAAAATGGGCATTGGGTATTGCCATTCAGCCTACATAGTGTCTCATAGCGAAAGAACCGACTGAAGGACAAGCCTGTCAGAATGATTTCGGCTTTGTCTCGCCTAGCTCTCCGCCATTCTCTGTGATGCTTTCGACTACAGCAGTCGACATTTCTGATACCAGAACTGTAACTGTCCGTAAGACAGAATTGTTTGAACATGTAGTCTGACAGCTTTCTTGCCATGTTACAGCAGGGATTTAAGGCACCATAATATAACCTATAACCTAATCATAACCTGTCATAGTCATTATCTCCAATATTTCAATTATTGGAGAATTACTGTCGTTATTTTGACCCAGCGTGGATTAAAATCTGTTTCGTGCAACTTGTACATCAGACTGGATAACATTGCCTATACAGGGTATCTGCACATTTTTAACAGCAGATTTAATGACTTTTAAGACCTTTTTTAAGTCCTCTAAAAGGAAAATTTAAGACTTTACCACGACAAAAAAAGAAAGAAGGAAAATGTTCAGCGTGACAACACAGAATGGTGTGGCGAAACATAGCGCGGCACAGCTCACCAGAGCCACGCTCAAGACACAGGGAGGTCACAGGGACACGACAACTTTTATACAAAGTGTTGATTCGCCTTACAACCCTGACATGGTTGACTGTGTATGTATAAACTATCAGCCTTTAAGGTACTTCAGGTAATTTCTAAATTCTGGCCCCTCTAGGTGGATGTCCTCATTTGAGGTGTACGAGTGGTGGCGGCTTACGGTTTAAATACCCACAGTATTTCGGCCTTAAGTGTAGCTACATTTGCAAAGCTACCGAAGGCATAGCTTGATGAAGTGAACGGCCTTGTGGAAGGCTGAGAGGTCGAAGTGCTAGGTTCAACAGGAGAAGGTGAGAAGATACTTAAGGGCATATAACTACTTGCCTGCGACGACACATAATGCTTGTGTTCTCTGCTTTCATGTGTGAATCAAGCGCTATGTGGCCCATTGTCCCCAGCTGTATCGTCTTTTTACATAAAGCACACTTCGCTTCATGATTACTGGCTGTTTTCTTCAGCCACCCCCGATACTTTCCGTCCTCCAACCAATTGTCATTAAACAAACATTTGCCCATGCTTGCGATTTCGCTTCAACTAAAATGCTGTGGTGGCTAACCATCAACGCAAGGCATTCATCAATCACCTACTCGTCAGTCACCCATGAAATTATGCAGTTGGTACCCACATAGATCAAAGTGCTGCCCCCAGATGGTGCGCTGGTCAAGTTGCGGTTGAAAAAACAAACAAACAGATGACGAGTCCCCCACATGAAATTTAAGACCTCCTTATCGTAAATTCCAGATTTCAAGACATTTTCAGACCTTAAAAATCGAAAATTTTATTTAAGACGTTTCAAGACTTTTTAAGGACCCGCAGGGACCCTGCTATAAAAAAAACATTACTGGATTTCACGGAGGATTTCAGTCTACTTTCTTGGATAAAGAACGGTTAAAACAACATATCCAGATTATATATATTTTCAGGAGACGAATAACATTGAATTCATTATGCTGACAGTCTGGATTTTGTTTGTGTTTGCGTGTGAGCGATTGTGTCTTCCCCCTACCTTCCATTATGCTGATAAAAATCTTCCTCAAACTCTCGGATGGTCTTCCTCAGCTTCTTCTTCTCTGCTCTGGCCTTCCACAGCTGTTCCAGCAGCTCTGGCCTGGAGGATGATGAGATACATGGGAACGTAGTTACGCATGCTGCCATGAGTTGCCATGTTTTACAGTTAAGTTAAATCCCAGCGAGAATGTAAGAATCAAGTCTTGGGGCTCGCAGACCTAAGATTCTTTTAAATCACATTCGTTCTCAAAAATGACAAAACAACCATCGTTTGAATCTTGACCCATAAATTAAGAATTGGGTCCAGAGAGAAAAGGAAGTAAGGAGGTGATGTCACTGTGAGCAGGAAGTGAGCTGTGGTGGCATTAGGGATCAGCTGTTGAAATCATGGTAAGAGACCTGGGTGTGCAAACCTGAGGTATGTGTGTGTGTGTGTGTGTGTGAGAGAGAGAGAGAGAGAGAGGGCTATGAGATCTGTGACACGTTTACAGCCAGATTACAGACTCTTTTCTTTCTGTCTCACATTATTCCTGCTTGTGTCTGCAAAGTCGGCAAAGTAAGATCAGATATTTGAATAATTAAGGGTTGATAATTCATTAATATAGTTAAAAAAAAACCGTACAACTTAACTTAAAACATACAACACTGCCCAAACTGGATAATCCATCATTTCAAACACAGAGCCTTATATTTTATTTGGTGTAATGTTTTTATATTATTGTAACGCAGGTGTTAAGAGGATGTACATAAAGTGTGTGTGTGTGTTATTACATGGACGAGGCGTTGGAGCTGGACAGCCGCAGGTCCAGCGCCAGCTTCCCCGAACCCTCCTCCATTTTGACTCTCATTGGACAATCGCTCTGCCGGTCGGGTTGCTTCTGGCTGCTCATTGATCCATCAGAAGACGTCACAAAGTCGACGGCCATGATGACATCAGAGCTCTGCATCTCCCCACCGCTGCTCTCTCCCTCCTCCTCATCCTCCTCTTCTTCTTCCTCCTCCTCCCTCTCCTCCTCCTTCTCATCTTCTTCTCCTCCTTCTCTTTCTTTCCGCTCGTCGTCCTCCTCCTCTTTGATCTCCTCCCAGAAATGAGCGGTTTCCCCCTCAATGATTGGCTGGAGGGTCTGAGTTCGCCTCTTACTGGAGGGGGACACCTGGGGAGGAAAGAGAGTAGTTAATGCAGGAGAAGTTTGTGTGTGTGCACTAGTTTAATATTAGGGCTGGAAAAAAAATATTTCACGCATGTATTGTGATTATTTTGCGATGTTTTCTTAAATTGGCCAAAAGCAGAAAATCCATGTTATGTAATTTTTACAAATTAAATTAATGTCAGACTGACTGACTGACGTGATGTGCATTTTTTGTTGTTGAAAACAATTGGTTTTTAAAAATGTCTAATGATATATTGTCTCTAATAGCGTATTATTCAACTTTTGTTTTTGTTAAAGAAGGAAAAAAAAAAAAAATCGCAATTTTAGTTAGTATTTTATGTATACTTATATTGTTTGACTGTTGCATTTGCAAATGTACAAGTGCACCTTGCTAAAATATTGTTGTATTAGACTGGAGTACTTTTAGCTAGATGTACCTAATAATAAAAGAACAAGATATAATAATTATTGTGATGTTTTTTGTACGGACTTTTATAATAACGCATTTACGTACTTTAATGAGCATGTTGCTAACATACTGGGATAGATGTAATGTTGCAATTGTGTGTACGTACTGTGACAGGTGTGATGCTGACTCTGGTGAGCATCTGTTTGACCAATCTGTAGCGGTCGTAGAGAGGCTTCACCACCAGACGCTCCTCTCTGGTCACCTGAGAGAAAAAGAGAAACAGGTTAAAACAAGGGTAAGCAGGTGTTTTAACGCAGCTTCACAGGATTTAGGATATTCTGGTAACTTACTGGTCGACCATGCAGGCCCTCATAGTGCAGCAGGTTCTTCTGAAGGACCGTCTTCTCACAGGACAACTGCTCCTTGGTCATCTTCTACAGAGACAGACACAGTTCATGTAAAATGTAAAAGTGATATAACCACTTTTGATCGTGACACCCTGTGCAAATGGCATGTACTAATGTTGTACTGCTGTGACCTGCCAAGGTCCCTGTGTGTGCATCAGTGGGATGACAATATGACATCTTATGCAATACAACCAAGTAAACTGCTAAAAACAGTCATTCTTATTGTAATGTGTACATTTTTATTGTTTTATGCCAAAAGTCCAAGTTTGATCCTGTATATGATAATCTAACAAATACATTTGTTGTCTCAGTATTTTCATTCATACATTTCTTGGAAATGGGCTCCTAAGTATGCCTATATGATGTGTATTTGCATTATTCAAATTTCTAGTAATTATTATAAATGTTTTGTATTAAGTTGTAGCTTGTTTCCATAACCTCAATTACCCCCAAAAGGATAGATAATACATGTTTTGTCTGGTCTTTGAAGCAAGGAATGATTACTAAATGCCAGGCAAAATCGGTCACTTGTTTCTCCCCAAAAAATCCCTCCATCTATCTTTCCATTCTCTAAAATGCTTGTCCTGTTCACCGTTGCAGGGCAAAAATACATTGTTATTGTTTTAATGAATCCAGTGGCTAATCAACAAGAGTAATTTATCCAGTCCCTGATCTGCTAACCTTGATGTCATCGGGCCAGCCGTCCTCCTGCCTCTTCCCTTTGACCCTGCACTGGATAATCTCCAGTGTTTCCTCTATGGTGGGACGCTGACCCTTCACCTCTCCTGCTGCATCGCAAGCGCCTTGGTCCAGCGTGGAGCCGAAGCTCTTGGGTAAGGTGTTGCTCCGAGGACGAGTCTGGGGGCCAAGCTCACTCTCTGCACGGTGTTTGGCATCTGGGGAAGGAGGAATACAGTGATGAATAAATGAGATGAAGGAAGGACACAAAAGGAGAGGAGATAGAGAGGGTAAAGTACAGAAGAAGGAACCAGGACAAGAAAAGTGGTTACAGAAAGAGAAAATCTTAAGCCTTCAGACAGCACATTAAACATCTTTCACTGGAAGATCAGACATGCATGAGTCTGACAGCTGCGGTGGTAATAGTCAGCCAGTCACAGTATGAGGAGAAAGACAAACATGCTTAGACAAGACACACACACACCCCAAACAAGAACAGGGCACCCAGTCAAAACCCGAACACACCAAGCAAACACTGTTTCCTGAACATTTCTCTTACAGCGTTTGACTCTAAAAACATTAAAAATTACATTTAAAGGCCCCAGAGACAGTCTGATGGTTACAGACCGAGACGTACAGCTGCCTGCTGGATATTATCTCAGGACAAAGCATCACGTTACTCTGAAATGATCATATTCGAGTAAATCAACTCGCCCTCTGCAAAAGCATACAAAACTATGGTTTGCAAAAAACACAATAGTACTTAAATTGCGGTGTTCTTTCATCGTAAAAACATTCTAAACACTACATAAAATGTTCTGGTGTTATTTAAAGATTAATAACAGAACATGTATATTTTTTGTGCCCACAGCACTTTCCCCTTATGCGATTACAATGAAATAATGCCTGCAGTATAACGTTTTAAAGTACAGTTTTAGTCACAATAAAATAAAAACAGATATTTTTTTAACCCAGCAAATAGTCAACGCCTAAACATACATTTGTTTATCAATAAAACCCCATTTATAAAATAAAATTGTAATTAAAAAAAACCTGCCCTTCTCTTCCTCACTTTTACTTTACTACATACATTTGATAGATACCTTTAGTTAAAATGTCTTGTCCCAACATGCGGTTTCAAAAGGAAATACACCAAAACAAAGAAGCAATATGCTCTCACAATGCCGCCTCATTGTGACTGTCAGTAATGTATGTAATGTCTACTTACTGAGGGGTTGGTACTTACTGAGGTGATACGGTCTAGAGCTCAGGCCTGAGTAGGGGTGGAGCAGGGGGGTGAGTGTGTGATGGGGAGGTGAGCAGATAGAGGAGGAGGAGAAGGAGGAAGGGAAGGAGGGAGCATGGTGGCGTCTGTATGAATGGAGCAAAGCCTGGTGCCTCAGCGTGCTTCTGGGTAAAAGGTGGTGCTGGCGTCCTGGTTGGCCGATCAGTCAATCAATCAATCAATCGGTAGGTTGGGCGATAGGAGGAGGGAGGAAAGTGGAGAGCGGGTGCTCGCGTTATTGTCGTCTTCAATTTTGATTTGAAACAGAGAGAGAAATGGTTCGGCCACTGCGTTCTCCGACAAGGAGAGCCGTCACCTCACATTGAGAAGGTGGACGAGTGTCATGGGGTTTGTTCAGTTTGGTGAAACGCTGCACAAGAGACACGTCAACATGAAGAAAACTATTTCTATACACAGATATGTCACATTTTGCATTCTAATACCTGTGTTTCAAGGAACACTAGTTTATCAAAGGACAAAAACTTCTGCTTTTTTTTTTTAATCAAGATTCTTTGATATTTGCAAAATTATGCATTCTATTTATGTATAAGTTAAAGTCTTATTCACCGTTTCACCTTACTGAATTCAGTGCAGAGGTAATGAATGTGGTTTCACAAGGACGCACCAGCACACTGAAGGGTGGGAGCCACGCATGTGTGAGCCACGTCAACCCCCGGCATGTGCATGTCTGTGTGTGTGTGTGTGTTAGACCAGCATACATGCGATGTTACAAAGGTCAAAGGTAAGAAGTGGGAAGGGTCAAGCTGTGCAGCATGGACCAGGATGACACACACACACACACACACACACACACACACACACACACACACACGAAAAAGAGCGAGTGGTTCTACCTTTGATCTGCCTGCGGATCTTTGTGAGGTCGGTCATCCATTTGAGGACTTTGGGATTAGCTGCCCTGTCTCCATGAGAGGGCTGCGTAGAGATGAGGAGGAGAGAGAGGACAGAGCAAAGCTTCACTGAAAAGGTCATGACAACACTGTGGAATTTACAACACTAATTTAAGCACTTGGCTGATGTTTTTACATACAGAGACTTACAATCTTAAAAATAATCTTGCAGCCTGGGACTGCGCTCAGAGTAGAGTTAATGCTACATCCTCTTGTGCCCGCCTTAACTTGATACAGTTTAAAGTCTTTCACCGAATTTATTATACCAAATCAAAACTATCCAAGATATACCCAGACATTGATGACAGGTGTGACCGCTGTAATTCTACTTCAGCCGACATGGCTCATATGTTTTGGACTTGTCCAAAGTTAAGAGATTTTTGGTCAACTGTTTGCAAAACTTTAAATGAAGCATTTGACACGAATGTGAGGCCGAATGCAGAAATGGCCATTTTTGGTATATTAGTAAGTGAGGTCTTAATAACCACTAATAAGAGAAACGCGTTTGCTTTTGCCTCCCTGTTGGCTCGTAGAAGGATAGTATTGGAGTGGAAATCTCCTAAACCGCTGTATGCGTCAGTCTGGCTTAACGACCTGATGCTATTTCTGAAGTTAGAAAAAATTAAGTATTTCTCTAGAGGATCAACAGATACATTCCATAAGATATGGGATCCGTTGTTGTTGTACTTTGAGAGGCTTAACACTCTCCCCCCAGATAATATAAGGCCCTAACAGCTCTGCCCAATACACACAGTTGCATTGTCTGATGCCTGACATGAGCTTTACACGAAGTGCGAACTGCTTCCTCTGTCAACCATGGGATCGTTTTTCAATCAAAAAAACAGAAATCAAGACACTGTAACCATATGGTTTGATCTGTATTGTTTTATCTTTCTTGAATAAAAAACATGGTTTAAAAAAAAAAATAAAAATAAATAAAAAATAATAATAATCTTGCACTTTATTTTTAACGTTTAGGTCCTCTGACCTTCATCAGATAAAGTTCATATATGAAATGAGGAGGAAAGGGATGGGGAAAGAAGACCGAGAGGCGTCAGAGTGAGTTAAAGGAGGGAGGAGGAGCAGGAGGATGGAGGTGTAGGGACTGAAATGTCTTAGAGTGATTGACAGTGTGCAGGATTTTTGGATGGATAGGGTTTATATATATATATATAAATAAATCAATTATATATACAGTATATATATATATATATATATATATATATATATATATATATATATATATATATATATATAAAAATTAATTATATATACAGTATATATACATACATACATAGTAATTTGTACCTTATAGTTTCTCTCCTTCTCAAATTGCTCTTCAAACTGCTTGATTTTCTTTTTCAGGTGCTGAAGCTTCTTGGTGAGTTGGTGGGTCATTGAATCTCCTCCTCTCATCGCCTCTTTGGAGCCAACTGATGCTCGCCGCGGCCTGGAATGACAGAGGATACATGAAGATGAATAAACTGCCAAAAATACATACAGTTTAAACCCACAAACACAATCTACTAGCAATGCTAGTGAGTAAGCTGCAGCTGGATGTCCGTGCCTGATAGTACCTCTGGGCTTTGGTTGGTGAGATGGCGTCCGGGTCCTGCTGGAGGAATCGCTGGGCACCGTGCGCTCCGAAATCAAGAAAGCGTCGTGCCAGGAGGTGAGGGTGTGAGCGGGAAGAGGAGGGGGAGGCTTCCTGCCCTCCCTCCTCCTCGTCCTCCTCACCGTCCTCCTCCAGGGGGAGCAGGGGGAGAGGAAGCATGCGGCTAGCCAGTGGGGAGAGCTGCGCCTCTCCGCTCTCGCTGTCGTCCTGCCAAGATTTGAAAGCGGGGACGGGGTCTGGAGAGAGGACAGAAACAAAGAGAGGAGAGAGTCAGAGCAAGTTAACAGAAGTCAGTAAAGGAGGGACAGAAAAGACAAATTTAATAATTAAGAGGTATATATATATATATATCAATAAGACGCACACAAAAAACACCTGAGAGCTGTTTAGCAGATACATTTAACAACAAATTAATTTATATTCTTTGGTACCCTGCTGAGTCACTCTTTGCCTGATTAACGGTGTCTTGACTGTCAGCGCTATGGTAATGAGCTGAGTCAAGGGGAAAAAAGGGGAAAGGAGAGGGTGAAGGAAGGGTTGTGACGATAACGAGACAGTGGCGGGAAACAGAGGAGCAGAAACCCCATTTTCACCTGGTATTAAAATTTGCGTGATGTGATCACAAGTGGACAGCTCTAAGTACAGGTGCGAATGCACCCAGGGCGCATTGAGATCCGATCACTCAGACCACATTCGGAGATGGTCTGGGTCACATATGGCCACAATCTTATAGCAGTGAGTATGCGTATGTGTCCTGGGCCACATTAAGGATCACCTACTAAACTGTGAATGGAACTACATACTCATTCAAAGTTTTCATGTCATAGAAACCACTGAGAGTGAATTGTGTGTTTTAGATGTTATTGTCATAATGTTGGTGATGTGTGGGTGTGTTTGTATATCCCCAGTTATCGGAGCTCTGTGCCCCACAGTTGCCTGGAAAAGGCAGCAGCCAGTATTTTTTGTTTCATAAAGCGTTGCTGAATTCACAAATATTATTATTATTTTTTTTAAATTATTAGTTTATTTGTCAGGGACAATGCAGTGCACATTATTACATACATAATTATCATAGTCAAAGCCATAACAATATGTGTAGATGTGTTGCATAAAAGGTTTCTAGCCAATTGGCTAATTTGCAACCCCAGTCCCTGGTCAACCCTTTTACACAATCATGCAGCAAATACATTGTATACTAATATATTACATCAACATTTCACAGAGTCGTGACCACATTAAACAGAACAGCACATCATGCAACAACACACACCCCAAGCACCCGGACGCTCACACTCACTCACCTATACCCTAACCATAACCTTGGCAGCCATATACAAACAGCCATGCATCCACAGACAATACATTACTACAACACAGCTGACTCAGTGGTTACATGTTTGGTTTTCTTTCAGCCAGTATTTCACCATTCTATAAAATGTTTTCAGTTCAGTTTGTGTTTTTATTTCTGTTGGTAAATTATTCCAAAAATGGGTCTCTATCACTGAAAAACATGACTGGCCGAAAGTAGTTTTGCGCCCCTCTGCTATGCAGTTGCCACCCACTACTCCCCTAGTGGCCACTCTCCTTGCATTTGTTTTTGTCACAAAAGGACAGAGTACGGCTGGAGCTAGATTATTTGCGCATTTGAAAGTCAGTTTAAGAAAAGAAAACTTAATAAAGCTATCAAAATTTAAAAGCTTGTATTTCTGTACTAACAAACAGTGGTGCCACATTGTTGGTTTCCGATCCATTATTTTCAGTGCCTGTTTGTATAATGATATGATGGGTTTGACTGTTGTCTGGGAAGCTTGGCCCCATACAGTAACACAGTAGGATAAGTGAGAGAGTATCATGGCATGGAAAAACAATAAAGCTGCCTTAACAGGTATGTAATGCCTCATCATTCTAAAACAGTTCAGGTTTGTCCGGACAGTCTTACAGAGTTTGTTAATGTGTTTATTGAATTTGAGTTGGGAATCCAGAGTAATACCTAGAAATTTAAATTCCTCAACTTCCTCTATGGCCTCTTGGTCTATTTTGATAGTACACTTGGCTTTCCCTCTTATAGAGAAGCACATAGATAGTCTTTTTGATGTTTAGCATCAGATGGTTATCTTTAAGCCACTGGGATATACCCACCATTTCCTTGGCCAGGGTCTCTGCTACTGCACTTGGTGTCCTAGCTGATGCATAAATCACTGTATCGTCAGCATACATCTGACAGTTAGCTGACTGACAGCATGTTGGTAAATCGTTTATATATAAACTAAAGAGCAGAGGCCCCAAGATGGAGCCCTGTGGGATACCCATTGTGGATTGTAGTGGCATTGAGAGTTTTTATTTTAACATGTTGCTCTCTATGCTCCAGATATGATGCAAACCAACCAATAGGATGTTCAGAGAAGTTGAAGGTGGTGAGTTTATTCAAGAGTATATTGTGGTTCACGGTGTCAAAGGCCTTTTTAGGTCTATAAACACAGCTCCCACAACATTGTAAGATATTACTTCAGACATTCCTATACTTAAGTCGCACGTCACATGTTTTATTTGCGTATATAGAGCGAAGAAGTCAGATCCGATCACAAGTGGTCACTCAAGACGCATTTGGAGGGCACATTCTACTGCCAGGTGGGAACACACGTAATTAAAGCTGTCCACTTGTGATCGGATCACTCAGATCGGATTTTAATACCAGGTAGTCAGGAATAAGTGTCCTGATCCATCCATCCATCCATCCAATAATCCTGTTGCAAGAGGGAAGAGCAAAGATGAGAGCAAGAAAAAGAGTTCCCCAACTGTGTTAGAAGAGTGTTTCACATGCAGGGATTTATTTATAATCAGTATTACAAAAGCACATTTTAAGATGTGAGAATATATTAATAAAGTTTTCTGTACTGTGTCCAAAGCGGCAACAGGAAAGGATGAAAGACTAGACAGGTAGGCTGGTGGATGGGCGGGTAGATATGAAACAACTTACCTTGGCCTTCTTTTTGCAGATGCATGCATGAGAAATCTATGGGAGGGAGGTGGAGATGTGAGGGGGGTGACGCTGTTTGGATTGAAGGAGGACAAGAAGGAGGACGGAGAGAAGAAAAAGAAGGAGGAGGAGGAGGGACAGGAAGAGAGACAGTGGAGACGAGGAGCAGTGAGGTCAATCATTCATAACAACTTCTCTCTTCAACATTCATTCAGTCAATGGAGTTTTTCACTAAAAACAAATATATTACATTTTATGGTGCCCTTTTTTTTAGATTAAATATACTACGGACTTTTAAATTTGAGAGCTTTTAAAGACAACAACATTAATGTATATAAATGACATTTCGCTTGGATGGAGTGTTTTCTAGATGTATAAATAAAGAACATCAATATAGAAAACCATTGAAAGCGTCTGTTTTACTGTGCCGTTTCCTTCTCTATTACAATGACATTATATTGACATTATATCTCCTACCTTCCCATTGGTTGTCAGGGAAGAGTTGGAGGTGGGGGTTGTGGCCAGAGTTTGGTTGGCATGGCGACAGGTGGTTCATGTTGGTCTTGGTGGTGTTGGCGTTCTGATCACAGCGGCATGAACTTGAATCCTGGAGGAAGAGAAAGAGAGATTAAAAAAAGTAAATCAGGGATGGAATGGAAAAATAAATAAAATAATTGAAGATAAAGGTACAAAAGATAAAAGAAAGAAATTAATTAAAAGCAAACAAAAGAAGGAAAATACAGCAGTGAGACAGATACTGTAACATAAACTTGAAGTAATAATTTGGCAAATGTTTTTTAATAGATCCAAAAATGACTCTTCTGTGCTTGTAATTCAATTTAATTAAAAAGGCTCCTTCGAAATAAAATCAACACAGAAACCATTATTCTCATATATTCCATTTTATTGCTACTTACACAGCTTATGGTGTCAGTCTGAGTCTGCTCCATGATGTCACAGGATTGATCGTCCAGACTGAAAACAGACAAATTTGAAACAATAACTATGACTAAAAGTAAAGTGAACAAAATACTCAACAAATATTTCCCCAAATTGTAATTCTTAGGGGACATAACTTTTATATATTTTTGCTCAGAAATCTAGAACAGCATTTTTTGGTTATAGCTATGTAACTAAATATATTGCCTGACCAGTCTTTATGTGCAAACACTGTTAAAAGCAAACTAAGTCACCTCACGGACCTGAGAAATCTTTGGCTTTGAGCAAAATCCAAACCATTTTTGGACGCACTCTCGCCAGAACAATTTAGTGATGATAATTTGGAGATCCCAAAGTATTTAGTCATAATCCTTCACCCTTATTTGGAGTCTTCCTGAGACACTGTTGGTGTCTGCGGCATATCTGAACAACAGCTGAGGAAAAGTCACACAACTAAAAGCCTTTCCACACCATAAATGATTTATTGTTGGAAAATCTCACATTTGTTACAAATAAAATCAATGCCGTGTCCATTGATCGTTTTATTCTGCTGATTAACTTTACCCATTTTTCCTGAATAAATGTGAAACAGCATTTAATCATTGCTGACCTGAACCATTTTTACAACTAAATACCAAGTGACACATCAACCACAGTGCATTAACTGTGCTTGTTAAAGCAACACCAAAGCACTTTTCCTCTTTGGTCCCCCTACAGGTTGGAAGCGGAATTGTCCATTACCGCTGTCATTCGAACTACAGATCCGCTACCCGATCTGGCAAACTTGCATAGTGCGGTTATAGCCGATAGAGGGTCGCAAAGCGAATGCAGAAGTGCTGTTCACCCTGTTACGAGTTGATGAACCACTGAAACGATTTTGGAAACAAAAGAATATTTGGTGTTGCTTTAACAATCACAAGCTGAAGGCATGATACAATATGATGTGTAAAACTACATGAGCTTGCAGTGTTAGTTAATATGTGTTATGAGTGAGAGAGAGACAGGGATAATAAAGGTCTGTTTTAGTGTAAAAATGAGCTGCGGCTGAGACAGCATGTTGACATTCCTGCATGTGTTAAAGAAAATGAATTTCTCTCTGGGGAAGAAGGAAGTCTCTCTACATCACTAAGATTCACGAGGCAATAGACTAAATATAGCACACACATATATCTACCTCGTCCAAATAATGCCTAAAATTTTCATTGATGTCTTGAAATTCTGGTCTTGATAATTCATTCTCACTCTGATAACTGTGCTTGTACTGTATATTCTTGATGTAAGGTGAAACTGAACTTAATAAAGGCAAACTGACAATCCACCTAGCTCACCTGGCAGTGTTGATGTTGTTCTCAGCATCTCTGACAGCCTCTGCATCCAGGTCCATTCCCGAGCTCTCCTCAAGGGTAGCACCAGTGTTCAATGAATCCTGGGAGAAAGCAACAGCAGATTAATTTGATTGTTTTTATGAATGGAAATCAGAGACTTAAACAAAACTAGTTGAGCAGAGCAAGATACATTATTGGGTATGAATAGAAACAAAAAGAAATCGGACATAAACAGGTGAATCCCTACTCTTAGAAACTACACACATCATCATGTTTCACTTCCTTTGAGCATTCGGGAACACGCTGTTTTTGTGCTAACTAAAAAAAAAATCCCAAAGTGAAGGCGAAGGGGCTTTTACCATCACAACTTCTAACCTTTATAACTCACAACCCAGAACTTTTAGGTTTCATTGTAATCGTTATCACTTAAACTGCAGCATCATTGATTTAAGGCTCTAAATATCCACAACGGACTGTGTTGCGTTTGTCAGAAAAGAAAAGTTGTGGTGGCTATCACATGAATCTGTGGAACAACTCAGAGATGTAGTGAGGAGCAGTATGATGACTCATTGTGTAAACCTGTTGTACATGAAGCACATATCCCACTGGTATTATAACTGTTACGTAAAGAGAGTAAATGGTGTGTATGTGTGTGTGTGTTTTGCAGTTTGGCACACAGGTGTTGCTGTCATTCTTTGACAAGAGGTGACAGGTTTCTCAATAGTCCCAGGACACATCTCACTGCCATGATGTCATCTCTGCCGTCTGGACACTAAAATGGTTCTTGGGACAAAAGCTCTGACGCTAAAGGGCAGTTTAAGGGAAGGTAGTAGCATTGAGGGGATTTGATTTCCACTGTGACATGGCTCACTAAAACACTATGTGACTCTCACTGAAAGTAAGACACATTCTCTGTATGTAACTGTGATTTGAAAATTTGATCCTAATTTTGGTCGTATTTTTTTCTCACCAAAATGTGAACAATGTGGAATCAAGAGTTTGGGTGCACTTGAAGCTACATCCATTCTTAAACCTAGCATGGCATACAGAGGGTGTAAAAGGTGGATATCATTGTGGACGATGCAGAAACTCACTGGATACTGAGCAGCACTTTTCAAGTATATTTCAGCCTCGAGTCATTCCCTCGTGACTAGTTAGTAAGAACAAAAACACTGCCTCTATGTCTCAGCATATTCATTAATCTGTGTGTACATTTGTAAAACGTGTTTGTTTTCGTCTCTGCTGGCTACCCCAGCAGAATTCCAGTTTTTGTAGCAACCAAATCAGAACAAAGATGGACTGTGCTGATTATATCAAACATTCAGCCTTGAGGTTAAAAAAAACAAAACATTCAGCCTTGGAATGAATGGACAGACTGAGACAGGAAGGAGGTTAGCTATGGGAAATATGCTGCCAGCCCACACAGCAACTGGTCAGGATCTGTGCATTGTCTGTGAACATTTTTGAGGGAAATCTCCACTTTGTGTGTGTGTGTGTGTGGGTGTGAGACATGGATGATTCTGTGCTGCTTGTCGGATGTGTATTGGATATGCGACCTAAAACATTGATATTGTGTGTTTGAGCATGTGCAGATGTAAAGTATATGTGTGGTATGCATTTGGTTGTGTGTATGTTTCCCACAGACCTGTGTGTCTTCCTGGCTGTGTTGTATGTGCTTCTCGGTCTGCGTGAGTGGGGTCTCCCCTTCTGTGTTGCAGGGACTGTCCTCAGGGTCAGTTTGTTGCTCCTTGTCTCCATGGCAACCCTGGTCTGCAGGCTCATTGGGATTCACCCTTGAAAACAACAAATACAAATCTTAATAAAATAGTAACTTAAAATAACACTGACACTGTGCCTTTATGGTGGAAGTGCATGGGAACATTAAGCTGCCTATTTCAGTATGCAGTGCAAAACTACCGGACATGTTGTTTTGTCTCAGAGGTGACTGACCACTGAACAGCTGCTCCCATCAATGTAGAGTTTGCTAATTAACATCATAGCTGTCAACATATTTACTGGTAACCTGAACCATCTGTCTGGCTTCGTGCGTTTGTACATAATGTTCACTACGGCAAATATGGTTCTTTAAAGTCATCCGATGCCACTTCCAACCCTTGAGGAATCTGTGTAACGCATGTTTCTACCAACAGGTGCATGGAGGGAAAGAAGCAGAACAAAACAGGTTGTTTGGATTAGATTTTTTTGATTTGATTTATTTAGCACATGTAAAAAAAAAAAACAGTGTTACATCTACGACAAAATAAGTTTAAAAAAAAGACATGCAAAGGAAACCCAGAAAAAGGGGTTTGACGTGTTGGGTTCCCTAAAATAATTCAACGAAAGGTGGCATATAGAAAATAAAAAATAAAAAACAGTTGCACAGTCTGCACAGTTTTGGCATAGCTGTACAGAACATCAGTGTGAATATGTTCTTATACTTGAAGTGTAATTGGTTTTCATGATTGTCTATGTACTGTATGTGTGTGTATGCAATCTCACCCCTGGCTGTCATAGTTGCTGAGGTCTTGGCCGATGGAGGTTTTCAGATCAAAGAAGTGCTGCTCCACTGCAGCCCTGATGGTTCGCTGGATTATCCTGGGAAAACAAAAAAAACACATGGGCGTTATTTATCAAAATGTATGTGTATTCACTTTTTTTTTATGTGTATTTCTTTCTTTTTTTTACTGTGTTATGATGCATTAAATTTGACTGAAAAGGGCATTTTCCTCACATAATTTCTCATGTTTTTATCAGATTTTTGTGACACCTTAAAATAAGTTTTATTTCAGTTTTCTTTGAGGCAGTCAAACTTTTAAACTTTGGTAAGGCAGTAACTAATCAATTGTGAATACTGAGTAATGATGCAGCCCATGTTTCCTCCACTGGAATGAGTTTAGTTCAACCTTAATAAGGGTAAACCATAACAGCTCAGTTTACCAGTGATTGTGTCTACACAGGACCAAAGCCAAAAGTTTACTGGGTTTACTTAACTAGTTTGGATAAGATCCTGTGACAATCTGTTTTCTCAGCAGTGGTGGGACTGTATGGCAGAAAAAATACCAACACAGCGCAGCCAAAAAAAATATCTGGTAAATTCATATTCATATATTAAAATCAAATCCCAAATCAACTTTTGTTTTGGACTCAATATGAGTGCCTGCATGTATCAGGGTGGTTGATTCACGTCAGTGTAATTTTCAAACTTTAATTATGCAAAGTTCAATTCACTAACAGCTATCACCATGATGAGAGCACTAATACAGCAGCTTGTCAGCAACCTGTGGTGCATCGGATATATAAATAACAGATTAAATATAGTATAATTCAGCTATTCACTTCTGCTAAATAGGAATTCAGTACTGGAAAACGACTGATCATTAATAAATTATACATAGATGACAAGTAACACCGGTCTTCTATAATAATGCATGTTATAAAATTTGTATTTTTTGCAAGTACTTTGCATCTTTTGAACTGTAACCTGCATTGTAGTCTATATACACAACCTTCCACTTCCAGGATTGTTCCATTGCCGCCGGAAATTCCGCCGTATGTGCTTCTTTTCGGCCGGATATCCGTTACCTTCCGCTTTCTTTGTGTTGGAATTTTAAACTCCGGTGGATTTATGAGGACTATGGTTAACTGCTCCTCAGATCTCTGCAGGGTAAATCCAGACAGCTAGCTAGACTATCTGTCCAATCTGAGTTGGCTGTTGCACGACTAAAACAACTTTTGAACGTACACGTTCCACCAAAACGAGTTTTTTCCCGAGGCTATTTTCCCGTGCCTCCGTCCGGCGCTTAGCGCCGCCCATGACGATTGTGATTGGTTTAAAGACCAATAACCAGAGCATGTTTCTCTCCCATCCCGGAATGCTGTGTGGACTAGCCAGACCCTCCTCCGCAGCGCTTGTGGAGGAAGGTCTGGCAATGCGAGACTACCTGCATTACCAACAAGAATTCATAACAAAAAATATACTATATTATATTTAATAATCCTTCAAACAATCCGATTTCCTCTGACTGATCAGAATAAAAACTAATCACCTAAATGTTTTAACAGTTCAATAACTTATGTAAACTGTAAAATAAAGCTACTATTCTCTGTTCTACAATGATTGTCAATTGAATTGTCTCTACATGAGATTAATTTATGTGCTCTTTTCTTTTTATATGTATTTAGTTATATTGAATCCAGCAAGTTTAGTTGATTGTTCACCCATTTAAGAATAATGTTTAGCAGTAACCCAGTCATGATGCACAGGTTAAAACCTTCATCTCTGGAACCACATATAAGCCTCATCACATAATCCTACCTCTCATCAGCCTATTTTAATGAATAGAAAGACCTCTACTAATCAATCAACAACTGGAGCTTTAAATGACAAACTGATGTGTTTATCTCCATGCCAAAAACAGAAATGTTTCTGGCAGTGAGGTATATAAAGTAAGAGACATATACTGAAGGTGAATAATGAATCAAACATTCTGTGAGCCTAATAATCACTGAAATGGTTTATTTTCCATTCTGGGCTAATTTAAGTCCTTATTGAGTCAAAAAACTTGGTCCAGTTCTAAAAAGGATTAATAATGTTTAAATTAGAAGCGAGGGAGAAGAGTGGAGACATTACGGCCTATAAAAGGTAACAACAGCAGTCACACTCTGAACTCTTCCACATCGACATGTGATGGTTGATCTACAGGCTCTACTGAGATTTTATTTAACTTGCTCGCCACGCATGTGTGTGTGTGTGTGTGTGATCATAAAGTATCCCTCCTTAATTTACTCTGACTTCTTGCGGGCTGTTAGCTTTGTTTTCTCCTCCAGCTGAGACAGCAGTAGAGGTTGAAGACCTGGTAGAAAAATACATTAACTGGGAAAAACACCCCGCTCTCTTCACACTCCTCCACACCACCTGCTGCTTCTGATGGATCATACTTTCTACTGTTTGTTCCTCAAATAATTTTTTCTATTTTTCACATTTATATTATTAAACATCTCTACTCTGTATAATAAATTTGCCAAATCAAACTGGGTGTGTTTGGCGTATAAAACAGGAGACTATATACAAGGACTTGGAGCTGGGACAAAACTGTGTTTGGGCTTTAGATCCATGGCCATTTAAGGTAAAACTCTGAGGTCAAATACATGTGTGTGTGAGTTGAGGATATATCGGACACACACACACAAACAGTGCACACATTTCTCTGGACCACAAGCCCACCTTCGCCTGCAGCAGCAACTCAACCTCTAAGTGTAGGAAGCTCACTAATAATAACTATCCATCACACACAAACACAGTTACTTTCACATAAAACACTTAATCAGTAAAATATGCTTGCAGCCTTTCTCTCGCTCTCACACACACACACACACACACACACACACACACACACACACACACACACACACACACACACACACACACACACACACACACACACACACACAGAAAATGTGCGGCACCATAGAAAAAAAGAAAAGCACCATATGTTTTTGCTGCTGTCGTCTGAATTTTGTCTAAAACCTTTCATGCCTCCCAACAGAGGAGAGCCCTTTTGAACCCATCCTGGTAGCCAGAGGAAAGTGAAGACATTAAACACTCTCAGAGAAACAAGACGGTCTATGCAACCAAGGCCCTTGTAGCTATCTAATGGATGTCTGGAAATGTGCTAGCAGTTAATGTACTCGCATGACACCCAGAAGATAGTCAAACTACTGGAGAATGAAATTCAAGTGGCATGTTTTCCCTTACAAGCTAGGAAGATTAGTATGCTAGTATAATTATTCTTCATTATTGGTAGCCTAATTTCTGAAATGTCATGGTCAACAAGCCCAGAGCAAACCAATTGAGGACCTCATCCACTATTTAACGTTTTAAAAATGAATACAATAAGTTTGTTTTTTAAATTTCTGTGGTACCTATCATTCTGTCCATCCATTTGCGTATAAACAACTGCTTATTTATCTTATTATTGTTTCCTTGTTTTCTTAAATTTAATCTTGCACCGGTTTGTGTTTATCTAGAGGAAAAGGGAATTATAAACATTTTTATTTATTTTTTTAAATACAAAGGTCAGCCCAGTTCTTGGCATATTGAAAAATATAAAGTAAGCCAACCTGAAGTTAAATGTTGTGCCATTATATTAGAGCTGAAAAAATTTGTTGAATAATCAATTAGTCTATGTCAAATGCAAAACATTATTTGTATATTATTATTACATTTACACTATTTTCTAACACTATTTGAATAAGTAAGAAAATAATCAGCACATCAAGTAATGATATTTTGATGTCAACAAATGCAGCCATTTTGTTCTCTTTTGTAATTGATGAATTAGACTATTCACGTTGTCATCTGTTATTCCTAAACCCTGAGACATTTTGTGTTTGTGCCATCAAGCCTTCAGGGCAGTATATTAACATTAATGTATAGCACCATAGAAAATAATCTTACTCTGTTTCCATGTCATGCTGTGAACAGCCAGAAGCCTGACTGTCATGTGATTGGGGAGTTCATGTCCTTGAGGCTCTAAAAGCACAGAGCCATGCAAAATGCTTTAGTTTAGCTTCATAATCAAAACACTTGCTCTTCAAACTTCAGCTAAACTGGTTGTCTTAGCCTATGTTTACAGTTTTTCTATTATCGTCTCTTAAATTATAATAACTACTTGCTTGCTTTTTTTCCAATTAGTTGAACATTAAATGACTTGTTGCAGTTTCTTAGTGTGGCTGGAATTTTAGGTGTACATTGGTGTAGGCTGTTACAGTGTGTGTACACAAAGAAGTGTCTATGTATGTTATCGCAAATGGCTAGATTGCTGGTGAGAGTGTGTGTGTTTGTGTACTTACTCAGCAGAGTCAGCAGGCATAATGGATATAGGGGAGAGGTGGGAGCTGTAGAGAGAGAGAGAGAGAGAGAGAGAGAGAGAGAAAGAAAGAGAGAGAGAGAGAGAGAGAGAGAGAGAGAGAGAGAGAGAGAGAGAGAGAGAGAGAGAGAGGAAAAGGACAGCATGGTTAGAACATCACGTACTCCTCGACTCCTTTCCCATACCGACATGAAATGACCTTGGAGGGTGTCGGGCAGTAAGAGTCAAAACAGGGAAGAAGAACGACAATAACCATGAACACATATGTCCATACTGTGTGTGTGTGTGTGTGTGTGTGTGTGTGTTTTAGAGCCAGAGACAAAAATGAAATAAAGAAGAAAGTGTGTAAGTCAGCATGATGAGTGTATGTTCTCACTGCAGTTGTCTCCTAATCTAAGATCCCTTGTGCCAAATGACAATTCAGTCTCTGGCGCCACTCTGGGTGGGCAGATTGTTATTTAGGCTACAGAGCCTGCTGATCAGATAGAAGGATGTGTGTGTGTGTGTGTCAAGTCATATTTGTTCTTCGATGGTCCTCCATAAGCAAGGAAGTGTGTATGTGTGTGTGTGTGTGGCATGAAACAGGGAGGCGGCTCAGATGTGTCTGTTGATTCAGCAGCATGCCGCTGGTCTCACAAACACACTGGCACGCCAGATTTATATAACACTCCTACACACACAACACAAGGTTGTTCACATTATGCCAAGTGCTTGGGTACATCTCATATATACTGTGTGTGTGACTTAGGCGGTCAAACTGATTTCATTAGAAAAACAGCTGAAGTTCCACAACCTTTTTGTGTGGATGTATTTTCTCTCTCTCTCTCTCTCTCTCTCTCTCTCTCTCTCTCAGTCATGAGGTTGATCGATACAGACTGAATTATTAATGGCACATACTGTAGGAAATGATAATGCCCTCCATCTTTATTCTTCTTTCTCTACCTTTTATTCTCACCCTTCCTTCTTGTTTCTATTCTTGCCATCCAACTATCTTTTCTGCCCTCCTCTCATTATTTCTCTCGTGATTTTAATTTCTCTTTCTATTTACATACCACTTTATTGATTATTCCCGCTTACCTCTTTACCTTTTTCTCTTCCATTTCTCTCATTCCACCCCATCATGCTTTATACAAAAATATTTTTATATCATCTCTACCCTTCGCTTATCTTTCTCCGAAGTTCTCATTTCTCCACAGTGTTTCTTTCCCCTTTAATCTCCTTCTGCTCCCTCGATTCTTACTGGCTTTGAATTCAACAAGCATCTTACATTCCCCTTTCTAACACTGTAACCTTGAGTGTGAATGTGTGTGATGGAGACACAGACACAAAGAGAAGTGTGGAGATCAAACAGTAAGCCTGCCAAAGCAGCCCAAAAAACTGTGGGTGTGAGGGAAGTAATTAAATGTGAAACGCTTCTGACTTTGTGTAAGGCCAACATCTATTTTGGCCATCTCTCTCCAACATCTGACAAATATATTTGAGTTCATAATTATCTGGATTGAGATTACATCAGATCTTCTGTTAGTCAGCATAGAGAAATGCCCTTTAAACAGGAATACACTCTGCAGGCTCTTTACAGCTGCAACTATCCCTTAGCAGCGTTGATAACATCTGACGGCTCAGGCCCCCCTGCTGAGTCGTGCCCTAAGGGGCGGCTGCATTACTAACAATAGATCCTTGATAGGGTCCTTGAAGATGTTACATAATCTCCATGTGCCTTAAGTAGCAAAGATAATATCTGATCTACTATTTTCCCCCTAAACTCTTAAAAGTAAAATCGTTGTTGTGTCCTCTGGGGTATTTCTGGCCTCCTCAAACTCCCTAAGCAGCAGCAGAGATACTATTTCTATCAGCGTCAGTTAAGCCCTAAAGGACCATACATGACACCCTTTATAGGACCCTTTTGGGCATTTCTTCCCTGCCGGAGACACCACGAAGGGCAGATTGGACTTTGGAGTATTATTGACCCTGGTGTAGTAGAAAGTGGTTTTGATTATGTCTTAAGGTGGAAAGCTTAAGGTGGTGCTTTACTAGCTATCATACTAACAGACATGCTCTACACCACAGGGACAGAAGGGCACAGTGTATGCTGCAAAGCCCTTTTGGTACAGGTACATGACAGATTGCAAAGGACAACACATCAGTCTCTTTTTGTGCTGTTGTCCATTATACTATATCAAACACCATCAATTATCTTCTAACACAACTTTAATAAAATATGCACCTTTATATTCTGTTTTTAAATTATTAAAATAAGAATATTAACTTCTACTAACATTAGTTTTTCTAAAAAATATATTAATAAAACATTCAAGTGAGAAACTATCCACTGGTCATTGCTCAGACAAAAATATATAGCGATATACAGAGATGAGACCTTGATAACATCTTAAGGAGACACACTTTTAGCTAGCTGCTCGTTGGCAGTGACACTGTAAAACCTTTTAGAGTGACCTACGTAGACAGTGACGTTGTCTTTGATAACGTCTCAGAAACAAACCAATGCTCCGCTTGTTTACAAAATTGATTTAGCGGTGACAACTGAGGCTATTTTTCATCTGCTCATATCTAGGAGCTGCACATCTTCATTGGTTTGATTTCATTTAAAATGAGATTAAAACACATTATACGCATTATTAGTTTACTATTATATGATTTCCCTAACTGCTTCATCAAACACATCCTAAAGGCATCTGAGGTGAGTGGCGAAGGGAAACAAATTCTTGCCAGATTCCCTGAGATCCCATTAGGCTAATCTGCTGTCTGCTAACCAGAGTCCTCAGCATGATCACAGCAAGGAAACATCTCTCTGGAGGCAGATTACTGCATTAGAAGGAAGGTGAGCATCACCTGAGGGCTAAGTAATGCACATGTGTTTTTATTTTAATAGAAAGTATAAAGTAAATATTAACATAATATTATAATACAGCATCTATTTATCCATCTAACCTGTGCTTTTCACGTTTCAGTACCCAGAGATTTCAGTACCCAGTAATATCACTCTCAAGTTCACAAGTTAACATTATAGTTCATTTTAAAGTTGTCTGTGATGTCATGATTTCTATGATCCTGTTGAGAAAACGGCTTTATAACTACATTAACTGACACATAACGATTTTATACAAGAACACCATAAAATGCCTTTAAAAGGTGGACATATAAGCACAGATCTAAATCATCATTGTTATCTATTTTAACATGGGAGAATAGCTCTATGTGGACTCCATAATCTACATATTTACTGCCAATTTACTGGTGACATATTACTGCCCCTGAATGTTTTACTAGTTATGAAACCATTAGAGATTTGTGCATAGCTGAATAGAGCATTTTTTTTACTACACAATCTTCTCTCACTTCTAGAAGTAAAGAATATTAGACCTCATATCATAATCTAGCATTTTATATCTCCAGAAGGTTTGTGACCTTCAAATATTAGCAGAGGCTGCTGTTGATCTACTGCAGCAAAATGTAGAAATTCCTTCCTGCTTATTTTTTAATACTCTGTTCCAAGGTAAAGTTCTTATTTTTTAAACACTCAGTTGAAAAAAAAAATGCATGGTTCAGTCCAGTCTCTGCTGCCTTTCAGCATTTGGCCAAGGTAATTTTTGTTGTAAAAAATTACGCAACTGGCCTAAACGTATGTACTATATACTACATATCACATATACTGTATAGGCCAAGAGCATCAGTTCCCCAACGTATTTACTGCAGAGCTGAAAGGCTGTGCTGTGGTATCAGCTGCCTCGTCTCAACTGAATAAGACTACAACAAAAACATGTCAGAATTTAAATGAATTAACAAAATAAAATGACAACAGGAACTTTGTGTCGTCAGTGGAGATGGTAACAAGGAAAATGGCTGATGAAGGGTGTCGTACATTATTTATAACAATTATTCTGGTGGCTCGATATAAAGGAAACAAAGATAGTGAGTGTGAGTGTGTGCGTGTGCGTGTGTGTGTAATAGAGAGAAAGAAAAAGCCTGCAAGTACCTTTTACTGCTTAAGTGTTTCTATGTGGAAGTAACTGTGTTTGTGTGTGATGAATAGTGTGTAAGGTGAGTTTGAGGTTAGCTGTGATTTCAGAGAGGTGCTGTTGTCAGCAAACCTGACTTTGCTCTGTTCTGGCTGGGAGGTACTACAAATTGCTGCAGTCTACGCATCCACCCACGCCCATGCAAATTCCCACCACACACACACACACACACACACACACATAAATAAATAAATAAATAAATATAAATATATATATATATATATATATATAAGCATGCACAAGACAACATATTTTACTTTGGCTAGTAATATACTTTAAACATACACACAGAATCCTAATCATCATCGTATATCTCACAACAGCTCTTCTTGCTGCCTCTGAACAGTAAACATTTAAAGGGCTTCATGTCAGGGCCATTCAAACAACTCAAACGCTGATGAAGTCAAAGACTCAAGATATGTGTTTGGTTTTCTGATCATTTGTTTGTTTCCATCAGCTGCTTTTTACTTGGGACAATAAATGGCCAGTTAAATGTTAAACAAATCGTGAAAAATTGCACAATTTCTGAGACAAAAAGGTGGCGTCCTACCAAGAGTCCAAAAAGATATTCAATTTGTATGTGAATTACAAAAACGAGGAGATAAAACACAGAAATAGCTGAATCACCAGGGGTCTCATTTATAAAACTGTGTGTAGGATCCTTACTAAAAGTGTACCTATGGCCACAAGCCAAAAATGGCGTATATGCCGAATTCTTTTTTTTATATATTTATAATATATTATATTTTATAAAATTGTGTGTACACACATCTGTAAGCAATGTTCCCTTTATAAATCACAGATTACCCACAAGTGTGCTTACGTGAATCAGCCTCTTATCCCGCGCTGTACACGCCCATTTTTGACCATAAATAGTCAATGCAAAGCACCTCATGAATGCTGATCAGTATGTTAATCACCCTGGCAGTTGTTCTTTCATTACGCCGAATCATAACGACTGGCGGGGAAAAGCAAAAAACTTCTCAGACGCCCGGGAACTGCTGCAAATTGAATTATAATTTTGACCTGTTCTCGCACAGTCTAGGGAAACCTGATCTATAGACTACCTACGTATATTAATAATACTGTCCAAAACGGCAGGCATTACGGCACTTGGGAACAGCTTCGATATACCAGACCTATAATAATATTTAACAGAACTATATATTATATCCAAAACAAGCCTTAGTGATGAAGTTGAAGATTAAATATAATATTTATAAAAAACACTTCTGGAAACAGCCGGTTGCCCCCAGAGTGGCAAGGACCTGTATTTGGACCGGGATGGCACGGTTCCGGTGCGTTGCCCTCTCTACTGGACCAAATTCAGTACATAGATCCAAGAGCACTGCTTTAGGGAATTTAAATCGGAATATTAGCCAGTCATCGTCATGGTCCCTGAACCCTCTTTCTCGCCCGATTCTTCCATTGCCGTAGTCCTCCTGCAGTGCCAGCAGTGCCATCGTGAAGCATTACGCACGGTTGTCACCGCAGTATTTATATGTTTACAACAATGTGATTGTTAACACCTTGCCAAAATCACAAAATCAACTAGTGGTATCCCCCACCCCCGAGATACAATTTAAAGACGAAAGTCTAATAGGCAAACACACTTTTCTTCATACAGTATTAAAGTTTGGACCGATAACAAGGACATTAAGTGTAACAATTACGCGAGAGCTTAACGGCTGTATTTCCAGACTTTGACATTTGATGATATATGCACAGTATTAAAAACAGATATTTAATTATTTACCTGTGTTCTGCTGTTGTCTAATGCTAGGGTATTTGATGCTATCCTAACAAATTTTTATTTAAGATTTGAGTTGGATTTTACAAGGTATTTATGTAACAATTATCACTCAGTGCAAATAACACTGCTAGATTTAATCTTCATAATAACGTGGATGATATGGAGTGAAAAGATGTGCGTGAGGCATCAATACTTAATTAATATTATTATACTAATATTACGAGTAATCGTTATTCTCACATTTACTTTCTGCAGTCTGACTTCAGTTCACCACCTCACAATCTGCGTCGCCAATTCCCACTGTCTCCAAAATGTGCGTATGCGTGGAGGACTGCACATTCTGCCGTCAAGTTTTTTTTTTTTATAAATCACATTTTCAGCCCTGTTTTGTGAGTACGCCACGTTTATAAATGAGATCCCAGAACATTACTCTTCACCTATTAAATATTTCAGTCATTTTTCAAGCAAAAACACCAAATATCTTCTGGTTCCAGCTTCTCCAGTGTGAGGAGTTTCTGTTTGTCTCTGCTTTATATCAAAGTAAATTGAACATCAGACAGAGTAAGACACACTGAGACTTGACCTTGGACTTGCAGCAGAGTAATCGTTATAAATAATCATTAGTTGCAGCCGTAAATAAATACTTACACTACCGGTCAAAAGTGTGGGGTCACTTAGACATTTCCATTCCACTCCATTATAGACAGAATACCAGCTGAGATCAGTTGCATTGTTTTTTTAATCAGGTCAGCAGTTTTCATATTACATTATGTGTTTACATAATTGCAAAAGGTTTCTTGACTGTTGTAGAAAGAAGTGGCTGATCTTTAATGTAATATCTACATTGCCCATTATCAGCAACCATTCATCCAAAGTTCCAAAGGCACAGTCTGTTTACTAATCTGATATCATTTTAAAAGGCTACCTGAGAAAACATTGGAGAACCCTTTTGCAATTATGTAAGCACATAATGTAATCTGAACACTGCTGCCCTAGTTAAAAAAAACAATGCAACTGATCTCAGCTGGTATTCTGTCTATAATGGAGTGGAATGGAAATTTCTAAGTGACCCCAAACTTTTGACCTGTAGTGTACATTTCAAAAAATGGCCATATTTCCTTGATAAATGACTTTAATGAATAATTGTTTCTTAAAATGAAATGTTGCAACTCATTTTCTGTCAATTCATTGACCAATCGTTTCAGCAATAGTGGAGTAAGAAATATTTTATGTTTTTCAAATTAATTGCTAAGAGCTTCTTAAGAAACTGCCAACAACTGTGACTTACTCCAATCATGAGTGCACCTACTTTCATGCCTTAGATATAATAAAAACGGTATGTTTGATTGAGGGAGTACTTATTAAAAGGGGACAAGTGCCATTTCTGCCCCTCCACGTAGCAAAATGCTGACACATCCCCTGCCAGACGCTCCTCCTTTTTTATACTTAGATTGCATAACACAATATCAGCTATTAAGTAATGCCATGATCCCTTTCTCTTCATCTGCTCGGTTTCTATTCCTGTACAAGAAAAGACACAGACTTCCTCTTGTCTCTCTATTCTCTTTCATCTCTGCTTGGTAACAAAACAATGAGCAAGAAAACACAATCTAATCTCATTTCCCTCCATTCATAATAAAAAGGTATTACATCACTTAACATGAAGGTTTCCGGTAATTCATTCACAAGCCGATTCATTCTTCTAACTTTCCACTTCTAATTCTTTTGTTAATTAATCCACTTAATTCATCCAATTTCCTGCCCTTTTTCCTCTTTCACCCTCCAGTTCGTCCATCCATCCAATCATTCATTCCAGTCAGACTAGAGAAGTTACATAACCCTGATGTTTACCTCTGCAGCAGAATGTCACAGGCCATTCTCATTTTCCCAGCTGTGTTTTCTCTCACTGTTCTGTCCTTTTTGTTTTGTCTCAGTTTTTTTAATCAGCCTGTAGGTGTTTCAAGGCTGCCTCATATGTCTGGTAGACCGTTTCTGCCCAGTGCAGTCAGCTTAGGTTATTAAAGTCCAGTCTGTTTTTTATTTTTCAAGCCCTGCAGAGAAGTCGGCTTGACTTTGAACCAAACTCAGCACGATTTCTGTCTCCTTCTTGTTTTTGCCTGTTAACCACTTGACACATCTCCTGTAGGAGCAGTAACCAGCTGGGAAGCTTGGTCTCTCCTTCAGATTTCTTCTCTGTCAAAATCGGGTCGCTCTGTAGGTCAGCCTTGTATCCAGTAGGTGGTTATCCCAGTAGAGCACTTTGAGGTGTCAGCGACAGTACCAGCAGGTCTAGCAGCAGAGTATCGCCTGGGTGCATTCTGTGGCGTCCTCTGAACCGGTGTGTGTGTTCTTAAATGAGTGCGTGTGAGGTTGTCTCAGTCTGCACTGTCTGTAAAAGTGCTGCAGTAAACATCCAGAGCCCTGCTCAAATATGAGCTTCTGATGTAACCAGGCAACAACCTCCAGGAGCACCAATGAGATGGGAGGGGTTGAAGTTGGGAGCCAGTCGTAAAAAGGGAAGGACTTCTGCGAGCCAATCACGAGGCAGAAAGGGGGAGGGAGGATTGATTTTTCTGGTCCACTCAGTGGTGACTATAAACTCAAGCCGGACTAGTGGTCTGTTTAATGGTATGCGCACACGCGCTCGCACACACGCGCGAGATGCACATAATCACAGAAACACACACCTGTGTCTTTTGTATCACCCCCTATGAACCTTGTCTCAGACAAATAAAGGCATCAATAAATTTAACAAATTATTGAGACGAGTGACAGTGATACCTAAAGACCTGAGCAGAGTATGAAAGGACACAAGAGTGGAAGATATGAACACTAAAAAAAAAAGAAAAGAAAGAGAGGAAAGAAGGAGAAAATAAAACAGCAACAGAGAAAAAGCAATACAGAAAAGAGCGAGAGGGCTATTCAAATTAATTAATGTATTTCAAATATGCATTTCATAGTTATATCTGTGTCTACGTCACTCCCAAGGAAACTAGTATAGTTCCTTTTGTCCTCATAATGTTTCTCTGTGAGTCAGCAAGTGTGTTTCCAACAGGATTAGACATGAGGTCAACTTTCTTCAAATCAAAGTAAAAAACGATATCATGCTGGAGATGATACAAGGTTTTACCAAGCACTAGAAAAGGAAGGCGATCAAAAAGGGCTTTGATAAAATAGTTTAACAAAGCGACATCACAAAGAGAAGTGATAAAGACAAAGAACACAAACAGAATAACCTGAGAATACTTGATGAGTTGTTCCAATCTAAATCAAATTAACCTTTTAACTCAGCTGTTTCAGAGGTGCTGCTCAGAACATAATAACCTGGATGACTGAGAACCTTCACGGACATCTTGTTTTATCAGAAGATATTATAGCAGAATTCCATTTTAAGATGCAAGTCATGGCTTTCAGAGATATTTGGCATCTCACTGTAGGACACTGGACAAGATTTGTTAAGTGCAGTTAAAGAGTCTTTGCGCAGGTCCTCAATGGCATGGTGCCCACTAAACAACCAGTCCAAATGCCTAAACCTGAAGTCAGGAATAATACATCATGTTGAAAGAATATTTGAATAGTGGTAACACACAAGTGTTGAGTAAAAATCAATATTATACACAAGAATAAGCCAATACTGTACAAAAGGAAAATAACCACACAATGACTCTTACTCCCGGCAAGATTTAGTGGTACTTCAATTCAAGACAATGTGGCTCTTGTTTAAGAAAAACATACCAAGAAAAAGGACTACACTTAAAAAATTACACCATTTTGTGCAATCTATAAATACAGTATTTTCCATTTTTGAAAGCTTTGTGTCACAGTGGGAGCCAGATACAATGTGCTGCTGATTGTTTTGTCTTTGAAAGATCAAACAGTAAGGTAGTTTGGCAATAATACGTAACAAGGCATCCTGATATACTGTACTGTTTATTTGTAGGCAGGTTAAATAAATGTTAGGTCTGTTTTACCCATACGTGTAAGCTTTACTGTGAAGAACTGCAGCTAATTTAGCTGAAATGATTAGTTGATTAATTAATTTGATTAAAAAAAGTATCGCCCAACATTTTTTAAAAGTGATTTATTGCTTATTTATCAAACAGAACATTTTGCAAGTCCCAGCGACTATAATGTGAGGATTTGCTGCTTTTACCCATTTCATATAATTGTAAATTAAATATGTTTGGGCTATGAACTACTGATCCATTTTAAAGACTTCATCTTGGACTTGTGGTGGGCATTTCTTGACTATTTCTTTATTAAACAATAATCAACAGAATTGATAATGAAACAAACTGTTAGTTGCAGCCCTATTTGCTATGGATAACTGCAATTCAATGCACTAATTTTTAACAGTGTTTCAACCACCGACTGAATCTATGAGGCATTTGGTTAGACCATTTTTGACACCTGCCAACCAATCGGAAACGAGTATTTTATACAAACCTCAATTCCAATAAAGTTGGAATGTTGTGTAAAACGTAAATAAAAACAGAATACAATGATTTGCAAATCCTTTTCAACCTATATTCAATTGAATACACTACAAAGACAAGATATTTAATGTTCAAACTGATAAACTTTGTTTTTTTTTTTTTTGTTGTTTGCAAATATTCACTCATTTTGAATTTGATGCCTGCAACACATTCCAAAAAAGCTGGGACAGGGGCAACCACAGACTGGGAAAGTTGAGGAATGCTAAAAAAAAAACCACCCGTTTGGAATATCCCACAGGTGAACCGGCTAATTGGAAACAGGTGAGTGTAATGATTGGGTATAAAAGGAGCATCCCCAAAAGGCAAGGATGGGGCAAGATTCACCACATTGTGAACAACTGTGTACGCAAATAGTCCAATAGTTTGAGAATGTTTCTCAATGTACAATTGCAAGGAATTTTGATCCCTCAGGCGGCACTGCAAGTTCAAGTTAAATCTCTACCATGCAAAGCGAAAGCCATATATCAACAACACCCAGAAACCTGCCGGCTTCTCTGGGCCCGAGCTCATCTGAGATAGACTGATGCAAAGTGGAAAAGTGTGCTGTGGTCTGACTAGTCTACATTTCAAATAGTTTTTGGAAATCATGGACGTCATGTCCTCCGGGCCAAATAGGAAAAGGTCCATCTAGATTGTTATCAGAACAAAGTTTAAAAGCCAGCCTCTGTGATGGTATGGGGGTGTATTATGGCATGGGTAACTTGCACATCTGTGAAGGCACCATTAATGCTGAAAGGTACATACAGGTTTTGGAGCAACATATGCTTCCATCCAAGCAACGTCTTTTTCAGGGACGTCCCTGCTTATTTCAGCAAGACAATGCTAAGAAGCACGTGTTACAACAGCGTGGCTTCATAGTAAAAGAGTGCGGGTACTAGACTGGCCTGCCTGGAGTCCAGACCTGTCTCCCATTGAAAATGTGGGGCGCATTATGAAGCGCAAAATACAACAATGGAGACCCCAGACTGTTGAGCAACCGAAGTCGTACATCAAGCAAGAATGGGAAATAAGTCCACCTACAAAGCTTCAACAATTAGTGTTCTCAGTTCACAAATGCTTATTGAGTGTTGTTAAAAGGAAAAGTGATGTAACACAGTGGTAAACATGCCCCTGTCCCAGCTTTTTTTGGAACATGTTGCAGGCATCAAATTAAAAATAAGTGAATATTTGCTGAAAAACAATAAGGTTTATCAGTTTGAACATTAAATATCTTGTCTTCGTAGTGTATTCAACTGAAAATAGGTTGAAAAGGATTTGCAAATCATTGTATTCTGTTTTTATTTACGTTTTACACAATGTCCCAACTTGGAATTGGAATTGGAACATTGGAATTGGGGTTTGTATAACCATAGTACATTATAAATTACAATGGAATACAACAAATAAGTGAAATTAAGTCAAATGTGGTATGTGTGTTTGAGGGAGTTACTGATTTTTAAAAAACATTCCCTGACGTCCTTTAAGTTTTATTTTAAATTCTTTTGAGTGTGGGCGAGACCTTTCTAAACGCTACGACATTCCAGAAATTCCTCAAGGAAAAAAAGAATAAATGATATGCAACTTTAGTTGGTAATCATCAACTAGATTTGGCTAACGTTTGGTGTTGATTTGTCCTTCCTGGTACTTTTATTAGTATGGCCAAACCCTAATCTCAAACTTTAACTTTATCTTCTGTGACTAACACAAAGAAACTACAGTGGCAACGTGTTGACACAAGGAGGATTCAGCAGCAGCGTGTGGGCTGACAATCAAAATAAAATCTTTTTCCGTGATGGTTTAGGGACGCTAGTGCTCCTTAGAAAGCCAGATAGGACAGCTGTACAAGAACTGTTGGTGAGAACTGATAGCACACGTGGTGAGTGGTGCTATCTAGGTCAGTTAGTATATCATGTTACACATTGTGCCCAATGCAGGAGTCCAGGCCTCGACACAATCTGGAAGTGAAGGGTGAGGAAGGCAGGAAAAGGAGGGAATGACGTGAGACAAACAGAAGGAAAGAGAGGGAGGACTTCTTAATATATCTAAACGTAACAAATAAGGATGCCTTGAGTTTTAAAGGTACCATACAATGATAGACGTATCTCTCAAGAATGGTTATCTATTAAATTAAACTGTTAGCTATACTATACACATTACTATGCAATGCTGACATACAGTATGTACTATGAAGTAGTTTTTTTTTTTTTTTTTTTAAACTATCTCTGCGTTCAGTGTCACAACAAAATAAGATGAGCTATCGAAAGGTAACAATTTATAACACAAGAACCAACCAAAAGCCCAGTATCCTTTCAGCCAGTACTGTGGGGTTTGTGCTGACTTGCTCGAGTTTCAGAAAATATTTCAAATCTTAATCCGAAATCTTAATGAATCACTTTCTGGGTTCACAGAACTACCTACATTATGGAAAAGTGTTTAAATTTGGCAACGGAAGTGAAGTGTCAGCAATACTATCAAAGCTTGTTTATTGCTTTGCTGCATTTTCAAAACATAAGACTTTCGCAGATGGATGACATGGGCTGATGACAGGGTTTCCCGCAGCACTTTGCAGTTAAGGCGGCCGTCTAAGCAACACACTCCTGCCGCTTTAACTACGTCGTAAAAAAGAAAGAAGTGAATGATCTAAATCACGTCAGATAACGTCCATAATAATTGGACTTTGGGTTAGATTTCCTGACAGTTTTCAGTAGTTATGAGGAGCAATATGAGAGAGAAATTTGGTGATCACTGATCGTTGTTTAGGTACATTAAACCACGTTAAGCTTTTTCACGTTAGGACTTATAAAGCCCATGAGAACCGTGGAGAGTCAACCCACAGCCGCTCCGCTGCCCTACTGAAAATGTGAAGCAGAAACGCTTAATGTCAGATAGCGTCCACAATAATTGGACTTTGGGTTTGATTTTTTGACAGTTTTCAGTGGTTTTGAGGAGCAATACAGTATGTTGTTTATCCACATTTAAAGGGATAAATCGCCATCTCACCGTTGCGTGTGTTGTTGTTTGTGGGAGTTTGTCAACGAATGTGCGGCCAGCTGGGGCATGCCCGGGCAGAGACGGGGTGAGTGGACTGAATGCAGAGAGCATTTATATATGTATCTCTGTCCTGATCTTCAGATCAGTGAGGCTTTCTTCTCTTGTTTCAACAAAGTGAATACATGACGAAGTGACTGGAACTATCCATCACCTCTCGCGCGTAGATTCTCAACGTCCCGGCTGTTGCCCGGTCTTTGAGACACAGCCGTTGTCTGTTTGTTTTTCATCATTACACGCTATTGCGGTTAGTTAGCATAGTTAAACACTACATACAGTGAAATTACGTGTCCTGTTTTTATTTCACGCATACTATCTGCTTTGAGTGAGTGAAGCTATGGGCTGAGCTCTGTTATCTCACAGCTGTTTGTTTTGGAGAAGAGTTGTCAGGTGGAAGAGGAAGAGAGCGTGTCACGGAGGATAATGGGAGCCATGCGAGTAACACTGTTATAGCGTATGTCAGATGGCAACACCCCGTCCCCTCTTCCCTCCTCCCAGCAAACCCCACCCTACCACCTTAACTTTTCTGTTTACATTGTACCGCTATTATTCACTATGCATTCATCATACAATCTAACATGCCTCAAATTAATATTGTACAGTCTGACACAGATCTCTTACAGTGCGACATGCAATAAACGTAAATTATTGTTTTTGTCGTGCCTTTATGAAGATAAGTGGGTTTCTGTGTCTACATGTGCATGAATCATCAGGTGCTCCCCATGAAAAAAGCAAATGTACTTGACCTAGAAGAGAGTAGTGCCCATATATTTGCTACAAATAGAAACAACAGAGCTCTCCAGCACTGTGTAGTGTCACAGTGGGATATAAATAATTTCCAAAGCCACATAAAAATAACAGGAAGAAAAATCTCATAACGGGATTCATCGAGAAGGAAGTGCAATACTGGTTATCTGCAACACGAGATGGCACATACGTCAGTCATGCCAGGATGGTGTGATGCTTGTAATTGTGAGAAATGACTAGCAAGAATGAAGGCTGGAAGGCTCTTACTCGAGGATTAAATTGAAGTCAAGTGTTTTATAATGTGTTTAAATGCAATCTTCTGGGTTGACCTTTCCTTTCCGGAGGTCTTAAAACCAATAAGTCGTTCACAAGTAGGGACACTTTCCAATTTTCCCACCCTCTCCTTGCTCCCTCACGGCCCTTCTCTGCCCTATGAGTTTCTGTTCCCTT